>NC_061109.1:91048559-91301059 GCF_015104395.2 Macrobrachium nipponense | reverse complement strand
ATTTATTTATACTACAAAACAAATAAACATACGTAAGTAAGAGAGAGAGAGAGAGAGAGAGAGAGAGAGAATTATTATTGTTATTATGTGATATCATATAATCATGTTAAACTTAGTAATACAGTATTGATCAATATTAATATTTTAAAGTTAGTAAATAATTTTTGTATCATAAAAATGTATTTAGTCGTGAAAATAACATCAAAATGCACTAATTAGTGATTATTTATCGTCCAAAAAAACTCGCGAATAGGTGAATTTCCTGCAACTAAGGGGTAGATAGGGTCCAGAGAGAAATCATGAGTCTGCGAATCCAGATAACGCGAATACAGGGGGCCCACTGTATGTAGGTATGTATGTATTATATATATATATACATATATATATATATATATATATATATATATATATATATATATATATATATATATATATATATATATATATATATATATATATATATATATATATATATTTATATATATATATGCGTGTGTGTGTGTGCGGTGTCTTGGCTGGGGGTTTTGTGAATGAAATATTAAGCCTGCTGAAAAAGGTCCAACACAACACACACACGTAATGATAGGGAGTAAGAATGGAGCGCTTGTGACTAACCTTGAGATAGAGAACTGTTAAATGCTTTAAGGTTGCCATGAAAACTCAGCCAATTAGTTCTTAATTAAGTTTATTTACAAAATAACATTGAACAGCCTGAGAGTGAGAGAACTGAACGGCAGATAGGCCGCTTGGAGAGGGCACATTGTACTGTTTTAAATTACTCTATTATTTACAGTAACATGAGAGAGTGGCTGAATTCACAATCAATGCAAAGGCTGGTTTCCAAATTGATGATATCTTCTAAGGTAATTAAGCGCTGGCAAGGAGGCAGGGATACACAGAGCTGGCAGTTGGAAATTTGGAAATGGATTCCAGGTTATACATAACATAAAACAAAGACTTCTCACACAACATTTGCGACTACTGCACTATGGAGGGAATTTTGTACATGGAACTTACCCAGCAGATATATACTTAGCTATAGACTCTGTCGTCCCCGACAGAAATTCGAATTTCGCGGCACACGCTGCAGGTAGGTCAGGTGATCTACCGCCCCTGCCGCTGGGTGGCAGGAATAGGAACGATTACCGTTCTAGAACCAGATTTTCTCTGTCGCGGTAGTGTCAACATACGTTGTTGCTACCTCCTGACTTGATTTTCGTTTTTTCATCGCCATCGACCTTCTGGGCTGTCTTTTGCAGGGAAGTACTGGGTCTTTGGTTTGGCATACGCTTTTATTAATTTTTTAATGAATTTGGCTTCGAAATTTCGAAAAATATATTACGTGAAACTACCGAATTTTTCGGTAGACTTATATTTTGCAATAAGGGAAATATTGATATTTTTTTTCACTAATACGTGTATAAGTGTTAGAACTTGATGAAGGAAATATAAGATCTAACTTCCTACTTTAGGAAGTCAGAAAGCATATAACTAGATACGCTTCCTTTAGAAGCTTTAAGAGCTCTCGTACTAACAAGCAGTTAGAGTATTGACAATTCTAGTAGTTGTTGCATCCTCATCACCTTCTTACTCCACAGAATCTACAAATTCATATGTGCAAATTTGAAGATAAATGGATGGAGCTCAAAAGGCGAGCTCTAAAAAAGGTAAGAAGTGAATATAGTGTTCCCAGTGCAGTGGAGGGTGCGTCTGATCGGCTCCGTAGCGCTTCCAGGCCTAGACCTCTTCCAAACTCCCAGACCCAGTGGAGGAGGAAAGTCGACAGCCGCAGGAAGGTTAGGGAGAACCCCCACCGGTCAGGCGTCCCCTCGGCGGGTTCTGTAGAACGTCCCAGACTGCCAAGGATAGCCATTGATAAGGCATCCTTAAAAAAGTGCGTCTCTTCATCTTACATCCGAAAAGACGAAGAATGTATGTTTGGAGCGATGATCTAGCGCGTTCTCTGAAAACTAAGAGAACACTGAGGCCAGCCGCTGCCCAGGAAGCCGCGTTCCAGCAAGCTAGCGTGAGCTACGTTCCTATAGCCAGCAGCGAGGCGCGTTCCAGCTAACAGACTAGCGCGAGCCGCGTTCCTACAACCAAACGCGAGCCGCGTTCTAGAAAATTTTTCTTGGCGCAAGGCGCCTTCAAAGAGACGAAGCGCCAGCCTGGCGCAAATTGCGCCAGAAATCAGATGGCTAGAGCAAGGAGCCTTACAGTAGAGTGGCAATCAGAACGATCCTTCCATTGAACGTTTCTGGGCAAGAGGCTCTTTCTAAAAGGGTCTAGTAGGCGCTCGGAACTGTCAGGGCGCACGGGACCTTCCACGCAAGCGGAACGTTCCAGGAGCGAGTCTCCTTTCTAGCGTGCGGAACATTCCAGGCGCTAGGTGCAAGGATCCAGGCACCAGAATATCCTTTCTCTATCTGCCTCGGCAGGGAAAGAAGGTAGTAGAGTATCTGCTGTGTGAGAATACGATACGGCAAATCATAAGCACATACCGTTTACTTCTTTGCTGAGCAACTCAGTTACCAGTATCCTTCCAGGAATTTCCTAGGAAGGACTACGCTTAAAGGGATTGTTAAGACAACACCTACTTAGCTTCTAGATTTATCGAAGTCTTGTTTCGCATTATAAGAACTTCCTGAAGTTCGATAATAATTTTATAAGATTCCTTTATTAAATGGAGTAGCTGGCAACTCTGGAAGAGTAAGGCCAGTCGGCTAACGAGACTGCTATCGCTTAGACACCAACGCAGTATCATGTAGGTGTCGGTCATGAGTGGTCGGTAACATGTCTCTCTCCTGCGGGATGGAATGAATAACCGTCTCTCTCCCCTACAATCGTGGTTTTTTTTTTTTAGCCTCTGATTGAGGGGATAGTTAAGCAAACATAAATAAAATATTGTCTGCCTTTTGCTAAGAAGCTTTCAATAAGAAAGATATTACAAACATTTCAATGCTGTTTACCGTAGGTAACATTTTTAAAAGATTCTAACGCAGCGGAACTCTATAATTGTATAATGCTCTCATGCTTACGAAAGCATGGCTTATTAGAGTACATGCTTAGTGAGAAGATGAATGTAGTAGAGAATTCACTTTAAGACTACGGTATGGTCAAGTCTTATGCACATACCGAGGTTAACTACAGAATTCCTAGTATCCTTACAAAAAAGGTTTCCTAGATTAATGCTGTTTACCACAATGTGACAGTATTATAAAGGATTCTAATACGGCAGCGCGCGATATATATAATTCTCTCATCCTTTCGAGAAACGCACACAACCTTTTTAAATTCGGATATTGCTCAAGAGAAGTTGGGCGGAGTCGGATGGGAAACATTCTCTTAGTGGCAGAAGTTGTTTCCCTGAATGGACTATACTACGTATATAAAAGTTTTTTCCCACTAAGAACGGAATTAACATGTGAAGGATGTCGGGTACCATAAAGGCATAGATGTTATGCACATAACCTAAAAAAGAACTAGAAGGAAGCGCCAGCCTGGCGCAAATTGCGCCAGAAGCGCCTGCCGCGCCAGAAGCACCATCCAAGATATTTCTCGTTTTAGCGAGTTATTAACCTAAGAGTCCAGTAGCCTCTCGGACAGCAGGCTCGGTAACGGCAAGATTCGTTCCTGATTTCGTTACCCATTTAATCGAAAAGGGGTCGCTTACAAGGAATGATGAAATGATTTATTTTAATCACTTAGGCCAATTCCACGACTCTCTCATATCGCAAAGAGCATCGAGAATCTCTTTTTTCGCCCCTGTTCGCGTTAACAAAAGAGAAACCTATTTGGAACAGACACGGAAACGTAACGATCCTTAAGAGGTTCGATGCAAGATTTTGCATGTCCGTGAGAACCTTCTCGATCGAAGATAATAACTGTTAACGTATGTCTAACACTTATTGAAAAGAGTTGTGAGAACCTGCGGAAAGTCTTCTTCATAGATCTCTTTGTAAGGTAGAAGACGAACAGGCTTCCTTTAGACTACTGCTTTTTCCTCGAACCAAGAGAGGTAGCAATATAAGACATCTTTAAATTTAAAGAAGGGGAATAAACTTTAGCCTTTTTTTTCCCTAGTTATAAATTCTTAACAGATATTAAGATAACTGGGCGTCAAAGGAAGAGAGGATGTATGCCTCATTTTGGCCTTAGAGAGGTTGGATTCACAGAAGTCACGTTCTTCTCACAGCATGTTTTCGTAAGGCTTTTCCAAGAGTATCTGGATATTCTATCAGAATCTATTATAAATAGACCTATAAAACTTCTCCACTCTGAGTCTGTCCGCGTGCAGACTGACCAGAATGGACATGAATGAGAGGTTTTTTCAAGGTAAATGACAATAGTCATGGCTAAGACATAGAATTGCTGCAGATCGTGCTAGATGGAATGAGGAAACTGTCCTCTTCCGATACCTCTGTGAAACCACATAGCGAGGTTTTTTCCTTTTTTTTCACTTTCAGAGGGAAGAATCACCTATGTATATATCTGCTATCAAAGAACGCAGTAAAAGGCCATACTACTGTTCCTACAAAGGGGGAATTAGAGATAACAGAGGATTGAGCTTCGGGATCTTATACGATACCGCAATACGACAAGAGTAGGATATCATGTACTTCGAATGGGATTTTTTTTTTGTGGCCACAGATTCCGTGTTCCGACAAAATGGAACTGCTCCTCATCAAACTTCTTTGAGGAAGTTTATGAAGGAATTCTTTGTTTCTCTTAGCCCTAAACGACCAAGAAGACAAGTGAATTTTTTTGTGCATTGGAATCTCGCATCAGATTCAATGGAGACTCGGCAATGGGTTCTTGCCAGCATAGTATTGTCTGGCAAAAGAAATAAATCCCTCTATTCCTGACGCAACGCTTTCAGATAGAAGTTTAGTTGCCCAGGCAGGGTACTTACATTTCATCTACAGAAGAAGAGATGGTTTAAACGTTTGCCTACAGAGTCTTCGGGTGCGATGAGGGCTCAAAATGCTTCCCAGAAGGTATTCAGAAGGATACAATAAGAGCTAGAAATCAGGGTTCCGCCCAATTTCAGCTCAGAGTCTCCTTCGACTTCCAGACTCCTTCCTTTCTTCCTTCGGGCAAGGATAGGGAAGATTCTGCAACGAGGAACCTCATCAACAGTAAGAAGAGATCTCGTTAGCAAAAGAAGTGTTCACGAAGGATCCTCCTCGGAGGAAGACTCTTCTCTCGTATTGAGAAATCTCGATCCGTGAGATATCCTGTCGTCTACTGGGTGTAGCTGACTAAATCACCTCCCCTTGCCAGGGGCCAAAAGCTCAAAGGGGAAGAATTTCTTCCACCCTTCTCCAGTCTCCTGATAAACTATGTGGTTGTTAGGACTCTCGGACAATGTAGCGCCAGCCAAGCGCCAAATGCCAATACAGGCGAAAAACGCCAGAGGCGGACAGTTCCAAGGAACTCTGTCATGGTCGGTACTGAGAAGGAGCGGGCCTCCAACCTGGCGCAAATGCACCAGAGGCGAACAAATCGGACAGATATAAGAGTGTCCGATGTGGACATTGCCAGACAGCCTAGAGACTCTTCCAAGCTCGAAGCTCCAGCAAGTGTGGAGGAGCCAAGCCAGGCGCGAGGCGCCAGCCAGGCTCTAGGAGCCAGCCAGGCTCTAGGAGCCAGCCAGGCTAGGAGCCAACCAGGCTCTAGGGAGCCAGCCAGGCTCTAGGAGCCAGCCAGCTCTAGGAGCCAGCCAGGCTCTAGGAGCCAGCCAGGCTCTAGAAGCCAGCCAGGTGCCAGGCTCCTTCAAGGCTAGGCTCCAGTCAGGATTGAGGATCCATCCAGACGCAAGACTCCTTCCAGTAAAGAGAAACCTAAAGCTCTGTCATGTAAGAGGGCTAGTCCCCATTGATATGATACAGGTAAGGCTCTGCCATGTAAGTGGGTCAGCCCCCATTGGCACGATCCGAGAAGGCTCTGTCGTGTAAGCGGGCTAGCCCCCATTGACATGATCCAGAAGGGTTTGTCAGTATAAGGTCCCTACCTCGCTGAAACTCTTGAGGCATGCAGACTCATAGACAGTAATATGAAGTCTTCTGCCAGGCTCCAGGTGCCTTCCAGGCGCAAGGGCACCAGCCAGACGCAATGCTCCAGCCAGGCGCGAGGCGCTAGCCAGGAAGGAGGAGCCAACCAGCGCACCAGCCAAGGCGCGCAGGCGCCAGCCAGGTGCAAGGCTTCAGCCAGGCGCGAGGCGCAGCCAGGTGCAAGGCTCCAGCCAGGCGCGAGGCGCTAGACAGGCTCTAGGCGCCTGCCAGGCACGAAGCGCTAGCCAGGCTCCAGGCTTCACCCAGAAGAGATCTATATCATAGAACGCCCTGGCCGTTCTTTGAGACATTGTGATCTCCTAAGCACTTGATAAGTGCATTGATGATTCCTTCAAACAGCTGAGAATTACAAGTGCATGAAGTGCGAGCTTTTACCGAATTCTTGTTCTTTCCCTAACAATATGTCATAAGGACATAGTAGCTGTCACATACGGGAGATGCAACTCTGTGTTGACTTCCCATTATCCGAAGGATGTCAAGATAACCTTCGAGGGATCCTTCTCTCTTGGTTGATACGTGTCTGCTGATACATTGCTGGGAAAGGAGCAGATACTGATCCTTAACTAGTGAGTTAAATTTTATTTAACGTCATGTTTTTTCTTTGGGTTGTTTGAAAGGAGTTTGTAGATAACTCTTTTCAACTTAAGCACTAACCTCGTGTTAGGATCAGGTGATCGGGATCGGTGTTGTGCTCCTTAATTATGCCACTAGCATAGGCATATTGTCATGTAAGAGGCTCTGTCGAGTAAATGGATAAGACCCATCGACAGACCCACAAGAACTCTTAGCCATAGGTCACATCCTCGCTGAGGCTCTTGAGGCGAAGCAGATTCCTAGGCATTAGCCATGGAGTCTTCCGCCTGATCAAGTAGGAACAAGGTTTTATTATTTATTACCTACAAAAGTATGTGTTTACCTGTCTATTCAGTAAATAGTTGTCTCTTTCCCACCACCAACCGGGTGTCAATCAGCTAAGTATATATCTGCTGGGTAAGTTCCATGTACAAAAATGATATTGTTAAGATACAATAAAGTTTTGTACATACTTACCTGGCAGATATATACGATTGATGGCCCACCCAACCTCCCCTCAGGAGACAGGTGGAAGAGAAAATCTGGTTCTAGAACGGTAATCGTTCCTATTCCTGCCACCCAGCGGCAGGGGCGGTAGATCACCTGACCTACCTGCAGCGTGTGCGCGAAATCGAATTTCTGTCGGGGACGACGGAGTCTATAGCTAAGTATATCTGCCAGGTAAGTATGTACAAAACTTTATTGTATCTTAACAATATCATTTTATCCCTAATCATGCACAATGCTAATACTAAGGGGAGAAATCTAGTGCTTAAATAGAATAGCTCAATGAAGATCTACATAAGTTGATCTTGGGCAAGTCACAAGGGAAGCATGTGATTGCTAGTCAGGGTGAAAAGGAGGTTCGTTTAAGAAGTTAGAAATTGAATTTGAAAATGGGGGAGAGTTTGTTTGACTCGGAGGGAAAGAACTGGCATTATGAATGTAACTCAGACATACATGGGTGCCTTATGGAGTGTAGTTTGATGAGATTGGTGTTGGATTTGTCTGAGTTTTGGGGCGCACTAGTCAGCGCCTTTGTTAGGCCTATATGGAAGACTGGATCGGACGTGTGTCCATCATGAGAGGTAGGGCAGGACTGACGTCGATTAGACTCTTCCACCCCCCCCCCTCGCCGCTCTTAAGAATAGGCCTAGGAAGTACTTACATAGCTGCACACTTCCCCTTGGGATATAATCCCTAGTGCTTAACGAATTTTTACCCTCCCGCTAAACTACGAATGGACAGGAAATTCCTTCTCCTTGTCTGGCCTGGCCTATGCTGACTTCCCCAAATCTCTCCCAAATTCAGCTGATGTTTGCATTAAGATGGCTGCCGATTCTAGCTTGATTTTAATATTAAATACTGGCAAGGCAAGGCAGGAATAAACGTAACAATATATAGCACAGATAAACAGAAATGCCTGTAGATATTTAAAGCTTACTGATGGTGCACATCAACAACTTTTTCATTCTAATGTGGTAGATTTCTGAAGAGCTCAAACTTCGTACACATTGAAAATTTAGAATGATATTACTATACTTATTTCATAAGCACATGGCCTGATCTACTTTGACTGCTCTCTTTCCAACCCCTATGGTTGCTGCCACTTCATCTCAAATCCTGAGGCATTCTCTTCAAGGAGAAAGACTTGACCTTGTATGCCTGTTGACATCTCAGTCATTCAGATTTCTCAGTGATCCCACTCCTTATTATGCATAGCTTAAGTAAAGTAAAGTGTTTGTTGCTATTGAGTAGAAAATTGATGGAAGTTTAGAGGAATTATAATTTTTTAATTGAAAATTTTTTTAAGTTTTTAATATTGTTTTGTAAATACTTTGTTTATAATTTTAGGGACTACATGCCAAACTTTACAACAGATGAAAGCCCATTTAGCGTTCGTCGCCGTCCTGGAAAACGGCAAGAAGAATTGTCCCGAACTGTGAACTCAGGATCCCCATCTCCCAAAAATCCAAACATGACTGGTCAGGCCTCAACATCATCTACTACATCCAGTGGCACAAGGTGGGTTGCACAGCTCGTATAGAAAGTTAGTTAAGTTGAATTTCTTTGCAAAAAGATAACTCACACTTCAGAAAAAGCTATTTTCATACATTCAACTTACCTGTCAGATATATACATAGCTATCGACTCCGTCGTCCCCGACAGAAATTCAAATTTCGCGGCACTCGCTACAGGTAGGTCAGGTGATCTACCGCCCTGCTCTGTGTGGCAGGACTAGGAACCATTCCCGTTTTCTAATCAGATTCTCTCTGTCGCCGGTGGTATCAACATTATTGTTACTTTCTCCTGACTGGAATTCTTTTTTTCACAACGCTTTTGATCATCTTTCGACTGATTTTTGGTGACGTACTTGGATCGTTGTTTGGCATTCGCTATCGTGGACTGTTTTTTGGACTTGGCTTTGGATTTTCGTGAATATGTCTGACTCTAGTGTTAGTTTCAGAGTGTGTGTGAATGAGGGCTGTAAGGTGAGGATTCCGAAAGCTTCGGTAGATCCTCACACTGCATGCAGTGGTTGTAGAATGGTTGAATGCTCGATTGAGAATACGTGTAACGAGTGTGAGAAACTGAGTGCGCAAGAATGGAAGAATCTAACTTCTTACTTTGAAGAAGTTAGAGAAAGATAGAGAGAGGAAGGCGGCTTACAAAAAGCGAAAAAATGTCTAGACTCGTGAAACTTCTATCTAATTCTGTAGCTTCTTCTTCTGATAATTTATGCCCATTTCTATTTCAGCCCGTTTCACAAGTTGTTAACCCCTCTGATTCTGCCTCAGAAATGGCGGAACTCAGAGCTTCCCTTCAGAAAATGCAGGAAAAAATGGCAGCATTGGAAGGTAAGAGAAGTGAATGTGGTTTCTCAAGTGATTTTAGTGTCCCCAGTGTGGTGGAGGGGGCGTCTGGTCGTCTCTGTGACGCTCCCAGGTCTAGACCGCTTCCAAGCTCCCTGGCCCAGAGGAGAAGGAAAGTCGAAAGCCTTACGGAGGTTGTGGAGAATCCCCAACGATCAGGCGTCCCTTCGGCAGAATCTATTACATCTCAGACTGCCAGGGACAGCTATAGGAAAAGCGTCCTACGAGAGTGCTTTTCGTCATCTAGTTCGCCTTCTCCGAGAAGAGGATGGAAGGAGTCGAAGTTTTCCCGTCCGCTGAGAGGAATTGGGAAAGACCTGAGCTCAATTCTAGCCCCGAGCGCTTCTCTGAAGAAGATGCGCCTTCGGTAATAAAGAAGGCTAGAAAGGAGTTAGATCCTTGGACTGTAAGAGATCCTCGAGCGCCTTCCAGATCCCTCCCTCCGATTCGAATGAGTCCTCGACCAGAAAGATTTTGATGAATATGCAGGAGCAATTAGCGTCTTTGGTAGGAGTACTTTTCTAAAGAGCCTACTCGTAAGAAGGATGATAGGCTTCCGATTAAGAGAATCCAAATACCGATCTCCTGTCAGGCGCAACGAGCCTTCCGTGGGGGAGGTGTCGCACAGGCGGCCATCTCTGGGGGGAGCGGAGCGTTAGACAGGAGAGAAGTGGAAAAGAAGTAACTTCTGCCAAGCGTCTGGCGCCAGCTAGGAGTCAGGCGCCAAGTAGCGCAAAGAGCCTGAGTTTCCTGTAGATCGTTCAAGACTAGAACTTCAACCAAGCACCAAGATCCAACTGGAGAAGAGGAAGCTCTGATAGGATAGAGCGCCTGCTAAGCGCAATATACTTGCCAAACGAAATGCGCCTACCATGTTCGATACTCGTGCCAAACTCCAGGAGTATTCAGAACTAGATGCGCCTTCCAAAGGCCAGGAGTATTCGGAAAGAGATACGCCTGCCAGGCGCCAGGAGTACTCTGATCTCGATACTCCTCCCAGGCGCCAGGAGTATTCTGAACTTAATACTCCTACCAGGCGCCAGGAGTATTCGGAGCGCGATGCGCCTACCAGACGCCAGGAGTATTCGAAGTGTGTTGGCGCCTGCCCAGGCGCCAGGAGTATTCAAAACACGATACTCCTCCCAGGAGCCAGGAGTATTCTGAGCGAGATACTCCTGCTAAGGGGGCCAGGCGCATTCTCCACATGAAGAGCCTGATATCCGACAGGAGTCTTCCAGGCGTAAAACTATTATTCATGACTCTCCTAATGATAGACGCAGAGAGAGTGTTACTCTTAGTCCCTCTCCTATTAGAAGTGCTTCTTCTTCGGAAAGGAAGAGACAAGGGAGGAGACAGATGAGAGAAGGGAGCCTTCTCCTTCCGAGCCTATTAATTTAGAAGACGTCTCGGAGGACGAAATCACTAACAAAGAAGGACTTTCAAATTATAAAGTTCTTTCTTCTCTTCTCTTAGAAGAGTATGGAGATGCCTTGACTCCAGCCGCTCCTCCTCTCCGCGCTCTCTTTTCTTTTTTCAAGCACGAAAGCGCACAAGTCTTCATCCTTCCTGAAAATGAAGCCGGCCATATCCATGAAGAGGGCCCTACAATCTCTTGACTCCTGGATCAAGACAAAGAAGGAGTTAGGAAGGACAGTCTTTTGCATGCCTCCTGCTAAACTAACGGGTAGAAGAGGCATATGGTACGAAACGGGAGAGAATATGGGATTGTCTCTGCCCGTTTCAGCTGATCGTCAGACTCTCGAGGTCTGTAGACCTCGGAGACACGCCTTAAATTCGGCTAAAGCAACATGGGGTCTTTCGGAAATGGACCATCTCATCAAGGGACTTTTCCACACTTTAGAAGTATTTAACTTCCTGGATTGGTCCCTTGGGGTCTTGCTAAGAAGTCCATTGAAAGGAACAACTAAATCCAGAAACCTTACATAGCATCCTTATGCATTGATAAGCGGTTCAAGGTGGATCGGCGGAAGTATGCTCCCTCTTTGGTGCGGGAATACTAAAGAAGAGGGCGGTTCCCAGTGCTTTTCTCACTAAGGCCGTCTCTCCTTTGCAGAGATCCGCGTTATTGTTTGCACCTCTCTCAGAACATTTATTTCCTTCTCAGTTGGTGAGAGACATTGCTCATTCACTAACTGAGAAGGCCACTCAAGATCTTCTCAGACAATCCTCAAGGAAGAATAGACCTGTGGCCAGTGAGGAAAAGAAAGCCACTCGGCCAGCTCAGCAGCAGCAGTTCCCCCTTTCGAGGAGGCCCTCAGGCTAGATCCATCGCCAGAAGGAAGACAAACGAGAGAAGGGGAAGATCTTCCTTCCGTCCCCTTAAGAAGGGAAAATGAGAAATCTTTCCTCCAGACACCTGTAGGAGCCAGGTTACAGTGCCTTTGCGGGAGCATGGGAAGACATAGGATCCGATCCTTGGTCGATGTCGGTAATCAGGAAGGGTTATTATATCCCATTCAAGGACAGGCCCCCCTTGACAACATCACCGAGGGAACTGTCCGCCAGATACAGGGACCCTGTTCTGATGGATACTCTTCGTCAAATGGTGGAACAGATGTGGGACAAAAGAGCAATAGAACTGGTACTGGATCACAGCTCCCCGGGGTTTTACAATCGCTTGTTTCTCGTAGCGAAAGCCTCGGGGGGATGGAGACCAGTACTGGATGTAAGTGCGCTGAACAAATTCGTAGAACAACAGAAGTTCAGCATGGAAACGTCTGCTTCAGTAATTGCAGCACTCCCGTCAAGAGATTGGATGGCATCCTAGATCTTCAAGACGCATATTTCCACGTTCTCCCGATTCAACCATTCGTCGAGGAAGTACCTTCGTTTCATGTTTGAGGGAAGGATCTATCAGTTCAGGGCCCTGTGTTTCAGCCTATCTACGGCTCCCCAAGTCTTTACAGACTTGATGAAAAATGTGTCAAGACACCTACACATGAAAGGGATAAATGTCTCCCTATACCTGGACGACTGGCTCATCAGGGCCAGGTCTCGAAAGCAGTGTTTGGAGGATCTGTCAACAATCCTGGAATTGACAAAAGTATTAGGATTGATCGTGAACCTCGAGAAATCTCAGATGGTCCCCAGCCAGAACGTAGTCTATCTGGGGATTCAGATGGATTCTCGGGGTTTTCGAGTATTTCCTTCTCAAGAGAGAATAAGGAAAGGCTGTTCCACAGTATTGAACTTCTTAGAGAAAGAGCGCACTTCAGCGAGGGAATGGTTGAGCCTTCTGGGGACCCTTTCCTCGCTTGAACAGTTCTTTCCTCTAGGAAGACTACATCTTCGTCCGCTTCAGTTCTTCCTGAGAAGCAGTTGGAGTTGGAAGACAGGACAGCTCTCGAACACGTTTCCAATCTCAGCGGAAATAAAAGATCAATTAAGGTGGTGGTTGACCCCCTTAGAAGAGAACAAAGGAGTATCCTTGGAAGTTCGGAAACCAAACAAAACCTGACATTGTTCTCAGAGCGTCGGAGACAGGTTGAGGTGCGACCTTAGAACTGGTACTGGATCACAGCTCCCCGGGGTTTTACAATTGCTTGTTTCTCGTAGCAAAAGCCTCGGGGGGATGGAGACCAGTACTGGATGTAAGTGCGCTGAACAAATTTGTAGAACAACAGAAGTTCAGCATGGAAACGTCTGCTTCAGTACTTGCAGCACTCCGTCAAGGAGATTGGATGGCGTCCCTAGATCTTCAAGACGCAATATTTCCACGTCCCGATTCACATTCGTCGAGGAAGTACCTTCGTTTCATGTTCGAGGGAAGTATCTATCAGTTCAGGGCCCTGTGTTTCAGCCTATCTACGGCTCCCCCAAGTCTTTACAGACTTGATGAAAAATGTGTCAAGACACCTACACGAAAGGGAAAGAATAAATGTCTCCCTATACCTGGACGACTGGCTCATCAGGGCCAGGTCTCGAAAGCAGTGTTTGGAGGATCTGTCAACAATCCTGGAATTGACAAAAGTATTAGGATTGATCGTGAACCTCGAGAAATCTCAGATGGTCCCCAGCCAGAACGTAGTCTATCTGGGGATTCAGATGGATTCTCGGGGTTTTCGAGTATTTCCTTCTCAAGAGAGAATAAGGAAAGGCTGTTCCACAGTATTGAACTTCTTAGAGAAAGAGCGCACTTCAGCGAGGGAATGGTTGAGCCTTCTGGGGACCCTTTCCTCGCTCGAACAGTTCTTTCCTCTAGGAAGACTACATCTCCGTCCGCTTCAGTTCTTCCTGAGAAGCAGTTGGAGTTGGAAGACAGGACAGCTCTCGAACACGTTTCCAATCTCAGCGGAAATAAAAGATCAATTAAGGTGGTGGTTGACCCCCTTAGAAGAGAACAAAGGAGTATCCTTGGAAGTTCGGAACCCAAACCTGACATTGTTCTCAGACGCGTCGGAGACAGGTTGAGGTGCGACCTTAGAACTGGTACTGGATCACAGCTCCCCGGGGTTTTACAATTGCTTGTTTCTCGTAGCAAAAGCCTCGGGGGGATGGAGACCAGTACTGGATGTAAGTGCGCTGAACAAATTTGTAGAACAACAGAAGTTCAGCATGGAAACGTCTGCTTCAGTACTTGCAGCACTCCGTCAAGGAGATTGGATGGCATCCCTAGATCTTCAAGACGCATATTTCCACGTCCCGATTCACCATTCGTCGAGGAAGTACCTTCGTTTCATGTTCGAGGGAAGTATCTATCAGTTCAGGGCCCTGTGTTTCAGCCTATCTACGGCTCCCCAAGTCTTTACAGACTTGATGAAAAATGTGTCAAGACACCTACACATGAAAGGGATAAATGTCTCCCTATACCTGGACGACTGGCTCATCAGGGCCAGGTCTCGAAAGCAGTGTTTGGAGGATCTGTCAACAATCCTGGAATTGACAAAAGTATTAGGATTGATCGTGAACCTCGAGAAATCTCAGATGGTCCCCAGCCAGAACGTAGTCTATCTGGGGATTCAGATGGATTCTCGGGGTTTTCGAGTATTTCCTTCTCAAGAGAGAATAAGGAAAGGCTGTTCCACAGTATTGAACTTCTTAGAGAAAGAGCGCACTTCAGCGAGGGAATGGTTGAGCCTTCTGGGGACCCTTTCCTCGCTCGAACAGTTCTTTCCTCTAGGAAGACTACATCTCCATCCGCTTCAGTTCTTCCTGAGAAGCAGTTGGAGTTGGAAGACAGGACAGCTCTCGAACACGTTTCCAATCTCAGCGGAAATAAAAGATCAATTAAGGTGGTGGTTGACCCCCTTAGAAGAGAACAAAGGAGTATCCTTGGAAGTTCAGAACCCAAACCTGACATTGTTCTCAGACGCGTCGGAGACAGGTTGGGGTGCGACCTTAGGATCCAAAGAAGTGTCAGGCACCTGGTCGGAAGAACAGGTGTCATGGCACATAAATTGCAAGGAGCTATTAGCAATTCACCTTGCGCTAAAGAGCTTCGAGCACATAGTCAGAGACAAAGTGGTACAGATAAACTCCGACAATACTACCGCTCTGGTTTATGTCAAAAAAAACAAGGAGGAACTCACTCTCTCGCCCTATACGAACTAGCAAGAGATCTGCTGATTTGGGCGAATCAAAGGAATGTAGTTCTGCTAACAAGATTTATCCAAGGGGAGAGGAACGTGAGAGCGGACAGACTGAGCAGGAGGTTCCAGGTCCTTCCTACAGAATGGACCCTCCACTCGGAAGTCTGTCAGAGCCTTTGGTATCTTTGGGGGAAACCTCAAGTAGATCTATTCGCCACGTTTCTCTCCAAAAGGATAGACACATTTTGCACCCTAGTAGAAGATCCCAGGGCTTATGCAATAGACGCCCTTCTCCTGGACTGGTCAGGGCTAGATGTGTACGCTTTTCCCCCATTCAAGACACTGGGGGAAGTAGTCAGAAAGTTCGTGGCCTCGAAGGGAACCAAGATGACTCTGATAGCCCCATAGGTTGGCCATCCCTTTGAATTTGGTTCACGGAGGTAATGGAGTGGACAGTGGACTTCCCCAGATCTCTTCCAAACAGGATAGATCTGCTCAAACAACCCCACTTCGAGAGGTACCATCAAAATCTACCCGCTCTTGCTCTGACTGCCTTTCGACTATCGAAAGACTTGTCAGAGTGAGAGGGTTTTCTCGCAAGGTGGCAAGCGCAATTGCCAGAGCCCGCAGATCATCTACTAGGCGAGTGTACCAATCGAAGTGGGAAGTTTTCAGACACTGGTGCAGGTCGAAGAAGCTGTCCTCTTCCAATACCTCTGTGACCGAAATTGCGGATTTCCTTCTTTTCCTGAGGGAAAAGTCGCATCTCTCTGTACCGACTATTAAGGGGTACAGAAGTATGCTTTCAGCAGTCTTCAGAAACAGGGGATTAGATTTGACGAATAATAAAGATTTGCACGATCTCATTCGTTCCTTTGAAACATCGAAGTCAGTAGAACCTAGGGTTCCAAGCTGGAACTTGGATGTGGTCCTGAAATTTCTGTCCTCCGAGAAGTTCGAACCACCACATATGGCTTCATTTCGGGATATCACTAGAAAGTGTTTATTTCTGCTATCTCTTGCTACGGCAAAAAGGGTCAGCGAGTTGCACGCCCTTGAGTCACGAGTTGGCTTCAAAGGAGACTGCGATTTGTTCATTCCAGACTCTCTTTCTTGCCAAAAATGAGAACCCTTCGAATCCCTGGCCCAGGAGCTTCGAGGTAAAAGGACTTACTAGTCTAGTAGGCAGAGAAACAGAAAGATCCCTTTGTCCAGTTAGAGCACTGAAATTCTATCTGGACAGAAAGAAGCGGTTGGGGGGTTCACAACACGGTCTATGGTGCTCAGTAAAGGACCCCAAGAGACCAATGTCTAAAAATGCCTTGGCCTTCTTTGTTAGAAGTGTCATTACCGAGGCTCATAAGAACTGCCCAGATGACTCTTTTAATCTATTAAGAGTAAGAGCTCATGAAGTAAGGGCAATCGCGACGTCTATTGCGTTCCAAAGGAATATATCACTTAAAAATATTTTGGATGCAACTTATTGGAGATGCAACTCAGTATTTGCATCTCATTACTTAAAAGATGTGCGAGTTACGTATGAGAAATATTATTCTCTAGGTCCGTTTGTGTCAGCACAGACGGTTCTGGGTAAAGGAGAGAGCACCGATCCTTAAATATGTGTACGTAACCCTCTTGTCAGATGTGTTCTTGTATTTCCTGTGCATGGAAGTGTCAGATGCCGCACAGGCGGCCTTCACTTCTCTTCACTAGGAGATCGAGTGACAACTGACTATTAGAGGGGTACAACATTTTTTTTTTTTACTTTTGTATGTGTGATTATTGAGTTTTTGGTTGTTTGCTAAGAGTTCGGGGATGACTCTTGGCAATCTTAGAACTAACACGGGTTAGGATCGGGTGATCGGGATCGGTTGTGTGCTCCTTAAAGAAGGCGTGTTGTCATATAAGCGGATTAGCACCCATTGACAAATGCCAGTTAGGCTCTGCCGAGTAAGCGGATGAAACCCCATCAACAGACCCACAAGAACTCTTGGCCGCAGATCACTATCTCGCTAAGGCTCTTGAGGTGAAGCAGACTCCTGGGCAGTAGCCACGAAGTCTTCCACCTAATAAGGTAGGAACCAAGGTCTATAAATACCTACAACATATGTTGTTTACCTGTCTAGTCAGTAGTTAACTGTCTCTTGCCCTCCACCAAAGGGTGTCAATCAGCTATGTATATATCTGACAGGTAAGTTGAATGTATGAAAATGATATTTTTATACATGCAACTTACCCGGCAGATATATACTTAGCTATAGACTCCGTCGTCCCGACAGAATTCAAAACTCGCGGCATACGCGACAGGGGGGGGGGGTGTTGGTGGGGCCTAGGTCAGGTGATCTTACCATTCCCGCCCGCTGGTGGCGGTATCCAGAACCATTCCCGTTTTCTGAGCCAGATTTTCTCTGTCGCTGAGGCCGGCAACAACTGTTGTTTGGTCTCTCCTGATTGGAATTCTGCTCATTTGCCGAGGATTGGTTGGACTCATTTGGTGAAGTACTTTTGTTTGTTCTCGGGATTGGTATACGCTTATTTTGGACTGTATTAGGACTTGGATTTGGTTTTTTCTTTTAATATGGCTGAAGTTAAGGTAACACCTAAGTTTAGGGTGTGTGCAAGGGACGAATGCAGGACTAGGTTGTTTAAAGCAGAGGTAGATCCTCATACACTTTGTATTAAATGTAGAGGTTCTGAATGTGCATTTGATAGAACTTGTGCTGAATGTGAAGGACTTACAGAGCAAGGATGGAAGGATTTAGCTTCTTATATTAAGAAAAGAGAGAAGGATAGAGCTAGAAAAGCTTCAGCTAGAAGCTCGAGTAGATCTTGTTCTTTTGAGCCTGAATTAGAATCTAACAACCTAGATAATGTTTCCCCCATAACCTCAGCCCCTTCTCCCTGCGTTGAATCTAAGGATTCATTTTCAGAAATGGAAAGAATGAGATCCTCGATCAGGGAGCTTCAGGATCAGCTTAAAGCTATGGAAACACAAGGTAAGAGTGTCAGTGAATACAGTGACCCCAGTGCAGTGGAGGGGGCGTCTGATCGGCTCCGCATTGCTCCTAGGCCTGGACCGCTTCCAAATTCCCAGGAACAGAGGAGGAGGAATGTCAAAAGCCGCAGGGAGGATGTGGAGCATCCCCAACGATCAGGCGTCCCTTCGGCAGATCCTGAAGTAACAACCCAGGCTGCCTTGGATAGTCGTAGAAAAGACATCCTGGAAGAGTGTTTTTCCGCGTCGGACTCCTCCTCGTCTAGGCGTGGATGGAGCTCTGCTTCGAAGTCTCGTCCGCTGAAGAGATCGTGGGTTGCGCCGAAAGGAGACGCTTTTGATTCGAGCCCTGAGCGCTTTCCAGAGAATTTTCCTTCGAGTAGTAAGAAGGCGAGAAGACCGTCTCCAGCGCCTCAAGACCCGACTAAACTATTCCTGCTTAATCTACAGGAACAAATATCCTCCCTGGTGGGCGCTCTACATACGGATTCGTCTCGAAGGAAAGACTCCTCCCTTCCAGTGAAGAGATCGAAGTTTTCTTCTCCTGGTAGAAGAGAGGTTTCTCACTCTAGCAGGCGCTTGTCACCTGAGAGACCTTCTCGTTCTCCCTTTAAGCGATCCTCTCCTTTGTATAGAAAGAAAGTTCCCAGCGGTAGCCGCTCGCAGAGCAAACGATCAGCTACGTCTTTTCGGAGAGGTCAGGAGTCGGACTCCTCTACTGAGGATCAGGCTAGGCGTCAAGAGCCTAAGAAACAGGATATTTTCAAACGCCAGGAGTTGACAGAGCCTAGTAGGCGCCAAGAATATAGCAGGCGTATAGAGCCTACCAGACGCCAGGAGTCTAGTGAGAGGCGTCAAGAGCCTACTAGGAGTCACGACAAGCGCCAGGAGTCAAGCAGGCGCCAGGAGTCAAGCAGGCTTCAGGAGTCGAGCAGGCGTCAGGAGTCAAGTAGGCGCCAGGAGTCTAGCAGACGCCAGGAGTCAAGCAGGCGTCAGGAGTCGAGCAGGCGCCAGGAATCTTGTAGGAGCTTAGGTCGGAGTAAGACCCCTTCGCACTTTATGAGTTCTTCTGAGAGTAGGAGGCCTTCACCTGGTAGAAAACAGGTTACCGAAAGGAGATCTCATGCTTTTACGAGCTCTCTTGCGCCTTGTAGTAGCAAGAATATGTCGCACGGGCGACGTTCTTCTTCTTTTGACAGAAGTCCCTCTACTACTAAGAACCGCTCTTCTCCGAAAGGATCTCCTACAGCCGGAGACTTAGAAGAAGTCTCGGATGAGGAATTACCAGTGGATGTAGTAGTCTCTGATTATAAGAGATTGTCTTTGTTGTTGTTGCAGGAGTTCGGAGATAAGCTTCAACCAGCGGATCCGCCCTCTCCAGGATCTTTGTTATCCAGCACGAAGTCTCCAAAAGCATCCTCATTTGTAAAAATGCGTCCTGCCCTTAGCATGAAAAAAGCATTCAAAGGCTTTGGAGAATGGCTTAAAACTAAAAGAGAAGCGGGCAAGACTGTTTTTTCATGCCCTCCTTCAAAGTTGACGGGTAAACCTGGAAGATGGTACGATACCCAGGAGCCTATGGGCTTAGGACTGCCTTCATCTGCAGACGCAGATTACGCTTCCTTAGTCGATTCTTCAAGGAGGCGCGCTTTACTATCAGCAAAAGCTACGTGGGGGATGTGTGAACTAGACCATCTCCTAAAGGGACTCTTTAGGACACTCGAGGTATTTAATTTTATGGACTGGGCTTTGGGAGCCCTTGCGAAGAGAGCCCAAGATCCCGAATTTGTCACTATGGAGGAACTATCGAGTGTATTATCTTGTCTGGACAGAGCGGTGATGGACGGTTCGGTGGAAGTAGCTGCCCTTTTTGGATCGGGAGTTTTGAAAAAGAGAGCAGTGTACGGTTCTTTCCTGTCCAAGTCAGTATCTCCTCTGCAGAGGTCGGCCTTGCTATATTCGCCACTATCTAACCACCTTTTCCCACAGGACATGGTAAGGGATATAGCAAAATCCTTAGCTGGTAAGGCTACACAGGATCTACTGACACAGTCAGCAAAGAGGTTCAAGCCTACTGTTCCCTTTCAAAAGAAGGATAAAGCACCTCTTCAGCAGCCCTTTCGAGGAGCCTCTTCCTCCGCGAGAACCCCTTTTAGAGGTAGAAGACCGGACAACAGAGGAAGACCTTCCAGGAGACCCGCCGGGAAGGCAAAATGAAGAAGAAGTCCTCCAGATAGCTGTAGGCGCCAGACTTTCGAACTTTGCCAGAGTCTGGGCACAGAGAGGGGCGGACAGCTGGACCCTCTCTATCCTGAGAGAGGATACCTCCTCCCTTCAGGAATATCCTCCCTTAACAAGAACTCCCAAGGGAGTTAACAGCGAGATACAAAGATCCTGTCAAGAGTCAAGCTCTCCTGCAAGCAGTAGAACTTATGCTGCAGAAGAGGGCAATAGAACCGGTTCAAGATCTCCATTCACCAGGTTTCTACAACCGTCTATTCCTGGTACCCAAAGCCTCGGGCGGGTGGAGGCCGGTTTTGGACGTAAGTGCGCTGAACGTCTGTGATCAAGAAGAAGTTCTCGATGGAGACTTCTTCCTCTGTACTTTCTGCTCTTCGTCCAGGGGACTGGATGGTATCCCTGGACCTTTAAGATGCATATTTCCATGTGCCAATTTCGAGCACTTTGCTTCGGACTGTCGACGGCCCCTCAAGTCTTCACGGGTGTCCTAAGGAATGTGGCGCATTGGCTACATTTAGAAGGAATCAGGATCTCAATGTATTTGGACGACTGGCTAATACGAGCAAAGTCGAAGGATCAGTGTTTGGAGGACCTTTCGGTAACATTAAAGATGACGCAGTCACTGGGACTCCTAGTCAACCTCGAGAAGTCCCAGCTGGATCCCCAGCAGAACATAGTTTATCTGGGGATTCAGATGGATTCTCGGGGTTTTCTAGCGTCTCCATCAACAGAGAGAATAGAACGCTGCCTTGCAAAGGTGTCAGTGTTTCTAGGGAAAGAGCTTTGCTCCGCGAGGGAATGGATGAGTTTGCTGGGAACCATATCCTCGTTGGAGCAGTTCGTTTCCTTAGAGACTGCACCTAAGACCCCTTCAGTATTATCTGAAGGAGGAACTGGGATCAGAGTTCCCAGGACCTCGAAGAATCATTCAGGATCACGGACAAGATCAAGCAAGATCTTCGGTGGTGGCTAGACCCGAAGAAACTCGGTCAAGGAATATCCTTACACATAAAGAGCCCTCTCCGAGCGTTGTTTGCAGACGCGTCGGACGTAGGGTGGGGAGCAACGTTGGGTTCGGAAGAAGTGTCAGGCACCTGGGAAGGAGCTCAGGTGTCCTGGCACATAAACAAAAAAGAGTTGAAAGCCATTCACTTAGCTCTCTTGCACTTTCAAAAACAGATCTCAGGATCGATCATTCAGGTCAATTCCGACAACACGACAGCCCTAGCGTATATAAGGAAGCAAGGGGGAACCCATTCATTCTCCCTTTACGAGACAGCGAGGGAGTTGTTGCTTTGGGCTCAAGAGAAACAGATCTCTCTGCTAACGAGATTTATTCAGGGAGAGAGAAATGTTCGAGCGGATCTGCTAAGCAGAAGAAACCAAGTACTCCCCACCGAATGGACCCTCAACCCTCAAGTGTGCGATCAGTTATGGGGGTTATGGGGAAGGCCGAACATAGACTTGTTCGCAACCAACTGGAACAAGAGGTTGGAGAATTATTGCTCCCCGATCGCAGATCCAAGAGCAATAGCGATAGACGGCCTCCTCATGGATTGGAAGGGAATAGACGGGTACGCTTTTCCCCCCTTCAAACTAGTAGGGGAAGTAATAAGGAAGTTTGCCTCCTCAGAGGGAACGAAATTGACTTTAGTTTGATCGCCCCCTCCCCTTTTTGGCCAGCCCTAGATTGGGTGACAGAGTTGCTAGAGTGGATGGTGGATCTTCCCAGATCGCTCCCATTAAGGAACGATCTTCTCAAACAGCCCCACTTCAACAGGTATCACAAAAACCTCCCCGCTCTAAGTCTGACTGCCTTCAGACTATCGAAGGACTCATTAGAGCGAGGGGGTTTTCTAGAGAAGCTTCAAAAGCAGTCGCAAGAGCCAGGAGACCATCCACGTTACGGGTGTACCAGTCGAAGTGGGAGGTGTTTAGAAGATGGTGCAGGGCGCATGAGGTATCCTCTTCCAGTAACCTCTATAAAACCGACATTGCAAATTTTCTTCTTTACCTTAGAAGAAAGTGAAGCCTAGCTGTCTCTACGATCAAGGGGTATAGAAGTATGCTGGCCTCGGTTTTTAGGCATAGGGGACTGGATGTGTCGGACAATAAGGACCTACATGATCTTATTAGGTCTTTCGAGACCTCAAAAAGTCAGAATAATAAAAATCCCAGTTGGAACTTGGATATAGTACTTCATTATCTTATGTCTGAAAAATTCGTACCTGCCAATAATTCTTCCTTTAGAGATTTGACAAGGAAGTCTCTATTCCTGTTCGCCCTAGCCACGGCTAAAAAGGTGAGTGAATTACAGGCGTTAGAAGGCAGTGGGTTTTAAGAAGGAGGCTGCAATTTGCTCTTTTAAGCCTCTCTTCTTAGCCAAGAACGAAAACCCATCAAAACCGTGGCCTAGAAGCTTCGAAGTGAAAGCACTCTCTTCTCTTACGGGAGAAGAACAGGAGAAGACCCTTTGTCCCGTAAGAGCTCTAAAATTTTATTTACAAAGAAAGTCTCTTTTGGGAGGTACGCAAGAAAGTCTTTGGTGTTCGGTCAAAGATCCGACAAGACCTATTTCAAAAAACGCCCTTACGTTTTTCATTAAAGACATTAAATTAAGGAAGCGCATCTAAATGTGGTGAAGAACAATTTAAGCTCCTCAGAGTGAAAAGCACACGAAGTGAGGGCCATAGCAACCTCAATGCCATTCCTAAAACGTGGGTCCCTTCAAGCCCTAATAAGAGTCCACGTATTGGAAGTGTAACTCGGTGTTCGCCTCTCATTATCTAAGGGATGTGAGAGTTACTTATGAGAAGTGCTTTTCACTGGGAGCATATGTTTCCGCAGATTTAGTGCTGGGAGGAGGAGCTGAGGTTAATCCTAATTAGTTTAGTTTATGTAATTTTAGCATTATGGTGTTTGGTTTTTATGGTTGACTGGAAGAGGGTATAGGAATAACCCCTTTCAGTTCCTAGATTTAACATGGTTAGGAAGGTCAGGTGGTCGGGATTAACTTGTGGTCTCCTCGTTGTGCATTATGTAAAGACTAAAGCTCTGTCATGTAAGAGGGCTAGCCCCCATTGATAAGATACAGGTCAGGCTGTGCCATGTAAGCGGGTAAGCCCCCATTGGTACGATCCATGCAGGCTCTGTCGCGTATGCGGGCTAGCCCCCATTGACATGATCCAGAAGGGCTATTCGGTCATAGGTCGTTACCTCGCTGAAGCTCTTGAGGCATGCAGACTAAATGACAGTAATCATGAAGTCTTCTGCCCAAACAGGTAAGAACCAAGGATTGATATCCTACAACAATTGTTGTTTCCCGTTATTAAAATTTTTTATTTTGGTATGTATGTAGCTGTCTCTTACCCTCCACCAAGGGTGTCAATCAGCTAAGTATATATCTGCCGGGTAAGTTGCATGCATAAAAATGATATTGTTAAGATACAATGAAGTTTTATACATACTTACCTGGCAGATATATACGATTAAGGGCCCACCCAGCCTCCCCTCAGGAGACAGGTGGAAGAGAAAATCTGGCTCAGAAAACGGGAGTGGTTCTGGATACCGCCACCCAGCGGCGGGAATGGTAGATCACCTGACCTACCTGTAGCGTATGCCGCGCGTTTTGAATTCTGTCGGGACGACGGAGTCTATATCTAAGTATATATCTGCCAGGTAAGTATGTATAAAACTTCATTGTATCTTAACAATATCATTGTTATGATACAATAAAGTTTCATACATACTTACCTGGCAGATATATACGATTGAAGACCCACCCAGCCTCCCCGCAGGAGACAGGTGGAAGAGAGAATCTGATTAGAAAACGGGAATGGTTCCTAGTCCTGCCACCCAGAGCAGGGCGGTAGATCACCTGACCTACCTGTAGCGAGTGTCACGAAATTTGAATTTCTGTCGGGGACGACGGAGTCGATAGCTATGTATATATCTGCCAGGTAAGTATGTATGAAACTTTATTGTATCATAACAATATCATTTATCAATTAGAATATTTTTCACTGGTGGTTTTGTATGCTTATACATAAACATTTTGCTAATACAGTATACAACTTTCTTGTGATGCAATCTGTGAACTTGACAAGAGTAGAGTAAAATGAATTGTTGGCGAATATAGTATAGATATTTTAGTACAGTGTGCAAGAACACTACTGTAATATTGTTAGATAAAAAGGAAGTGGATTTAGGAAATATTTTTTCTAAACTTCATGAAGTAAACCCGGTGTAACCAGAATCAAGGTTTTATTCAGTAAACAATTCCACTACAGTAGTACACTGCAAATAAAAAAAAACACGTTGTTGAACACAGACTAAACATAAAAAATAAACACTTGAGTTAACTAAGAAGGTACATAAATCACACTCCTTATGAAAGACAGTATAACCAATATACAACAGCATATAACATACAAAGGGGCATCATAAGTAACATATACAAAGAATCAAGCATTGTACCATAATCTGGCGAGTCTACAGCTGTAATACGAGACACGTCAGCAAGGTACCACAAAAGTAAACAAAAGCTATAGAGCACTAATATGAAACAGGTTTATTTTTACCACATTCTTCCCTTCTCAGTTAAGTTCACTTGGAGTAATCCTGAGTACTTGGAGGTTGCCTCACTCTCTCTGACCTTCGAAGTGGAGGAGGTGAGGCTACCTGTTGAGGGACTGTACGGGATTCCTGAAGAGTGTCTTGCTGAGAAGCAATATCCACATGGGAGAGACCGCGAGCAATCTCCTGAGGAGCATTTGCAACTGACAATTCCTCAGGAACCTCGGACTGAGATACAGGAACCCCAGCATCTGTACTTCACGGTTGTCACTAGCCATAGGAGCAAGATGTCTTAATGAAACCGTAGTCACCCTACCATCTGGAAGCTTCACATGAGCATACTCGGGGTTCGCCTCTACGATTTCAACCTCATCCACTAAGGGGTCGTTCTTGCTGGTATCTTACATGGCGTCTCAGGAGAGCAGGCCCTCCTTGGATGAGCCAAGTAGGCAACGATTGGCCGGTGGTGGACCTTCTACTATGCATGAAAAGGCGCAAAAACATGAAAGAGTACAGTTCGTGGAGGTGCACAACACAAAAGAGCGTATACAATGGAGAGCATCTGGGAGAACAGTTTTTCCCACTGAGACACATCAAGGTTCCTTGTCTTAAGGGCTAATGTCAGAGTTTTCCATATAATTCCGTTATATTTTTCAGCTTGACCATTCCCTTTAGGGTTATAAGGTGTAGTGCGACTGGTAGCAACACCTTCTTCATCAGGAAATCTTTCAGCTCTTCACATAAAACATGCACCCCTGTCAGTGTGGATGTACGCTGGCATGCCAACAAAGCAAAAGTTGCACCAAACAACTGATGACAGTTTCTAGTGGTCATATCTGCACAAGGGAAAACAAACGGGAACCTTGAAAATTCATCCAACAACAGTGAGGAGGTATTTGTTTCTAGATTGAGAGGAAACTGGGCCTTTGAAATCTAAGTTCAACCTCTCGAAAGGTTGGGTTGCTTGATCAGTTGTCCCGAGGATTTGATGAATCGAGGTTTGAGCTCTAAACAACACTTGGCAAAAGAGGTGGTAATTTTCCATCACTTCTATTCTTACCGAGTAAGGTAGATTCCGCCCCCCCCCGGACAAAAATGCATCATGCGAGATACCCAGGGTGGGTTGACATAGGATTTCATGAAGTTCTCGGAGTTTATCAGAAGTAGTGGCACCACAGATGCGGAGAGAGCAGCAGCTGGTATGTTTTCTGTTCCTGGACGGTATTACTATATCATAGTGAAAACATGAGAGTTCAACTCGCCACCTCGCTATTTTGTCATTCTTTATTTTACTGTTTGATTTAGAGTCAAACATAAACTTACACTACGTTGGTCAGTGATGAGCTTGAAGTGGTGTCCAATTAAGTAGTGTCTCCACTTCCTCAATGCCTCCACTATGGCATAAGCTTTCCTTTTCCACTGAGGAATGTCCTTGTTCACTGCGAGTGAGAGTGCGGGAAAGAAAGCCACTGGGCGATCATTCTGTGTCAGAGTAGCTGCTATCGCATGATCAGAGGCGTCTGTTTTCCACAGTGAAAAGAGAAGAGGGATCAATGGCCGTTACCACCGCACTAGCAATGTCTTTCTTCAAGTTCCCGAGAGCTAGCAGTGCTTCAGTGGACAAAGGAAAACCATTGGCTTGTGTGAGAGGGCGGATTTTCTCTGAAAATTTAGGTATCCATCTTGAGTAATGTGCAAGCAATCCCATGGTCATGCGAAGAGAAGCTGCATCTTTAGGGGGTGAAAGATTCCACAGTGGTTGCAAGCGTTCCGGATCGGTTTGATTTCCCCATCCGTTACTGAATACCCAAGTAATTTAATGGATCTGACTTTGAAGTCACACTTGTTGTGGTTTAGAGTGAGATTGTACTCCTCAGCCACCTTCAAAAACCTCCGTAAATTCTGGTCATGCTCCTCCTCTGTCTCACCACACACAGTAACATTGTCAACATAAGCAAAAGTACCACTTACTTTTTCTTTCTTAAGGATTTCGTCAAGCACACGTTGAAAAGCTGCTACTCCATTTTTCACTCCAAATGGAATGCGACTGAACTCATAAAGTTTGCCCCCAGCTTCAAATGCAGTGTACGGTCTCTCTTCTTCTCTTATTGCAACCTGATGGTAAGCACTTTTCAGATCTAAGGTACTGAACACCTTGTACCGTGCAATGTTGTTCACCATCTCGTCGATATTTGGCAGGGGGTAGGCATCAAGCTCAGTGAACCTGTTTATGGTACGAGAGTAATCTATAACCATCCTCCTTTTCTGATTCTCCCCTGATGTCACCAGCACTTGAGCCCTCCAAGGAGAATACTAGGCCTTATTATTCCTTCCGACATCATACGCTCAGTCTCGGCTTCAATGAACTTCTTGTCACTCAAGGAGTATAATCTTGACTTATTAGCCACCGGTTTACAATCTGGTGTCAGATTCTTGAAAGGAAAGGAGGGGTCACCTTAACAACACTAGTGAACATATCTTCAAGGGAGGTTTTTCTCCTCCAAAATCCATTTCCAGACCAGAAATGTTTCCTCAGGAAGTCATGCCCTAGTATCACATCACTACATAGCTTTGTAACACCCTTGAGTTCAACACCGTGATAAGTCTCTCCTTGCAACTCCAAGTCCACGGTGCACAGACCTAAGATGTTTGAGGACAGGGATCATCAGCCATAGAGACTTTTCCATGCTCTGGAGACATAGTTTGTTTAGGTCCACTACATCATGACGCACAAAGCTGTCTGAACTCCCAGTATCAATAAGGGCACTGACCGAGCTACCATTAAGCTTGAGAGGTGTTATGGATTTTTCAAGACACTTAGGGGAGGCCCCCACTATTGAAGCTAGCATTGCTGCGGAATGTTTTGGGCTAGAAGAACCACTCACCTGTTTCACAGAGCGGCACACCCTAGCATAATGCCCTTGCTTCTTACATTTCAAACACACTGTGTCTTTAGCAGGACACTGAGTCCGGGGATGCCGGTTGTTCCCACAAAAAAAACATCGAACACCAGAAGTAGCAGCAGAAACAGACTCACTGTTATTTTCAGCACTAGATGATTCCTCCTCTCGACTCACTGCTGACACAGCAGCATTGACAGGTTCTGCTGAAGAGTAGGAGGCTGAATGCTTCTGGGCCATTTCCAGAGTGCGGGCCTGTTCATAAGCAGTATTTAGGTTCAGTGTCCTATTCTCCAACAGACGCTGGCGTATTGCACACGAGACCAAACATTAATGAAGGCATCCCGAACATAACTGTCACCGCTTCCTCCCCGCAGTTACACTTTTGAATTGGCATTCCTTAGCAAGTAGCTTCAGTGCCTGCAGGAACTGATCCAGGGACTCACCTGAGTTTTGCCTGCGAGTGGCAAGTAAATGTCTGGCAAATATTTCATTCTTTGGTTTCACGTACAAAGATGTCAGAACCTCTTCAGCCTTCTCATAAGTCTCACACTCAGAAATAAAGTCATACACACTAGGAGCCACATAGTTAGTGAGAAGAACCAGTTTGTCAAGCGTAGGGGTAGTCAGCTGCACTGCTTGAACGAGTTTTTGTAAAATGTCCTCAGCCAATGTGTCCACTCCTTGGCGGCCTGGGCAGAGTCAGGGTCCACCTCGAACCGGGGAGGGCGTAGAAGCCGTTCCATGGTGATTGAATTGCTTTACTGAATAAATTGAAGTAAACCCGGTGTAACCAGAATCAAGGTTTTATTCAGTAAACAATTCCACTACAGTAGTACACTGCAAATAAAAAAAAACACGTTGTTGAACACAGACATAAACATAAATAAACACTTGAGTTAACTAAGAAGGTACATAAATCACACTCCTTATGAAAGACAGTATAACCAAGAATATACACAAAGCATATAACATACAAAGGGGCATCATAAGTAACATATACAAAGAATCAAGCATTGTACCATAATCTGGCGAGTCTACAGCTGTAATACGAGACACGTCAGCAAGGTACCACAAAAGTAAACAAAAGCTATAGAGCACTAATATGAAACAGGTTTATTTTTACCACACTTCATATGAATGACAACCAGAGGAAGATAACACAGGAAGGTGAATACAGAATAATAAAAACAAATGTCTGCTTGAAAAAGTAAATGCTTTAAATTAATACAATGAGTAAGAAAGTATTAACCCCTTCGCCACTGGCCTGCTACATTGCTGCTAATGCTTGCATACCGCATGAGACCCCCTGTCGACCGCGAGTATCAATCATTACTTGCTCCCACTAAATTTTATGTTATTCATATTTTTCCTTCATATTCTTATGTGAAAACATTGTGTGTATGGATATCAATGAATATTTTTTACCCCATTGTCAAAAAATTACAAAAAATATAGTAAGAATATCGGAAAAAATAGGAATATTTAGTAGAAAAAGTAATTGCAGAAGTAGGAACTGTTATAAAGTAGTAGAAATAGCAGTAAAGTAATAGAAATAAATAAAGTAGCAGAAAAAGTAGTAAGTAGTAGTAAAATAGTAGTATTGATAATAGGCAGTACTAGTTTTCTTACTGAAACAGTTATTCCTAGGTTTCATACAGAAACAGCATATACATCAATGAATGTTTAGGCAGCTGGTAATAATAATAATAATAATAAAACAGTAATAATAGTAATAATAATAATAATAATGATAAAAAAGCAACAGCATCTCGTGACCAAATACGTATATACATATGGGGCAGTTATTCAGCCCCATTATCATCTGCAAGCTATAAAAAACACATCTCATCACAAGTAACAGGCCTCCATAGAAGTCCTTTCACCTTACGCTTTCCTGTTGAATGAAAGTACTACTCTGCCCGAGCATTCATCCATTCACACAATTTGTCAATTACATCACCACAAAAAAGGAAAAAAAAAAATGCATCACGTAAGCAGATGAAATCTGGTGTATAAGCAGAAATCCCATTGCCACCCTCCGTGAATCAGGGGGGGGGGTGGGTCTGGGCGCAAGTCACAAGATGGATCAGTTATGAACTGCCAGCTTCATCGACAAGAGGTTCAATGTCTTCCAAACACTCGTTGTCACTGTCAACCTCTAAAAAATTATCACTATAATCATCATCTGATAGATTTGGCAGGTACTCAGACCCTGACTCTGAAACACTATCATCTGACATGATACTGAAAAAAAAAAAAAACATAAAATAACTGCAATCAAAAGGGGAAAAAGATTTGGAATTCAAATCTACATGGTTTACGGACAAAATCGTAATCATCCTTCTCAGATAATAGCCTGAGGCGCACTGGTATATGTTGGCCAGTACCCCTCCTAATATCTCATATGAAAATGACGTCACGATGTCCATCGGACGCTCATTGGTTAGAATGAATTGTGGGTGGAGCTTCAGCACCTCTCTCGTACACATACTGTGTCTGGAAACCATCCAAGCTAAAGAAAACGCTTTGCTTTTCGAGGAGGGATGAAAGACGTACACGCGTACGTCCCGGTCTTTTATTACTGTACCGTAAAAGACGTACATGTGTACGTCCCAGTGCTGAAGGGGTTAAAACTCTACAGAGATAAAAATTTAATTAAAACTTAATAGACCTTAGTATGTTATGAAAGTAACTTGCAGGTGTGTAAATAAAGAAAAGCAGTCCCAGGTTAATGGCAGTACTGGTTAATGGAGATCCGGTTTTATGGTGCTTGTCTAGCGACTCTGTCAGCAGGATTTTCAGTGCTGATCTCCTGTTAACGGTGCCATTAAGTAGGTTATTAATGCTGTTATCACCAATCGCCGATTTTCAGTTAGCAGTATGTCTACCGGGAACAGAACCCCTACAGTGTTTAGGAAAACAAACTTATTGAAAAGTATAGTAATACATTACCATAAGTTAACACAAAGATGGAAGATATTTTCAGTATTATAGACAATCCCTAGCTTGTAAGAGTTTCTCTCTGATGACTGAAGGCCATGCAGGTGGTTATACACATGGACCCTACTTGGCAAGTTGGGGAGGTCACTGGGATGAACATCAGGTAGTTAGATGATGGTCATATTTTTTTTCAAAGAGGTGTCATATCAGTTACCAGGAACTGATAGCCATCTTTCTGTCTCACATAAAATTGAAACCTCTGATAGGGACCCACACACTTTGGCCCTGGATAACATGACGGCAATGGCATATATCAGAAGGCTCCTGCTCAGCTTCTCATTGCTGTCATGCTTTCCATCCTGGGGATGGCTCTAGCATGGAAGTAGCACTAGACAGCAGTCCACACTCTGTCAGCCAAGTGGATGTTGGACATACCTTCCTTCCAAGTGATTACCAACCTGCTTCCACATATAGAAGTGAACCTACTTGATACACAAGCAAACCATCAACTCCCACTGTATGTGTCTACGATCCTGGATGCTCAGGCAATAGTATGATACACATTCTTGTAGGACTGGAAAACACTGAGGGCAATCTACTGCTTTCCTTCGATGTCCCAGATCACAAAAAGGTTTTGAACAAGTTATTAAGCTTCAGTGGAATTAATTACTTGGTGGCTCCAAGTTTGCGCAACATTCATAGGTTTGTTTTACCACAGCAACAGATGAGAAAGTTAATTCCATTTTTAACTAATGTTCTGTCCCAAACAGGAGGGAAAGTGTCCTCAAAGTATCTTTTTTTACCCATGACCTTCAGGTGTTGGTTTCCTACATATGTCCTATACCGTAAAGATGTATCATCTAGCAGTACAAGGTGTATGGTGCAAAAACTTATAAACTTTCCCTGGCTGATAATACAAATCCATTTGCCAAGTGTGGTTGTACTACCTCCACAAACAGAGAGCCCTGTTGAAGTTACAGTTGAAACTACTCTGAATTTCCTGATTCCTGTTTGCGGACAAATGCCTTGCCACTATCACAGTTTTAACATACAAGGCTCTATAGGGTTTGGCATACATACCACTGCCAAAGTCTTTAGCTCCTTCCTCCTGTCCTTTGCACTGCAAAGGCCAGCCTGTATTAGACCTCTTGTTACCTTCCTCTTGGATAAGAATCTACAACTCCTATTGCCTCCTTAGTTCACAACCAACATTCATCATCTTAACTGCCTTGGCATCAGGAGCATGGATTATCAAAGTCAGCTCTGCAAAAAACAACCCCTCCAATGGCTCCTATTACCTGGTCTTAAGTGAGAACTTATAGCTTCTGTCGTCTCCTCAGTTTGTGGTCCTAATATGACCCCACATGCTTCAAAGGGTTATCTTCTTGACTATCTTATCAGGAACCTAGATCACCACACATGGCTCTCTTAAGCTGGCCATACACATACGCGACTGGCACGCTGATTTCATAGCAACTACCATGAACCAGTCAGTTTTTAAAGTGTATGCGGGCTATTGATGCCAGTCCTGTCAAGACTGGCCTGTCCCTTTGTCCTTTCAGTATGTTGAACTGACTGGCATGTCTTGCTGCGTGTGGGGAAGGACTGGTTGCAAAAGTTTCAATATGAATTAATACGGGTATGAGTACAGTCATCTCTCAATTAATGTTTTCGATTTAACGCAAGCTAGAAAATATTTTAAAATGTTAAAAAACATGAAAATTTCAATTTAATGTGAATTGGCGCCCGAGCGTTGTTTTCAAATCACCCACATATCAGCATCACAGACCAAACTGGAACAATTTTTCAAGAAAAACCCAAGACCACAGGAGGAAAAAAAACAAGAAAAAGAATCGGAAGAAGATGAGTGATCAGGGAAGAAGAAGACAAGCAGAGGGCCTGAAGAGGGACAGCCAAGGCATGGGGTGGTACATGCTGCAGACGACAGCCGTCGACATGAACAAAGACATAGCACAGTGCACTGTATGTAATTATTAATAAAGCAAAAGACTTTGTTTACAGTATTTATTAATAAATCGAAAGATTTTGTTCTGTTTTTCTTTTTTGTCTGACCTACTTAGTATTACATTAATAAAGCAGTACAAAGTTCCCCAAGCCCAGGAACATAAACCTCCCCCCCTATTACTGTTATTTCTTATGGGAAAAATATGTTTAAATAACGCGTTTTTAATTAACGTGCACTCTCTAGGAATATAACTCTCGCGTTAACCCTTTAACGCCGATTGGACATATTAAACGTCGATATAAATTGTCTGTTGGGTGCCGATTGGACGTATGGTACGTCGATATTAAAGTTTTTTAAAAATTTGCGGAAAAATAGTTATAGGCTTACTAGGCGAAAACTTCTGAATCACGCGCCTTGGGGGATGCTGGGAGCTCACGGATCAAGGCGTTGTTTTGTTTACAATCGTTACCCTGGCGCGCAAGCACGAATTTCTTTCTTCTCGCACTAAAAAGTATCAGCGACATATCTCAGAAATTATTTCGTCACTGATATAATTTTTGCACCATTTTATATTAGCCGTTACATGGAGTATTATATATGAAAATGTGCACAATTTTATGTAGAATACAACCAAAAACAACTCATGGTTGTAGCTTTTATCAGTTTTGAAATATTTTCATATAAATAACTATAAGTGCCAAAATTTCAACCTTCGGTCAACTTGACTCTACCGAAATGGTCAAAAAAACGTAATTGTAAGCTAAAACTCTTATATTCTAGTAATATTCAATCATTTACCTTCATTTGCAAGAAATTGGAAGTCTCTAGCACAATATTTCGATTTATGGTGAATTTATGAAAAAAACTTTTTCCCTACGTCCGCGCAGTAACTCTTCCGAAAAAATCAGAAATTTTTTCGTTCAATTGTCATAATGTTTACACCATATTAAATTAGCCTTTACATTAAGTTTTATATATGAAAATGTGCACAATTTCATGTAGAATACAACTAAAAACAACCTATGGTTGTAGCTTTTATCAGTTTTGAAATATTTTTATATAAATAACGATAAATAGAAAAAATTTGTCCTTCGGTCAACTTTAACTCGACCGAAATGGTCGAAAACTGCAATTGTAAGCTACAACACTTACAGTCTAGTAATATTCAATCAACTACCTTCATTTTGCAACAAATTGGAAGTCTCTAGCACAATATTTCGATTTATGGTGAATTTTTGAAAACAGCTTTTTTTTTATGTCTGCATACCAAATGAGTGGCGTGGGAGTATATTGATCCCAATTTTTAAAGGGAAAGGCGATGTCCAAGAGTGTGGTAATTATAGGGGCATTAAATTGATGTCCCACACTTTGAAGATACTGGAAAGGATGATAGATGCTAGACTGAGAGAAGAAGTACAAATAGGTAAAGAGCAGATGGGATTTATGAAGGGAAGGGGAACAACAGATGGTATATTTTGTCTGAGGCAAATAATGGAGAAATTCGGGGAAAGACAAAGGGACCTACATATGGTATTCATTGACCTTGAAAAAGCTTATGACAGAGTCCCGAGACAAGAGGTATGGAGGAGCCTGAGGGAGAAGATGGTGCCAGAGAAGTATGTGCGATTGATACAAGAGATGTACCGGAATGTATTTACCAGAGTGAGGAGCAGTGTTGGGGAGACAAAAGGTTTTGAGGTGAGAGTAGGATTACAACAGGGGTCGGCTCTGAGCCCATTTATCTTTAACATAGTGATGGATGTTATATAGAGGAAGTAAGGGAGACAGTACCATGGAACATATTGTATGCGTGATATTGTTCTGTGTGCAGAGAGCAGGGAAGATCTGGAAGTGAAATTGGAAAGATGGAGGACAAGTACTGGAGGACAGAGGAATGAGAATAAGTAGATCCAAGACAGAATATATGTGTCCACCACTGAGGGGGATGATAGAGAAAGTATTCAGCTTGGTGGAGAGCAAATAGGAGAGTTGAATAAGTTTAAGTCTTTGGGATCTTTTGTTAACGCTGGAGGAAGTATGGAAGAAGAAGTAAACATGGGTACAGGCAGGGCTGGAACAACTGGAGAGCGGCCTCGGGAGTTCTTTGTGACAAAAGAGTGCCGCTTAGGTTAAAAGGAAAATTTCACAAGCGGTGGTAAGAACAGCAATGCTGTATGGTACGGAAACAGCAAGCATGAGAAAAGCAGAGCAGAAGAAGATGGATGTGGCAGAAATGAGAATGCTTAGGTGGATGTCTGGGGTAACAAGAGTGGATAGGATCAGAAATGACTACATAAGGGGGTCAACTAAGGTGGTGGAGTATCAAAGAAAGTGCTAGGAGGGGAGGCTGAGATGTATGGACACCTGTTGAGAGAGATGAGGACCACGCTGGGAGACATACTATGGGAGTGGAGGTGCAAGAAGAAGAAAGAGAGGGAGACCAAGAAAGAGATGGAAGGACTGTGAGAGGAGATTTTACATGAGAAGGGAATTGATGAGGCAGAAGTGCAAGATAGAAATAGATGGAAACGGCTCATCCGAAACGGCGACCCCATATAAAAATGGGAAAAAGCTGGGAAGAAGAAGATCACATTGTGATAATATTTTCTCTGTGTTGCTTTGATCGTTTTACAATGTGTCATATACCAAAATGATTGCAATTTAGTGTAAAATACAACGAAAAAAAATTTAACTCTTTAGCTTTAACCTTTTTGCTCACAGCGCGATTTGTTTACAATTATATATGAAATTTTTTTTTTCGCACTGTCATATATCCCAATATTTATATATGATAATATTTTTTTCATTTCTGATGGCTGCATACTAAACTTCAGGCAATGAAAAAAATGGGAGCCAAAAATGAACTCTTAATCTTGAAAACTAAGCGTGCTGTAATTTAAAAAAAAAAAAAAACATTTTTTCCGCTTCGGCGCTCACTCGCGAGCGCCGCCGGCATACGGGAGACTATTTTTAAGATACCGCTTCGGTATTTAAGGGTTAATTGAGTGGTGACTTAACTCTGACTTGCTCACACTATTTCTTCGTGGGAGTTGCGGCAGTAAGGAAAAGACCACTGCTGTAAAAGGATGTTGCAGCCAGTCAAGTATTTACCTCACAATTTCATTAGTGAGTGTTTGGACCTGTACAGAACACTTCCATGCAAGTGGAAAATACAAAGTCCAGATTACTCCAATAAAGTAAAATGACAAGCAGTCTATGAGCAATTACTGGAGTTATGTAAAAAAAAGTAGATGAAGATGCAAGCATAGATTTTGTGAAAATCAAAATTACCACATTTAAGGGATCATTTTGGAAAGAGCTGAACAAAATTCGGGAATCTTCTGAAGAAATCAGGTGCAGGTGGAGACGAAGTATATGTGCCCAAGTTGGGGTATTTCGATTTATTGCTCTTACAGCAGACCAAGAAACTCCTCAGGAATCAACTTCAAACTTGCAAGATGCTCATATTTGTTTTTCAGGAGCGTTACTATCATTATTGCACTTATCTTCCTTTGACTTGGTGCCATGATTTAAAAACATGTATTATATCAGGACACTACAGGACTGAAAGGAGCATGGCCACTGCATATTTACTCTACCCTCTTAAAATATGCATAGAGCAAGTCATCTGTGTGAATGGGTAATACCCAAGAGGACTGGAGCGTGCCCTAATCACAGCAGGACAAACCCAATGCCAGTTGTGTAAGTGTATGGGCAGCTTTAGACAGGGGCAAATTTTCATGATCCACATGCCTGGTGCACCCCCTGTCCCAGCACTTCTGATTAGGAATGAAGAATTTTTGATGAGGAAATTCCCTATTGTTTTGTGGGAAATGGGTACAATAAACCTCCCGTATTCGCGTTCTCAAGATTTGTACTCACCTATTCGTGAGTTTGTCTTTGTAACCTATCTAAAAAAATGTCACAGGAGGACTCACTCATTAGGTTTTTCTGTGGAACATATCTATAAGAATATTCGCAGGTCCCCACCATTTGCATATTCGAATTTTTTTTAAAGCAATAACATTCTGTATTTTCATATTACGTATTTTCTGTATAATATGTGACATTAAATATTATAATAATAATACTAAATCATATGGGCACTCACTGGTAATGAATGTTGATCTTAGATGATGATGATGTATTAGTTGTGCCGTCCGATGAATGACGATGAAAATAGACTGCACAGCAAAGTAGAAGAGTTAATCTCATCTAACAGTGCTTCTTCACCTTCTTCAGGAGGCGCTTCATCAGGTTTTGGGAGGCTACATCATGTTCAAGTACTTATACATTTTCACATACTTCACATACATGGTGTGATAGGGCTTCATGAGATCACTGAAGTATTGGTAAAATTTGTGGCCCCTCATTCTTATCCCATGCCTTTACCATTGTCTATATCTGTCTGATTTTCCTGATCAATTTATACAGACCATGAAATTCTTCAAAATCCTTGTGTGTTGCTTTGATAGTAAAGAGGGCAGCAAGTTCTTGGAGACAACCCCAGGTATTTTACCCTGTTCATACTGTTTTCAATGCAGGTGACTGCACTTTCAGCCACACCATAATGGGCTGCTACTTCTCCATGACTTTCACCCTCTTGTAACATAACAGTCATGTCTACTTTCTCCTCATTTGTCATCTGTAAAGGCCTCTGAGGCTTAGGCTCTTTACCTTAGGAGAAACAGAACATTTAGAGGACAATTTAGTGGACGGTTTCAAAGAAATTCTATCAGCAGCTTTCAACTAAAGAAGGCGACAACATAGAGGAACAGGAAGGTGGCGATGTAGAGGCACTGGAAGGTGATGAAGAAGAGGGAATTAGAATTCTTGGGCTTTAATAAACCTGCACCTGAAGAAGAAGAGGAGGAGGAAGAGCCATAACTGGGACCATCATCAGCTTTGCAAAGTTTCCACGTGAGCAAAGGATGGTTCCATTGGTTCCAGAAGTGGCTCCACCTAAATTTGTTTCCCTACATGGGGAAGCAGCATCAGCGTACAAAGAGGCAGCAGCGAAATATCCTGAGATTTTGGAAGGGAAAAGCATTGAAGGTCATGTCCTGAGACCTTATCACCATATTTTCCCCAGGAACCAGGGAGATATCAGCAGTCAGTTTGTCACAGTCTTAGAAATCCTTGTCTTGGTAGGCAATACCCAGGTTCATTTCAAGAGCTTGAAACATAGTCACCAACACTCCAGTAGGAACTTTTAGATCCTCTCATCAAATTGTCTCTGAACATGGCCATTTACAACATGTTTGGAAAGTGCTTGGTACCCCTCTAGTCAGCATCTAGTCAATGAATTACTCACTTTAGATGGACCCAAGGGCATGTGTTAAAAACTTGATGCTGTAAGGTTGGGACAGTCTAGATGTTTGTGGCTGTATCCGATTTAATCTGCTCTGGAAGGTCTATGTAAAGTTGTAAGCCTCATCAAACTTGTAGATGACTTTCATTGTTTCTTTTCAACCCCATCATGAGTAGCTCACTGACTTCTTTTGACTTGTCATGGAGAGGCCCCGAGTCTTTCCATTTTGGTTTCACAATCATTTATTAACCTTACACCTTCACAGTGGTTTTCCAGCCAAGGCTCAGAGAGAGATTTTCTTATTTACACTACTGTATATCTCAATCTATCATGGTAATTTGTTTTAGTTGTATATAGTCAAGTTAAGCAGCTCCAGTTTCCCTAAAGCTGACAGATTAAATGATGTGTTCTGTTGGTTGTATGACAAGAAATTATTACACTGAAATTTCTGTCTGTATCCCCACTTTGTAGAAAAGGCTTTTAACCCTCTACATGTATTTGTAATTGTTTTGATTGCTTTACTCCTCTTTATGTTACTATATTTGTAATTATTACTGTGCATTCTTTTATTAATATTGGACATATAATTTTTTATTTTTAGTTCTACTGAAAGTGAAGCCAGTGATGAAGATGAATTATCCATTGCAAGTACTGTCAGTGATGAGGAAGAAGACAGCACAGCCCCTACTTTGTCCTTAGTATCATTTTTTCCCCCTATGACAGATACTTATGGAGATTATTTACATGAACCATCAAGAACTGACAATGGTATATATAAAAGGTAAGTGTTGTAAAAATTTAATACTTTACTTTTCCTCTGTATAAATTCATCAGAAAGTAGTTAACAAGTTTTCAGTTGTGTTGAAGTGCACTTCATTATAGAACATATTTATCCAGGAGTGAACACAATAAAGATCAATTTTTGGTTCCTGCTATGATTCCTCAAAGGAGTTACACTCTCATGATTCCCCAGGGTTCATAAGACAGTCTAACCAATCTCAAAGAAGTCCCTTATTAGTTGGTTTTGGCCAGAATAGTGCATGTTGGCACAGTGATAGAATATAATATAAAGCACTCAGGACAGGAGGGCTCTATTTCCTATTCGCAATGACTGTCTTGTCCTTTCGTCGTCCTACTCACACAGATGAGACAACAGTCCCATGCCTTCTCATCAGGGAAAGTTGGTGGGTTTGAGGACTTTCAGTGGCTACCAAAAATAGGTTTTTCATACATCAAAACCTGTTTTTTGCTAGCTAGCCACTGTTAGTCTTTAAAGAGCTTACAAAAGAAATTGACAGGTGACAAAATGGCTTGGCTCTTAATTAATAAATCCTAACAACCTGGATAAAATTTGTCTGAAATCTAGTCATAGGTTGTTAATCATTTTCTGTATTCAGGATACCCATTTGGGTTCGGCAACAGAGAACAGGAAACAACACAAGAACTTATGTATGTATTATTCTTTGTGATTGTATGGGGACTGGCCTAATTATGTTGTGTCTGGGTGCAGGATTATTGTTCCTTCCCTAGCAATATCTCAGCATGACTACCACCCTCATGGCATAGTGTTCAAGAAATTTTTAATCCAAGGTGAATTCACAGGCTGTCAACTGTTTTCTTTATTTCTGATACCCATTAGGGTTTGGCAATAAAGGACAGGAAACACACAAACCTTTATATGTATTGTCCCTGGTGCCTCTATGGTGACATACCTAATTGTCAGGTCTGGCTGCAGGATTATATGTAGTGCCTTCCCTGGTTCAGGAATACTGCCTCTACCCAGTACCCTCGGATACTTCTTCAAAGGAAACATTTCCAAAGAAAGTTAATGATGTATTCACCTTTTGGAAGTCATGTGACTTAGGAAAGGCTTGAGGGCTTGCCCTTTTAATGAGGAACACTAAGATAATTTGCAGCCCATGCAGAAATATTGGTTTGTGTTAGAGTGTAAGTAAAACAGGACCAAAGGGATGTTTGCCATGACATCTAGGTCATCCTTGAGTGCTTGAACTAGGCATAATATTTTACTATCTGAAATACGTACAGGCAATGAACTAGGCATAATATTTTACTATCTGAAATACGTACAGGCAATCCCCCAGTTATCGGCAGACTCAGCTAATAGTGATCAGGTTTTATGGTGCTTGTCTAGTGCCATAAAATCGACAAATTATGGCACCATAACGAGCCAAGTTTTGGTCACCAGTGCCGTAAGGTGATGATAATAAGGTTATGGCATCATAACATACCTAACGGAGGTGCCAGTCACCGAGTTTCGGTTAATGGCAGTTTTCACTTATCAGAAACCCGCTGAGAACGGAACCCCTGCTGGTAACTGAGGACTGCCTGTACTGGGTTCCCTTACCAGAAAGGAGATTTTCCCTTTAAAATGCCTCATACTTGGCCAGATATAAGCCATGGGGCAGCAGTAATTGATGATTAGGTGTACGAGTAATGAAACGTTGTCTAAGGGAGCACAGTACAATAATCTGAGCTCTTGACATCAAAGTAGTCAAGAAGACTGCCTTTTGGAGTGTATGAATTATAGTTGCATTGGGCCAGCGAATTGAGGGGATGACATGAATTTAAGAACCTTATTCAAGGGCGAGATCATGGGAAGCTTTGCAGGAACTACCCTTTGTAGTGCAAAGTGACTGGAGAGGGGAATCAACAATTTCTATATTATGCTCAATTCCAAAACCATAAAGCAAGGGCTCTAACAGTGCTGCCTCATATGCCTTGATTGTTGTAATAGCAAGGTACTTGACCTTAGAAAGTATATAAACTGTTTCTATAGATTTCAGCTGGGCTGTCAGTGTGAAGGTAATCTAACTACATTTTAATATGGATGGGTATGTTGGATAGATGAAGTCTGTAGTTTTTGTACTAGGGAGAATGCAATGCTAGGTCATGTTTGCGGTATGTATACTAGATTTAAGAAATCCACATGTGAAGGTCACATGTGGATAGAACAGAGAATGGTATAGAGTCTATTCTTTTGCTTGCTGTTGAAAAATGAACCAATGTTTGTTCAGCTAATTTGTGGCTACTAGGCAAGTGGATCTGTGGAAAGCTTACTAGATTGGTCAAAGCCTTTGATATTTGGGACAATGGAGGAAAACGAAAAATTTTAAAGTTGATATGTACTTGTTAAGACGGACTAATAGGGCAACCATGGTGTTTGTCATAGCAGTGGTACCTATCTATACGTAAATACTTATAAATAACTGTATTTCATTATTGTTGTAGAGTATGAATAATGAACCAGTGTAAAACTGTTCAAATTAAACCTTATAGCAAAAGATGAGAAATGAAAAATAAAACAAGATTAAAACAATAGAATTCGCCCACTTCTGTCGATGCCTAGGCCAAGACATGAACACAGAATTGTTAAGTAAAAACAAGTTGAGTCTTAAGTGAAATTTAGATTAAGTGAAATTTAGATTACAGGTACAGAATCCTTTATCCGAAATCCTCAGGGCTAGATGCGTTTCAGTTTTTGGAATTTTTTGGATTTTAGAACTGTAGGGTCAGGAGTACTATAATTGATCATCACTATTGCAGCAAAAACCTATTTTTTCATTTTTTCATGTTATTTTTCATTTTAGTTATTTATTCATAATAGTTTATTATGTATTTATATTAATATGCATACTGTTAAATGAATGTGGGATAATTAAGATCATCAATAATAAAATAGTGGGACAATTAAGACCAAAGTTAACTAACACATTTTGTTTTCAACAAAAACATTCCGTAAAATGCAAAAATATAGTACATGATCAAAGTAATTGTAATACGTACAACTTGTATATTTTAATGATAAGTAAGACTCTTAAGATACATTTAATCATATCAGTCTTGGAGAGGGTTGTTCTTTATAGTGTTACTAAAGGCATCATAATTTTGCAGTCGTACATTTGAGGACGGTCCGGGAACAGGATTGGCAAGTGATGATACATCATTACGACAGACTACTATGTTGGATTTTTCATACCATTATATTAAAGTTAAAATTATTGTTAAATTTGTTCATGAAACTTACCTGTCAGATATATATATAGCTGTATTTCTGACGTCCGACAGAATTTCAAAACTCGCGGCACACGTAGTGGGCGGCCAGGTGGTAGTACCCATTCCCGCCGCTGGGAGGCGGATATCAGGAACCATTCCCATTTTCTGTTCATATTTTTTCTGTCGCCGGTGCTGGAAACAACTGTTTACAGTACCTCCGTCTAGGATTTTTGATTTATCTCGCTTTAAATTATCTGGATTGACTTTTGGTATCGACTTCTGGATTGTTGGATTGGCACGCGTAATAGTGGATTGGTTTTTTATTTTGGATTGGCTTTTCTGTGTACATGATGTCGGGATCAAGTACTGGGAGTTTCAGAGTGTGTGTGAGGAGTGAATGTAAGGTGAGGCTTCTTAAACCTTCAGTTGATCCTCACACAGTTTGTATGGAATGCAAGGGGCATGTTTGCTTGGTTGATGATCGGTGCAATGAATGCAAGGATTTGTCTGATGAGAAATGGAAGATGTATGAGACCTATCGACGTAAATTGGAGCGCGATAGAGTCAGGAGGTCTTCCTCTAAGAGCAGTTCTACAAAAGGTAAGGAATGTAACATTTCTCCTCCTCTAACACCGGTAGATTTTGCTCAACCTAATCCTATTTTGTTGCCTTCGGGCCCCAGTGCTGTGTCTGGAGAAGGTAACACCCTTTCTCTGATTCTTGAGTCTATTCGCGCTCTTGAATCGAAAGTGTTGGCCTTAGAAACTGGCCCTGTGAAAGTTTGTGATAGTGCCCCTAGTGTTGTGGAGGGGGCGTCAGATCGGCCTCATAATGCCTCTAGGCCTAGACCTCTATCGGACTCCCAGGACTCAGGGAGTGGGTATGTCGAAAGCCGCAAGAGGGTTACGGGGGCTCCCCACCGATCTGGCGTCCCTTCGGCAGGCCTTGTTGCTAAGTCCCAGGCTGCCAAGGAGCCGTGCACGAGCGCGTGCCCTGAAGGATTGCTTTTCGTCCTCGAAGCGTCCTCCCTGCGCAAGGGGTGGAGCGCTCGGAGAGACTCGCGTCCGTTGAAAAGGACTTTTCGTTTTGAGGACGCTTCACGTCCTATGTCACCACTTTCGTCAGAGGACGCGTATGACGCTTTTCCTCCTCAGAAGAGAGGTAGAGTTTCTACCGACGAGGACGTTGGTTTCCGCGCACAGGCGTGTTCACCTGAGATGCAGGTAGCTGTACCTGCTAGAAAGAAGGAGGCGTCCCCTCGCCCCTCGCCTTCTCGCAGGGTCAGTCCTGCCCCTTCTTCTGCTCCTTCGTCACCTACGAAGGATATCCTTGTGTCCCTTCAGGACCAGATTACGTCTTTTGGCTCAGAGGACTCGCCCAGCAGCAGTCGAGCCTAAGCGTAGAAAGGACGTTAGGCTGCCCGTCAAGAGGACGAAGCAGTCTCATTCTCTCTCGTCTCGTTCGTCTCTCTCTCCACCTCCGGATCGTCACCGTTCTCGTTCTCCGAGTAGATCTTCCGCTCACGCTGTAGAGGACGCTCGCCAGGACGCTCGGCGTTCGAAGCAGGACGCTTTGCGCTCTCGGCAGGGCACTTTTGAGGACGCCGGCGGTGGCCAGGACGCTCGCCGTTCGAAGCAGGACGCTTTGCGTTCTCGGCAGGACGCTTTTGAGGACGCTCGGCAGGACGCTCGCCGTTCGAAGCAGGACGCTTTTCGAACGAGGCAGGACGCTTTTGAGGACGCTCAGCAGGACGCTTGCTTGGCTAAGCAGGACGCTTTTGACGCCTCTCGTCAGGAAGCTCGCGCTTCCTCTCGTAGGGACCTGTCTGCTAAGACAGTTCCCGTTGCTTCAAAGGACGCGCTACGTTCGCAGGATGTCCGTCCTTCTAAGGATCGTCGTAAGGGCGATTCCGTACCTGAAGCGGGTACTTCCATTCAACGGAAGTCTTTGTTCAGACCTGAGACTGCTGGACGTACGCCCTCTCCGGATGGACGTTCTCCAGTTCCTCTTAGGGAGGAAGGGGAACTTAGTAGTCCAGGGAGTTCAGTCGAAGAAGAACCTCCTGTAGCTTCAGCTGTCTCGGACTATAAGGTTCTTGTCAGGCTGTTACGTTCATCCTTCGGGGATAAGTTTCAGCCGGCAGCCCCTAGGTCTCCTCCCTCTCAACTTTCGTCTTCCAAGTCTGTTAAGACCCCTGAGTTCGTCGAAATGAAGACGTCGCTTTCGACCAAGAGGGCTTTCAAGAAGCTTCAAGATTTCATGTCTCGAAGGAAGGACCAGGGCAAGACCACTTTTGCCCTTCCTCCCTCTAGACTCTCCGGGAAAGGAGGAATCTGGTATGAAACCAAGGAGGACGTGGGAGTAAAGGTTCCTTCGTCCGCTCTTGGGGACTTCTCCAGTTTAGTGGACGCTCAGAGGAGGTCCCTCTTATCGTCTGCTAAGGTGTCCTGGACTCCTGTGGAGACGGACCACCACTTGAAGGGACTGCTTCGCACTTTGAATGTCTTTAATTTCTTAGACTGGTGCTTGGGAGTTTTAGACCTTCAGTCTAGAAGTCCTGATTCTCTCAGTCTGGGGGAGCTGTCCAGCGTGTTGTCATGTATGGACAAGGCCGTCAGGGATGGTTCGGAGGAGCTAGTTTCTCATTTTGGAACGGCTTTCCTAAAGAAAAGAGCTCTTTTATGCAATTTTACCGCGAAGTCGGTTTCTCCCGCTCAGAAAGCGGAATTGCTCTTTGCGCCTCTTTCTGACCATCTCTTCCCCCAGGCTATGGTAAAGGATCTTGCAACGAGTTTGCAGGAGAAGGCGACCCAGGACCTCTTGGTACAGTCTTCAAGACGCCCAGCAGTTCCTTCCACATCTTCATTCAGTAAACCCCGAAGAAAGTCAAACCCTTTCGCGGGGGGCTTCATTTAAAACCAAATCCACCAAATGAAGATCTTGTCCTAAAGACGCCAGTCGGGGCCAGGCTGAAGTTCTTTGCGGAGGCATGGAGGCAGAGAGGGGCGGATCCTTGGACTCTCAAGATCGTAGAGCAGGGGTACAAGATCCCCTTTTTACATCCTCCTCCTTTAACATCAACTCCCAGAGACCTCTCTCCGTCTTATCAGGGAGAGAAGAAAAGTATCCTTTTCGATCTGTTAGACCAGATGGTCGAAAAAAGAGCGGTGGAGCAAGTCTTGGACCTGGGGTCACCGGGCTTCTACAACAGGATTTTCCTGGTGCCGAAGCAGTCGTCGGGTTGGCGCCCAGTCCTGGATGTGAGCAGGCTCAATCTTTTTGTGGAAAAGATCAAGTTCAAAATGGAGATGCCTCAGTCGGTGCTAGGAGCCTTGAGACCTGGCGACTGGATGGTGTCTCTGGACCTGCAGGACGCGTACTTTCACATCCCCGTCCACCCTCTTTCAAGGAAGTACCTGAGATTCGTCTTAGACAACAGGGTTTGGCAATTCAGAGCCCTTTGTTTCAGTCTCAGCACGGCCCTGATGGTTTTCACAATGATAATGAGGAATGTAGCGAAGTGGCTCCATTCGTCAGGGATCAGGATATCCCTCTACCTCGACGATTGGCTGATCAGAGCATCGTCGAGGCGGAAATGTCTGAAGGACCTTCAGTTAACGTTAGCCCTAGCAAAGTCTCTGGGTCTTTTGGTCAACTCCGAAAAGTCGCATCTGACCCCGACACAGTCCATCGTGTATCTGGGGATTCAGATGGATTCAGTGGCTTTTCAGGCGTTTCCATCCCAGGAACGTCAGCGGCTGGGTTTAGAGAAAGTCGCAGCCTTCCTAGAGAGAGAAGCTTGTTCGACGAGGGAGTGGATGAGTCTGCTGGGCACCATTTCCTCGCTAGAAAAGTTTGTTTTGCTGGGAAGACTGCACCTCAGGCCTCTTCAATTTTTCCTTGCGGAAGAATGGAAGTCGAAGGAGGACCTGAATGCGATCCTAAGGATCTCAAACAAAGTAAAAGGCCACTTAAGATGGTGGCTCGACCCTCAGAAGTTGCGAGAGGGCTTCTCCCTAAATCTTCTGAGCCCCGACCTAGTGTTGTTCTCAGACGCTTCCATTTCCGGTTGGGGAGCAACACTAGGGGGGGAGGAAGTGTCAGGCTCCTGGAGAGGGGAACAGGTAGCCTGGCACATCAATGTAAAGGAACTGGCAGCGATATTCCTGTCGCTGCAGTTCTTCGAAGACAAACTGTCAAGCAAGGTCGTTCAAGTCAACTCAGACAGTACCACAGCCCTTGCATATCTAAAGAATCAGGGAGGAACTCACTCCAGATCCCTTTTTCTCCTTGCGAAGGAAGTTCTGCTATGGGCAGACGCAAGGCACATCAAGATCCTGACGAGATTCGTGGCAGGGGTTCAGAATGTCAGGGCGGACCTTCTCAGTCGACGGAATCAGATTCTGCCAACAGAATGGACCTTGCACCAGGAAGTCTGTCAACAATTATGGAGATTGTGGGGACGTCCTCTAGTCGACCTGTTCGCTACATCGAGGACAAAGAGGCTTCCTCTGTATTGCTCCCCGGTTCTGGATCCAGGGGCAATTGCAGTGGACGCGTTGCTCTGGAACTAGACAGACCTGGATCTTTACGCCTTTCCCCCATTCAAGATCATGGGGGAGGTCATGAGGAAGTTCGCAGCTTCAGAAGGGACAGGTTGACTCTGATTGCCCCAATGTGGCCAGCAAGAGAGTGGTTCACAGAGGTCATGACTTTCCTTGTGGACTTCCCAAGAACGTTGCCCTGGAGGAGAGATCTACTCAGACAGCCTCACTTCAAAAGGTTTCACCAAAACCTCTCCGCTCTGGCTCTGACTGCGTTCAGACTATCGAAAAGTTGGCCAGAGCGAGAGGCTTTTCAAAGGCAGCTGCGAGAGCAATCGCTAATGCTCGAAGAGCCTCTTCAAGAGCTGTCTACCAGTCTAAGTGGGCCTCCTTCAGGGCATGGTGCAAAAAGGAAGGAATTTCCTCTTCCACGACCTCTGTGAACCAGATAGCAGATTTCTTACTCTATCTAAGAAATGTGCAGAAATTGGCAGTTCCTACAATTAAAGGTTATAGGAGTATGTTGTCTGCCGTTTTTCGCCACAGAGGACTGGACCTCTCCGACAATAAGGATCTACACGATCTCTTAAGGTCGTTCGAAACCTCCAAGATTCCACAAGCAAGACCACCCTCATGGAATCTCGATGTGGTTTTGAAACATCTTATGCTAAGTCCCTTTGAGCCTCTCCATGAAGCTTCTCTAAGGGACTTGACGAGGAAAGCGCTTTTCCTAGCTTCTCTGGCGACGGCGAAGAGAGTTAGTGAAATCCAAGCGTTCAGTAGCCTAGTGGGCTTCAAGGGGGACAACGCTGTCTGCTCGTTGAGCCCGTCTTTCTTGGCTAAGAACGAGAACCCATCTAATCCTTGGCCGAAGTGCTTTGAAATCAAAGGAATGTCGAGTCTCGTGGGTCAAGAACCAGAGAGAGCCCTGTGCCCTGTCAGGGCTCTCAAGTTCTATGTTAATAGAACTAAAGAGATAAGAGGTCCCTCAGGTAATCTCTGGTGCTCGGTGAAGAGACCAGATTTGCCGTTGTCGAAGAATGCTGTAGCCTTCTTCTTGAGGGACGTCATTAAAGAGGCTCATTCATCTTGCCAGAAGACTGATTTGAGCCTCTTTAAAGTGAAAGCTCACGAAGTCAGAGCCGTAGCTACTTCTCTTGCCTTCCAAAGGAATATGTCTATCAAAGATATACTTGATAGCACCTTTTGGAGGAGCAATTCCGTATTCGCCTCACATTACCTCCGGGATGTGAGAACGATTTACGAGAACTGTAGTTCTTTGGGGCCTTACATTTCGGCAGACACAGTTTTGGGGGCTGAAGGTAGCTCTCTCCCTATCCCTTAGCTTAGTTAGGTTAGTTTTTTATTGTGTTTTTGGTTGATGGTGAGATCTTCTGTGGAAATCTCCCATTCCTTAGTGTAACTGTCAGGGGTTTTTTGGTTAGTTGGTCAGGTGGTGGTCGGTTGCTGTGTTACTGCCATATGTTTGGCTAGATGGTCTTGTCACATTGAGGTCACGTCCCCGTTGACAGAGCATCCAGAGTGCACCAGCACTACAGGTCCAAACCTGGCTGGCAACTCTGATAAAAGCAGAAGCAGGCTTAAGTGACAGTAATCACAGAGTCTACTTTGCTATCAGGTAAGGAACCAAGAAGTAAATCTTTTACTTAATTTAAGTTTCCTAAAAATCCTATTCTGTCTCTACCCACCATCCGAAGGTGGGATTCAGCTATATATATATCTGACAGGTAAGTTTCATGAACAAAATGTTATTGTTATAATACAATTAAGTTTGTTCATACTTACCTGGCAGATATATATATAGCTGTATTTCTGACGTCCGACAGAATTTCAAAACTCGCGGCACACGTAGTGGGCGGCCAGGTGGTAGTACCCATTCCCGCCGCTGGGAGGCGGATATTAGGAACCATTCCCATTTTCTGTTCATATTTATTCATGACCCTTGTCTCCTGAGGGGAGGAGGGTGGGCACTCTAATTATATATATCTGCCAGGTAAGTATGAACAAACTTAATTGTATTATAACAATAACATTTCATGTTTACATGATGAAGTAATTATATCAAGCAAATTACTAGTAATTTTTGCCATGATCAGTGCAACGATCTGTGCAACATTCAAACTTAGTGCCGTACACAATTTGTGATTGTGTGCAAAATTGTTGATTCAGAGAGTCTTCAGTGACAAAACAATTTTTTTTTGCTTCAGAAGATATTAATGCTTCATTGACTTACCTTCAAAACCAAATTTATACCTTTGATATCTCGAGAATAGAATTAAGATACATAGAGGGAACTGACAATCTGTCTCTCTCTCTCTCTCTCCCTCATGTTATTTGCCACGTAAACACAAGTACAATATAATACCTTGACATACGAGCATTCCGAGATACGAGCCAGCCTCTGAGCAAAGTTTTGCATTGAGATACAAGCACGCTTACAAATGCTAACGCTAGATTGATGAGTATGCGGGAGCGCTCTAAGCCTGCTTCACTCGTTCAGTTTACATGGTTGTCGACTTCCGTACACATCTCTCGAGCATCTCCCATGTTGTGTTTGCATTATTTTCGTGATTTTCACTGTGCATTAGTGAACATTCTTTGTAATAAGTGAGGGGTCCTAAGAAAGCAAGTGGTAAGGTTGCCAGCAAGAAGAAAAAACGCATGATGAACGATGGAGATAAAGCACAAAATTATTGAGAAACATGAGCGTAGTGTCCATGTGAGTGAGTTGGCACGCAATTATGATTGGAGTGCATTGACGATATGTACAATCCTTAACAGAAGGATGCTATCAAGAGCACAAAGGCTTCCAAAGGCATAACTATCATGTGTGTTATGGATGAATATAAATGACGAGATGGAGAGGCTTCTGTTGCTGTTGATTAAGGAGAAGAAGCTAGCAGGAGATGGCTAGCACAATCTATGCAGATTTGAAACAAAGAGAAGCAGCTAGGGAGATGTCTAAAGCTAGTTGTGGATGGTATGATAATTTTAAAAACACCCTGATAAATTGTTTACTGGTTGTGCTTCAGCTCTATTTAATGACACTTGCCTGAATCATTTCCACAACATTTTGAAAGGGGGCCAGAAACAAAGCTCCTTAGATAGGTTTTTGTTTTAAAGGCCTGGGGCAAGTGAAAGTGAAAGTGAGGCAAAAAGAGCTAAGACAAGTGAAGAACAGTAAATAAACACAAATAAAAAAAGTAAAAAAAAAAGATTAAGCTAAGTTCAGTTAAGTTTATTTTAAGTTCAAGTGTTAAGCCATGTGTAAGGAACAGTATTAAATGTGGTACTGGTTAACTCTCTCACCCTCCCTCCCTCCTCCTCTGCACACACCACCGTTTGCCACTATTGTCTGTCTCGAAGGTAAGAACTCATAATTAAACCACATTTTATTTCATTTCACAGTAATCATTTATTATATTTTTTTGTCTGTGTGTTCAGTATGTCTATACAGTATAGCAATTAAAAACATGTTTTTTCCATTGTTATTATCATTGATCGGATGTTTTTAGAGGGCTGGAACGGATTAAATTTTTTTCAGTTATTTTATATGGGAAAAATTGAATTGAGATATGAGCAAATTGACTTAAGAGCTCGGTGTAGGAACGAAATTTACTTGTATCTCAAAGTATTACTGTATGTACTATTGTCAGTTCAGTAACTCAGCTTTTGTCTTCATAAAGTTTACCTTTACAAAAAACTTACAAAGCATCATACTGTAGCTACCAGTCAGGCAGCAGATGGGTAAAACTGTTAATGCTTGGTGATTGACTACAGTACTTCCTACCCTTCCAGAAAATAGCATGTTGTAATGACTGTACGTAATTTGTGCAAGTTAAATCAGTTACAAGTTAAAAGCATTTTAGTTTAGTATGGTTTAAATGCAGAACTATATAATATATAAAATAGAAACATAAATGAAAAGTTTTTATTTACCTTTGGTAAATAACAAGGAAAATGGTACCAATGAGTGGATGAATAATAACTATCTTAAATTGTGGACAAACGTTACACATTTTTCACCCTCTTCAGTGTCTGTCTTATCCGACATCCAGATTAACAGGGTCCACTTTAATGAGGGTCAACTGTATTGTCTTCCATTCATTCCAGTCTTGTAGGAATGCATCTCTTTCTATTGCCTGAATGTCCAGGCTCAGAGACACACATTGCAAGTTGATGGTTCTCGCATATGGTAAACAGGTCCACTACTGAATGTAGAAGCATATTGGCAGTTACAGACTTGAGAGGGTTGAGTGTGAGCACAACCTCTTAATATAAGACATTGCAGCCATATTCTCTATGACCAACTAAATGTGGGTCCCTTTTGCAGGTTTCAATTTTCTGAAAAGGAAAGATAGCCAACAGCTCCAGGAAGCATATGACACTTTCCCAAAACAGGTGACCATCTTCCTGCTACAGGACAATCCTCCCAATGGCCTCCCCAACCTGTCAAGGAGGTATTAGTATTTATTATTACTCATAAGCATGGTAGAATCAGGTTGACCTGTTTGCCAGAGATCCCTTCCCAGTCCATGGGCAGATAGAGCGGCAGCCCGGACCGTTGAGATACAATGAACGCGATACCGACTGTAACCCCTACTGGTAATTAGGAGTAGACTTGTAAACTGTGAAACTGACCGTCTGCCGAAAATATATGGGTGGCTTACTTAACAAGCACCACTAATTGCTCGTTAGATTTTGGGTCTAGATCCAATATATGAGATACCAGATGAAACTAATATATAATATATCTGCAGACTCCACTGATTATAGAATGACCAGTGACAGCCATTTTGGAGGGTGGGTTCCCCCTGACAGACGCACTGAAAAGGGGGGTTTAATTGGATCTAGATCCAACTTAGGAGATACCGAGTAAAATTTACACTACAATAGCACTGCACATCCTAGAATGCTGTGATGGTAATGCCAGACATTTTATTGGGTGGTTACCCCCTGACAGACACCCCACAACGGGTGGGGAGGGGGAGGGGGAGACAGGATCTGCATCTAACATGGAGATACCAAGTAAAAGCTGTACTGCAATAGTTCTGCACATCCTAGAGTACTGTGATGGTAATACCAGCCATTTTAGTGGGTAGTTACCCCCTGAGAGACCCCCCTCAACAAGTGGGGGAGGATGGGGGAAGGGGAGGGGGAGACAGGATCTCCATTCAACATCATAGTACCAAGTAAAATTTGTGCTACAATAGCACTGCACTTCCTAGAGTACTGCAGTGGTAATGACAGATATTTTAGTGGGTAGTTACCCCCTGACAGGCACCCCACAACCAGTGGGGGGGGGATAGGGGAGGGGGAGCCAGGAACTGCATCCAACATCGGAGATACCAAGTAAAATTTGTACTACAATAGCACTGCACATCTCAGAGTACTGCGGTGGTAATGACAGATATTTTAGTGGGTGGTTTCCCCCTGACCGACACCCCACAACGACTTGGGAGGGGGAGGGGAGGGGGAGCCAGGATCCAACATTGGAGATATAAAGTAAAATTTGTACCACAATAGCACTTCATATCCTAGAATGCTGTGATGGTAATGCCAGACATTTTAGTGGGTGGTTACCCTTTCACAGACATAACCTACGATTGGAAAGGAGAGGTGGGACACCTTGAAATATTTCAAAATCTATCATAGGCAATATTAATATTAGAAATATGGTAAGTATCTGAAAATCGTGAGCCTGATAAAATGTAAAAGGCAAAACATTCAAGAAATATTGTGATGTTTCAGGATAAGAATTACTGCAGGAGTTATTTTTTTAAATTCCTATTGAACTATGGAATATTTCACTTCATTAATTCCATCACATCTATATAAATACTGGGTATGTGTGAGACTTCCTAGGCTTGGTCTACTTTCTATAGTTTCACACACACACACACACACACACACACACACACACACACACATATATAATATATATATATATATATATATATATATATATATATATATTATATATATATATGATTATATATATATATATATGTATATTATTATATATATATATATATATAATATATATATATATATATATATATATATATATATACTATTATATAATATTAGCACTATCCTTTGGTTTGGAGTTATTACTTCACACAAAGTATTTTATCTGAATGGGAGGGGGTCAATTGGCAACAGCCTACAAGTATGTGTGCTCAGCCATTTTTGAATAATTAAACCAGTCATATGGTGCCACTCTCAGTTCCTCTAAAAAAAGAAATGTAAGATAAGTATTCTCGCTTTAATAGCGTCTTTGGTCATTTTCTTTTCTTGTTTATAGTTAGGACACTGCAGCCATGTCAAGGTTCGTAGCCCAACGTATCTTACCATAAATGAATTGTTCTTTAGTTGCTGTTGGTTCGTGTGGATGAAATGAAATTTTTATTGGATATGGGAGTTCGATTGATATTAAGACCAAAGTCCCATCATAGAGAGGCGTTTTAACACCCGCACATTCACAAAGAGATGATGTATCACAACATAAATAATTACTGGAAACGGAAATGTGAATGAATTGTTCAGGATAAGCTAACTATAAAGATTAAAACATTTTCTCCCATTTTATTCCCCCTCCAGAAGTTGACGATCATACAACTTGGAGCTCCTGACTCCCAAATAAAGTTGGCCTATAATATCATGTCAGTTATCTAATAGTCCACCTATTTTCGGCTGCCTCACTCAATTTGATCTGTACACTATCACCAAGTATCAGGTACCATATATATTCAGGGAAGAAAATCTAAACTTAAATAAAAAATGATACACAGTTTAATGTTTAAAGCCAGCCGAGTGCGTTTGTCTCTTAACTTCCCACCGGCACGCACCACAGGCAGCCTATGTAATGTGTTTCAATACGTTCTATCGATGCTGGCTTTGATGACCATTATTCGGCTAATTTTCTCCCTAGTAATATTTTTTTCTTTATTTGTTCATTATATCCAGTAGACAGGCACTAACATCATATTATATCCTCACGTCTGTTCAATGCATTTACCATTGTTAATATGATTTATAATGCGTCTCCAACAGTCATAAAAATTTGACAACCGAATGTGCAAATATGTCACCTGTTTGCAAGGCATAGGGCGTCAATCACTGGAGTAGCGATCTCCCTGCAAAGAGTGACTAAGGAGGGCCATATTGAAAGGTCTCGGTCCAGCTCTTAGTACTATATTTTATTACTATTACTTTTTTTAATCTTTATTATTATTATTATTATTATTATTATTATTATTATTATTATTATTCGACCCAATTTCACAGAAAAATTACCTTACGAAAAGACACCTAAGCACTCCAACCATTGTGGTCAGGCCTAAGCATCTGCTCTTGGATCTAAGCAGTGTCAATCATAAATGGTTCCTGTGTAAATACAGGACTTTCTTTGCATATGGTAGCGAAGCACTAACTAAACAGTAATGCACAATCACTAACCACCAACACTCACAATGCACTTACTCATAAGCACTCACACTTGCTTACATTCACTATACACACACACACACACACTTAACATACACTCACATTCTCAATAACAAAAAACACTCTGAATACCCAACACTCACTAGGCACTCAACATACACTAAATGTTCACTAAACACTTGAAATACTAAATTTACTAAATATTCATTATACCCCAAACACTCAGTAAACATTCACTAAACACTCACTTAATCCTAAACATTAATTAAACACTAAACATTCACTAAACCCCAAGCACTCATTAAATACTAGCTTACCAAACCCTAAATACGTACTTATTAAATACTAAACAGTGAATGAACATCCACTCATTAAAAACTTAATAAACACTTACATACTAAACATTTGCTAAACACTAACATTCACAAGACATTCACTAAACGCTCACTTAAAATTCGCAAAACTTTCACTAAAACCCTACACACTCACTGAATACTTACACACTAAATATTCACTAAACACTACCATTCACAAGACATTCACTGAATACTTACACAATAAACATTCAATAACATTCACAAAACATTCACTAAACCCTAAAGACTCAGTAAACATTCACTGAATACTGACAAATTAAACAGTCACTAAACCCTAAACATTCATCAAACACTTACTCATAAACATTCATTAAACGCATACTCACTAAACCCTAACAATTCGCTAAACACTGACTCATTAAACATTAATGATAGAAAAAATTGACAATCGCACTAATTTTTCATTTCTCTTGTTTTCTTTACATTAATGCAAGGTGATTATTTTTTTTTTGTCTAGTTTGCTCTTGTATTTATTCATAATCTTCTTGAGAGAATGGAAATGTTCAAAATAACTTGGTGTGTAGAGATATTGTTTAAAAAACAGAGATCTTCTGTCTCCTTCCTCAGCCAGTTGTATTATGTCTGACGAATTTTACACCAGCCGAAAAAAAATCGACTATAGTAACAACAATATTTATTCATAAAACTGATAATACAAAAATGTATCCATGATTTCATTAGCATGAAAGTCAGTTGAAACCAAAAGAAGGTAGTCCTGCTTCGATAAAACAAACCGAGTAGGCTGTAGCACAATTATTATGATCTGTACCCTGACTATAGCGTATATATTACATATGTGTTACGTACTATCTATTTAATGGGTGCGTAACTCTATTTAACAAATGCTATGTACATAGACATTTTACAGCAATAACTCTAATAATGATAAGAACTTATATGCTACTTTATAGTGTCAGTCTTCCAACCACCGCTACATTTATTTTCATATCGTAAACAAAGCTAAAGCGAGTAGGGGAGACCGGGGCTAGTTGGCACACTTTTTACAATTTTGGTTATTGCAAATATAAAACAAACTTTTTTGCAAAATTCTTACCGCCATTGAAAAATATTAACATTCATCTTTATCATAGAGCAAAATAATTGTTGTTTGCTTTCAACATAAGATAACAATAAGCTTTAGAAAAAAATAACTTTTCGTGCCACTTGCCCCACAGGGTAAGTTGGCACACATTATGGGGTAAGTTGGCACATTGCAGTTAAATCAAATAGCAAAAATACCCTCTGAATTTCCAAAATACAAAATATAAGGCATTAGTATTACTTCAGATCATCATCTAGTTGTAATTGTGGCAGTTGTGAAATATATCCTCGTCATAGTCTTCATGCTCCCACATGTTACATGCCCTACACTGGACCCACACTTCTCCTGGCTTACCAAACACAGCCTCTCTTCAGCTGAGCTTTCTTCTGGATCAACAAGAGCAGTTCTTAAACTCTGTATCATACTGATGACTGATCTGAAGCCCATGTGTCTTTTCGGACATCTCTCAATCTGTTACATAACCACCCGTAAAATCAAAATCTTGAAATAGTCTGTAATTCAAAGTTGAAATTCCATCAATCCTAAACCAACTGAAAACATCAGAATAAGTGACAGCTAGAGGTAAAGCCGAGGAAACTTTACCAGGAATGTCACAGATGGGCATACTTGATCCTGGATTACCAGTCATCCACGAATCACATGCCCTGTTAACACTTCTCTTCAGATGTCTATAAACACTAAAATCCAGGGGCTGCAACTTGTGAGAACAATGTGGAGGAAATGATAGGACACTAATCTCATTATCCTTCCAAAAATCCAGAAACGAAACGTAAATTATATAAATAAATAGGCTTACTATTGTTATCAAATAACGTGTGCCAACTTGCCCCATTTATTTTGAGTCAACTTGCCCATCCCTACCATTTGGTACAAAAACGATTACCAGTCTACACCAAGAAGCCTTGAATTAATCATTTTAATCCTATAGAATCTTTAAACCATAAGGAAAACTATGCTATCATTGAAAACTAATCTTTATGAATGTATAGATGTTATAGCAAATAACAGAAAGATTAAAATATTTACTTACTACCATCAAAATAAAAAATTGTCTCATAAATTCGAGCTCCTACGTTCTATCTCTATAGAATTTTGCTGGTAATTGAGGAACCACGTGGCAATTACACAGTATATGTATTAGAGTCATCCTATTGGTAAACTTCAAAGTCATGTTGAGTATGCCAACTTACCCCTGTAGCCAACTAGCCCCGGGCTCCCCTACTATAATTGAAGTCAGTTGCTTGCTTGACAAAATAATAATATGACTGAATTATTATGGGCCTATTTTTGTGTTAGATCAGCCATCGTCAACCGGGGTTCCGTGGAACCTTAGGGTTCCGTGAACGATTGCCAGGTGTTCCGTAAGAATTCATGTTTTATTTAATTATTTGTTATTTATAAGTATATATTTTTCGTTAAACAGGGCGTGAGAAATCGTAGTCCTATAATTTATTTTATCGTAACATATCGTGCGAGATTTTTTCCCTCTGTTTTACTAAAGGTAAGTAATACAAATGCTTACATATATATATATATATATATATATATATATATATATATATATATATAATATATATATATATATATATATATATATATATACAGGCAGTCCCCGGGTTACGACGGGGGTTCCGTTCTTGAGACGCGTCGTAAGCCGAAAATCGGCGTAAGCCGGAACGACGCTTGGAAATATGTCTTAAACTAATAAAAAGTTATAAAAACCTTACTTGTAATCCTTTGGTTACACTACATGTTGTTTCCTGTAGTTTTATGTACAACCTGGAGTTATTTTCATAAAAGAATGCTGGTTCTTGAAGGTAAAAACTATTGTAATCCTCTGGTGACACTACATTCTTGAAGTTTTATGTACAACCTGGAGTGATTACTATTTACGTATCATATAGACTAATTAAAGTAAACATATCTTTAAATAGGCTTATATATTAGTATCAACAAAACATTTCCTGCCATGAGTCAGAGGCCGCTTTAATGAAACTCGAACACTTCTCTGTCCTATCTGTTCAGAAAATAAACGTTACGTCAATCCCCGAGACCATTGTTGCCAAGGCATATCTCTCTCTCTCTCTCTCTCTCTCTCTCTCTCTCTCTCTCTCTCTCTCTCTCTCTCTCTCTCTCTCTCTGATCAAATTACACTGGAACCTTGACATACGATTGCCCTAATATACAAATGTTTTGAGATACAACAGAAAATTTGCGAAAATATAAGCTTTGATATATACAACGAAATATTTGAGATACGATTTTGCGATGAGTGTTAGTTGTATAGGCGACCGATAAATGGCGTTCAGTCTGTTTGTTTGTTGGTGCTGCATGTTAACACGTCGTTGTTTAGTTCGTTGTATTTGCGCCTATTTTTCGTGTTATTTTGTCTATTTTATTATTAACCATGGGTCTCAAAGCTAAAGACAAAGCAGGTGATAAGAAAAAACCCAAGAAAATGATTTCGATGGAAGCAAAACATGAAATTATAGCAGAGCATGAATGTGGCGTTCGTATCGTCGATTTGGCAAACGAGTATGGTCGAAATCCTTCTACAATATCCACGATCATCAAGCAGAAGGAAGCTATAAAAACCTTCCAAAGGCATCACCATTATTTCTAAACTACAAAAATGATTAAACAAAAAAAATAAAATTAAAAGTTTTAGCAATGTTATTTCATTTGTGTTTATTACGTAGTTATTAGTGTACATACGTAAATAAAAAGAGAACAAATCGTTCCCTGCCACCCTTCCCTACCTCCTCCCCCTGCTGGCCTCACGTCATCTTTCGTTGTGGTAAGTAAAATTACTTTCTTTTTTTTAATTGATTTTATTAACATTTACTTTCATTTATCACATTGCTATGTTATTTTATCATTATGTGTGTTATTACTCGTTTATTTGTGTATAAATTGTGTATATTATATGTAATTTAGCTGTGTTTAGGTGTGGTTTCATAGCGCTAGAACGGATTGATACATATTACATTATTTTAAATAAGAAAAAATGCTTTTGAGATACAACTGTTTTGATATATGACGATGGTAACGGAACAAATTAAATTCGTATGTCAAGGTTCCAGTGTACTGGATAATGTCTCTCTTTTGATACTTCGATTTTGCCAAATCTTGAGGGCTACAAGAACAGTTGATTACTATTTACGTATCATATAGACTAATTAAAGTAAACGTATCTTTAAATAGGCTTATATTATTAGTATCAACAAAACATTTACTGGCATGAGTCAGAGGCCGTTTAACGAACGAACACTTCTCTGTCCTTAACTCGGAGCATCGGAAGACGCTCTCTCTCTCTCTCTCTCTCTCTCTCTCTCTCTCTCTCTCTCTGATCAAATACTGGATAATGTCTCTCTTTGGATACTTGGAATTTGCGTTGTAATCTAACCAGGAACTTCGTTTTGTTATTATTACTGGAAACAAGCAATGATTTTTTCATTATTTGCGCTTTTGGACTGTTATATGTAAACTTTGCGCACCGCAAGCTAGTATGTATTCATTGTTCGCTCAGGAACTAGTTCCGCATATGAGGCGTCACTAAAAACAGAAAAAATACGACATAAAAAGTGTCGAAAATCATCATAACCTCAAAATTTTGTTGTAATCTAACAGAACTTATTCTTTATTAATATACTGTGCTAAACTATAAAGGATTTTTATCATAGTATGTGCGTTTTTTTTAAAGCGTCGTTAACTCAGAGCGTTGGAAGCGTCAGCGTCGTAACCTCGGAACAAGCGTCGTAACCCAGGACGGATTTTTCCATTGAATATTTAAGAAAAAGCGTCGTAACCTCGGAACGTCGTAAGCCGAAAAACATTCGTAACCCGGGACCGCCTGTATATATATATATATATATATATATATATATATATATATATATTATATATATAATATATATATATATATATATATATATATATATATATATAAATGTGTGTGTGTGTTGTATTGGGGTTCCTCAAAGTGTCAAAGGTTGAGAAACACTGTGTTAGAAAAATACAAAGGATATAGAAAGGATAAAAATATTTATTAAATATATCACGATAATGTATAATACGGGTCAATAGTAGCCCACTATACTAATCTAGACATTCATTATCAGGGCTCGCCCTTCCCCCTGCCCATCTGTTAGGGTGTGTCTGTCAGGGGGAAACCACCCACTAAAATATCTGGCATTACCATCACAGCATTCTAGGATATGAAGTGCTATTGTAGTACATATTTTACTTGGTATCTCCAATGTTGGATGCAGTTCCTGTCTCCCCCTCCCCCTCCCCCTCCCCACTCATTGTGGCATGTCTGTCAGGGGGTAACCACCCACTAAAGGGATTTTGACGTAAGGAAAAATCTATTTCTGGGCGATTGGTTCGTGTCGCCCAGCGAAATATCCTTTAATCCATTATTTCTAAGGTAAATGCACTAACACATACCAGAGAATAAATAAAATAAAGAAAAGGTCAGTACTACTGACTCGCTCACCCTCCAAGAGGGTGTCGGTATGAACACTAGGGCGAGTGAGACCACTACCACGAACCACTTACCAATAGAAATCTCCTACTACAAAACCCCCACAAGAGGGGAGCCGACCCACAGAGTGGGCAGCAACTACTACTACCCCATCCCATGCAGCCGACTGCTGCGCCTCTGGTGGCCATCCTTTTCAGTTAGCGCACTGCGTACACATGTGCCCTTTTTTGCTCTGTGTTTTTTGTGCCCCTTTCTTGGATTTACTAATTATGGAGCGTGCAGCCATCGCAGCAGCTAAGTTAAGTAATCTGTTATTGTTGCTATTGGGTTTTTTCCGGCCTTGAGTCAATATTTGCCGTTTTTTAGGTATAAATACTGGCTCTTGGTCGGAAGCATGGCGGCATTGTTCTGCCTCGTGGCGGGTTCGTTCTTGGTCTTCCATACCTAGAACCTTCCCTTATTACTTTACGCTCTTTTGCTAGTTATCTATATTATGTTAGGGGTCCAGCCTACTTGGTTTATGTCATGCATGCATGTCTTCTTTACCTTGCGTAGGCATCTTCCATCCAGACCCTAGCCACAGCTCTTAGTATCGGCCCCGGCTAGCTTTGAGTGGTAGACTTTCTTTCGGGTTAGTCGTACACTCCTGGATTTTTTCTCCTACTGATTTACTTTCTTACTTTATTTTAATGTAATTTTTAGTTATTTTATATATTTTAGGTTAGCCTACGGCGTCTGGCATATTACGTAGCCTAGGTTCCGTATTTCATTGGTCCCCACCAGTTTATTGCTTCCTCTCATCAGTTCGGTTGCTTCTGTATAGCATATCACTGATTAGTTGGTTGCTTTAACCTAGGCTATGTTTTTTCGTTGTATTTCTCATGTTACCGCTCCGTGGTCACCATGTGATCGCGAAGCAGCCAGGCGCCCGTCCAGTCACCTTACCCTCCTCCCGCTCTTCCATAGGGCCGGGGGTGGGGGGGGTAGGTCTGTCCTCGCTCGCTCCACATACCCGTGCCTGCCCTCTCTCCCTAGGCGGAGGGAGTAGGGGGGCTGGACAGACCCAGGACTGGACTTGACCGTTCTCTTGCTTCATGGCGCGCTCGGATGACTAAGGGGGGGGACTGGGCCCTTTAAGGGATGAAGTCCCCCCCCGCGTTAACTCCGTCGCTCCGTTGTTGGCTCGAGTCTGTTTCGCCCTCCCCTCCTCGCTCCTTCCCGGTTTACTGGTGCTTTTTATTTTACCGGAGCTCCGGCATTCACGTGGAAGGTTGCTAGTTCACCCTTGCGGGCGGACTGCAGGCGTACAGTTGGTCTTTCCTAACCACCCCGTCTCGCTGATATCGCGACACGAACACCGCCGCGCACCGGAATTATTCCGGTACGTGCTAGTGCTTTAGGCTTAAGTGTTTAGTGTTTAATTTAAACTATAGTAAGTTTAATTTAAGCTAGCCTAAGCCAAATCCCTCCGTTACCTACGTTATCACACCGGACCTCTCCGGGGTTCTAGCCTATTCAGGCGGTAAGGGAGGGGTTATGCCCAAAATTTTTACGTGCTCCGGCATGCAGCGGGTTCTTTTAGCCTACTAGCCTGTAAGTGATGTCTTTTACGGTACTCATGTATCTTTTCACTTACAGACCACCAACTGTGAGCATCCAGGATGCAATGCCATGCTCCAGGACCCCCTGTGGACATGAAGTCTGCGAGGTCCCATGCTCCATGCGCGACTCCAGCGGGAATCTACAGGTCTGGTTCCACGAAACCTGCACCATTTGCTACGATCTTGTGAGTCAGCTCTTGGACGGGGTAAGTATTCCCAACTCCGTTCGGTAATCCCAAGAAAGGTTGTAGTTCTTAAGTTTAATTTTAATCTCTTATTTTAAGCTTAAGCTCTTTTTATATGGGATGTTGCATCCCCTATGTCTTTAGACTAGGCCTATTACTTAAGTTTTAATCTTAAGTTTAAACTTAAAACTAATAAATGCCTTCTCTTCCAGGCTCCCGCCGTTAGAGATACCGCCCTGGCAACCCTGAGGGCTTGGGTCGGCGGTTTCGGTAAGAACGCCGCCAAGGGACAGCCCTACATTCTGGAGAAGAGGTTGGCTGTCCTAATCTTCCCCGGCGGCAAGTCGACGGGTTACGTCGACCCGGCAGAGGCAGCCCCGACTATGGCGGCGATTCAACAACAGCTCGCCGCTTCGTTAAAGGAACCAGGCCAAGATATCTCGTCGGACGTCGCGACACTTGATCTAAATATAGAGCCCATGGTAGGTGTTGACGACCTGTTGGTCGAAAGGTAGGTACGTTGGACGCCCAAAGGGTTCCCTTGGGCGCCACTGGTCTTCTACTCCTGCTAACTCTCCAGCTTCCTTCCAAGGCTTTACAGGAGCTGAGCTCCTTTATACTTCTCCTGACGCTTCAGTAAGACCTAAGGTCAAGGGACAGACGGTTGTAAAAACCCTCAGCAAGACGTCGTCGTCGTCCAAAAAGACTTCGTCGGCGTCAACATCTCGTAAGTCTCCGGCTACAAACCCCGGAGCGGAGAGGTCTAGAGCTTCTGGGTCTAGCTCCAAATCCTCAAGGAGCAGGTCTTCCAAGGAGAGGCCACATACTCCGGCGGAGTCAGCCGTTTCTCCTCTCCCCTTGGTACCTGTTCAGAGTTACCCAACCACCTCCGCAGCAGCTCCGGCTTTGGATCCCAATGCTGGACTGTTGCAACACATGGGAGACTTGGTCGGCTCTCTGAAGAGCAGTATGGAGCAGATGTTCTCCCGGTTGTCCGACAGGATCACGTCCCAGGATAACATCATCGCCGAACTTAGCCAGGCTCCTCTAGCTACTCCCCCACCTTTCTTCGGTCACCGGAAGGGAATAGCTCAGCTCCCAACCTCATGACTCTCTGCCTCCGTTCTCTATGAATAACCCTGGAGGGTGGCGTCATACGCCCCTTTCCAGGACGGTCTTATTTCAATTCCGGAGTGTGGTACTCGAAGGATTGAGGACTTGAGAGTTCTACCCGGAGGGTCTACAACCACCGTTCATTGGCTACGCCAGACTCACTGACGCAGCCATGACTAGAGATGACAAGGTCCCTAAGGAGACAGTCCTCTACTCACGTGACCAGGCTCAAAGAGAATGGCTCAGGTGTTTAGAGGACATGGATTGTTCTAACACGAAAATTCAACCTTTCAAGAGTCCCTTCACCATTTTCACAATGGAAGAGGGAACTCCGCTTCCCTTCCTTACCAAAATAGCTACGGTCACTATCCCGGCGGCCCAGAAGGGGGAGTCGTTGCACAGCTAAGGGAAGCAGACCCCACATCTCCTTTGCTCCCTTCACTCGGAGAATTGTGGGAAGATTTACCCCCAAAACACTTTCCTTTTTGCGGGCAAACTCAAGCCCAGACTGTGCTATGGATCAGTTTGGTGAGAAGCTGCCTAGACTTCCGGACAGCCTCATTCAGGCTGAATTTGAGGCCAAGACTAGGCTAGCCAGGTCCATTAACACCATGGCAATGACGGAAGTGGCAACCATTTCTTACGGCTCTGAGCCACTCTTTAAGCTTCTCACCAAGTCACTGACGCAAACAGTTCAGTCTGACATGTTTGAGTTTGCTACAGCCAGAACTAACTGTCGGAAGCATGTCCTCCAGGAAGCAACTATTCGTCATGAGCGAATAAGTTGCTTTCATCCAACATCTGGGAGCAGACCTCTTCCCTGAGCATGGTAAAGGAGGGGTCCAGGCGGAAGCGACAAGGCTTAACCAAAGCCTTAAGGATCGTGGGGTATCACCGCAAAGAGACGCCAAGACCAATCAGCAAGGGGTAAGGCTCAGAGGAAACCCAGACGTTTTCAGCCTTACCAGAAAAAGCAACAACGCTTCGCCCAGGCTGTTTCGACTGTTCCGTTGGTACAGTCAGCCCAACCCTCTACCTCCAAGGCTCAATCACAGCCCATCTACGTGATTCCCCCAGCCTCAACCTTCCACCTCTTACGCTGTCTCCCCAGCCTTCAACCAAGTGTTCGAAGGCCAGGCCTTTCAGCAGTATGACCGCTCGGGTAGGGGAGGCAGAGGTAAGGGTATCCTTTCGTCAGAAAGGATCAGGAAGGTCTCTTAACAGGGGAAAACACTTCCGGGGAGGCCGCGGAGGTTACCAGCAGCAATGAGAACTTGAAGGTAGGAGGGAGGCTGTTTCTCTTCCGGCACCGGTGGGGATTCAGCAAGTGGGCACAAAGTATTGTGTCGAAAGGCCTGGGTTGGAGTTGGATTGCGAATCCGCCTCCACCCACCCACCTTTCCTTCCTTCAACTTCCATCAAAAGAATTGACGGAGTATGCGGAGGACCTCCTTCAGAAAGGAGCAATAGCGAGAGTCAACAGATTAAAATTTCAAGGGCGCTTATTCAGCGTTCCAAAGAAAGGCTCACAAAAAAGAAGGGTAATCTTAGACTTATCCCGTTTAAACTTGGCCATTCGCTGCGACAAGTTCAAAAATGCTCACCATCTCGCAGGTGCGGACCTTAACTTCCCCGTGGGGCCGTCACCACCTCTATCGATCTTACAGACGCATACTATCATATCCCTATTGCAAGACACTTCGCCCTTATCTGGGCTTCAAGATAGGAGATCAAGCATTCTCCTTCAAGGTAGTTCCCTTCGGTCTGAATGTGGAACACCCAGGGTGTTCACGAAAGTTGGCGGAAGTAGTCGTCCAACAACTGAGGTCTCAGGGGATAATGGTAGTAGCGTATCTCGACGATTGGTTGATTTGGGCTCCAACAGTCGAGGAATGTCGCAAAGCCACACTGAAAGTAATCCAGTTCCTAGAGTATCTGGGTTCAAGATAAACAGGACAAAATCAAGACTCACTCCGGAGTCCAACTTTCAGTGGCTGGGCATTCAATGGAATCTATCCTCCCATACTCTGTCGATTCCATCAGCCAAGAGAAAGGAAATAGCGAAGTCAGTAAAGCAATTTCTAGGACACAAACTTGCTTCAAGGAGAAGCCGGAAAGAATCCTGGGTTCACTCCAATTTGCATCAGTGACAACCATCTTGATGAAAGCCAAACTGAAAGACCTAACCAGAATCTGGCGCTCACGAGCAAATGTCAGATCCAGGGACAAGTTGTCATCAGTCCCACAGATTCTACGGAATCGTCTACGCCCTTGGGCAAAAGTGAAGAACCTGTCAATATCAGTACCCCTTCAGTTTCCTCCTCCGGGGATTACCATCCACACAGACGCTTCATTAAGCGGCTGGGGAGGATATTCTCAGTTCAAGAAGGTTCAAGGAACCTGGTCACCCCAGTTCCGCCAGCTTCACATAAACGTACTAGAAGCGATGGCAGTGTTCTTGACTCTGAAAAGGTTACGTCCGCCAAAGAACTCCCACATAAAGCTAGTTCTGGACAGCGCAGTGGTAGTCCATTGCGTAAACAGGGGAGGCTCCAAGTCACGACATCTGAATCATGTCATGGTAGCCATCTTCTCCCTGGCGGACAAGTTCAGTTGGCACCTCTCCTCCACCCATATAGCTGGAGTGAGAAAACGTCATAGCAGATGCTCTATCCCGCGCAGTTCCTCTGGAGTCGGAATGGTCACTGGACAACAGTTCGTTCCAATGGATTCTCCGGAGGGTTCCAGGTCTACAAGTAGATCTATTCGCATCTCAAGCGAACCACAAACTCCCATGTTATGTGGCCCCCAACCTGGACCCTCTGGCCTATGCCACGGACGCCCTGTCCATAGATTGGAACAACTGGGAGAAGATTTATGTCTTTCCTCCAGTGAATCTTCTCCTGAAGGTGCTGAACAAACTCAGGACGTTCAAGGGTCAAGTAGCTCTAGTAGCCCCAGACTGGCCGAAGAGCAATTGGTACCCTCTGATTCTGGAACTGGGTCTTCGTCCTCTTCGAATTCCCAATCCCAGGCTCTCCCAGTCAGTACAAACGAAGACTGTGTTCGCTTCCTCAGGAATTCTCAAAACCCTAACTTTATGGACTTCATGAAGTCTGGTATTACCATCACAGCATTCTAGGATGTGCAAGTGCTATTGTAGTACAAATTTTACTTGGTGTCTCCGATGTTGGATGGACATCCTGTCTCCCCCTCCCCTTCCCCCTTCCCCCCACTCATTGTGGGGTGTCTCTCAGGGGGTAACTACCCACTAAAATGTCTGGTATTACCACCACAAAACTCTAGGATGTGCAGAACTATTGTAGTACAGATTTTACTTGGTATCTCCATGTTAGATGCAGATCCTGTCTCCCCCTCCCCCTCCCCACCCGTTGTGGGGTGTCTGTCAGGGGGTAACCACCCACTAAAATGTCTGGCATTACCATCACAGCATTCTAGGATGTGCAGTGCAATTGTAGTACAAATTTTACTTGGTATCTCCAATGTTGGATGCAGATCCTGTCTCCCCCTCCCCACTCGTTGTGGGGCGTCTGTGAGGGGGTAACCACCCACTAAAACGTCTGTCATTACCACCACAGTATTCTAGGATGTGCAGTGCTATTGTAGTGTAAATTTTACTCGGTATCTCCTAAGTTGGATCTAGATCCAATTAAACCCACCTTTTCAGTGCGTCTGTCAGGGGGAACCCACCCTCCAAAATGTCTGTCACTGGTCATTCTATAATCAGTAGAGTCTGCAGATATATTATATATTAGTTTCATCTGGTATCTCATATACTGGATCTAGACCCAAAATCTAACGAGCAATTAGTGGTGCTTGTTAAGTAAGCCACCCATATATTTTTGGCAGACAGTCAGTTTCACAGTTTACAAGTCTACTCCTAAATACCGGTAGGGGTTACAGTCGGTATCTCGTTCGTTATATCTCAATGGTCCGGGCTGCCGGTCTAAGAGTATCTTCCAAATCATAGATGAAGACAATCGCACAACCTTTCATTATCTTCCGATCTCATATGAAGGCAGTCACACTTTTCCTGGCACATGAGGGCCAGATTCTGTTTACCTCTTACAGTTACAATTTCAGGATTTAGATCTACCACAGACTCAAACTGTAACAGGCCCTAACTTCATTCCAACTGTCGTCTGGAAAAGCTGGGCTGTGCAAGGAATCTTCTCAGGTTCTTTCTTATTCAGGTTTTGAGTGCAGTTAGGGAGAGATAGTAGGCCACAGAGAGTATCCTAACAAAGTCCTTATCTCAGAAAACATATGCTGGATTTAAGGAGGACTTATTCCTATATTTATTAGGAAACCTTTTGATTGGAGTCTGTCGACTACCACTCTCAGGTGTCCTCAGCACTCTTCTCTGGTGGCTCCCCAGATTAGCCAGTCAGCTAGGTAGGCCATCAGTTAAATTCCATCTTTCCTCAGCACCCATAGAATAAATACAAAAGCACTGTATATAGAAAATTTTATGCAAAGTGTTTGTTCAAGGTCAAAGATCACCCTTCATTCTGGGCAATCCTTCTTGCAACACTGAAATGATGGTAAATAAACACATCTTTTCCCCAGGCCCCTTTTAAAAGTGATACTCATTTAGATGAGGGGGAAAGTGAGACAATCCCTAGCCTATTGAAAATTATACTGTCCTCACTGGATGTGATGGTATAAAAGACAGCCCCCTTGCCTTTAGTACACAGTCCTCACAGTCCTTGAGTTGATATTCCTTTTCCCTGGCAGAAGCTTCTTGTCCACTTTGAAAAGGGTGCTGCAGCTATTGTTGTCCTTTCTTCTGTTAGTGGATGGATAATTTAGTTGTGACTAGAGACTTGTATGGCTCTGATTCATACAGCACTTTCTGAGATTAGGAAAAGTAAACTTTCAGGAACAGCATATATTGTGCAATGCTGTTGTCGGGCTTGTTCAGTTAGTTGTGTGTCAACAGACACACACACATGTAATATATATATATATATAGATATATATATATATATATATATATATATATATATATATATATATATATATGGAATTTTTATTCTAAAATTAATATTAATAATACTTACCTGTATAATTTATCTAGCCCTAAATCCAAAAAAAACAGCCACCAAAATCTTACCCACATTGGCAACCCTGTTACCTCCTATTCTGTCCGCCAGTTGGCAACACTGTCGTTGACAGATACGAAAAACCTTCCCTCAAATCAGTTGTGATAGGCAGATCGTGGGGTAGGATGGGTGGGACTAGATAAATTATACAGGTAAGTATTATTAATATTAATTTTAGAATAAAAATTCCATATTAATAAACATTACCTTAATATAATTTATCTAGCCCGATTAACCACATTGAAAAGGAGGAGGGAATCTGAATACAATTTCCCCTTCGGACAGAATAGGAGAAAACAAACAAAGAATATATATCATAGGCAGTCAAAACTCAACCCAAGGTCAAAGATACTAACAACTCAAAGTCTCCTACCATAATGCCACCAACTGCGCAGGGTAGCACAGGACAAGGAGTAAGTGCATAGTCAGTCCGTCTGTACTAAAGTCAGGTGCCCGACCAGGTGACCAGTCAGACGAATTGCGGACAGCAAGGCTGCACCCTGAAGACTATCAAGCACTATTCTTTCCCTAAAGGATGAGTGTCTGGACTGTCTGGGCGATTCAAAGCTAAGCAAACCTTGGGGGTGTATCAACGCAACCCGAAGTCGCCAGCAACGAATCGGCTCATGAGCAACTCCTAACTCGAGCTTTCTGGTGCCAAGAGAAAAGGAGAGCGGAGCAAAAAGGCGATTCAGTCCCGAAGGACGAATGCCTGACAGTCCAACCTGGTCTCGTGTTACACGATCATCGGGGGTGTATCAACGCAACCGACTTCGTCAACAAGAAACTCAGGGCTACTAAATGTCGCCTGATCTCACACGAGTGTCTGACTCCGAGAATGACAGGTGAGACAAAAAGTAGATGGTGAGCGAGTCACCAGATTACAGCAGACGATCCATCGACTAATTCCCTGTCCAGGACAGTGGAAGAAGCAGGAGTCGTCAGGACAAGCGAACCAGTGGCTAGTCCTAGGTCAGCATCGACTCTGGGAGAAGCGTAGTCGCCAGTGCCGACAACCCAGTGGCTGGAACCATTTCACACTGAAAAATGGAAGCAGCATGAGTTGCCAAGCAGTCAGTCCTTGTCATCAAAAACACCTAAATACCAAACTGCCTAATTCCATTATAACTACGTCAAAAACTGCCATGGGTTATAATACAAAAACAAAAAATATATACAACAAAACAAAAATTAATGAATAATATACAGGTAGCAACCAAACGTAAAACAGGAAGACTACCTAATTCTCCTGTCTGACGACCTGTCCTGCCATCACCAACGGGCCCAAAGACGAAGGTCGCCTAGAACTAGAGAAATATCCCTCAAGTAAAAAATGAGGCAAAAACAGAATTAGAACGCCAAGTCGCCGCCTCAAGCACCTTGGCGACTGAGACGTTCTTCATAAAAGCTACTGATGTAGCAACTGCTCTAATACTGTGTGCTCTCGGCGTCTGGTCTTCCCCCAGCAGCCGAACCACCAGTTTTAACGATCAGATCTCTGAGAAAAAAGGATACACCATTCTTTGAAATAGGTCTCTTGACATTTCGTGGGTGAAACAAACAGATGACGGGGACGACCCTGAATGTCCTTCGTGCGGCGTAAAGAAATAACATGAGAGCGCCCCTAACAGGGCAAAGAACTAATTCCTCATTTAAATTACCAACAAAGTCGACCAGCGACTTCAGTACAAAAGACCTGGGAATGGGATTATCAGACGATTCAGTCTTTGCGACAATTCAGGAAGGTATGACAAAATCATGTCTTGTCCAGATTCTGGCAACCAGAAAAGAGAGTGCTTGCAGTTCACCCACCCTCTGGCCTGTAGCCAGTGAGACAAGGAAGAGTGTCTTAGAAGAGAGGTCCCTAAATTTGGCAGAATTCAGAGGCTCAAACGGAGGGAACCTTAAGGCTTGAAGGACTTTGTTAACGTCCCATGTCGGAGGCGAACACTGCGGCCTGGGTCGAGATAGGGAAAAAGATCGAAGTAAATCTCTAATGACATAAGATGAAGAGATCTCAGGAAGCCTGCCTTAAAAAACATAGGAAAGCATAGACCTATAAAACCCTTAATGCACGAAGGTGACAGGGCCCTGTCATGATGTAAATGAACTAAAAACTCCGCTACGTTTCGGTAAGGAAGGTCTAGAAATTGAATGTCCTTGAGACTTACACCAACGTCTGTAAACCGACCATTTAGCCTGATATTTACTCTGGTTGATTGCCGCCTGGCAAGAGCCAACTGTCGCGCCACTCTGGAGGAGAACCCTTCGTGCTTGGAGAACCTCCTGACAGTCTCCAGGCATGAAGATGAAGCATGTGGAGCCTCTGATGGAAACCGATGAAAATGGGGTTGTTTGAGAAGATCTGGTCTCTCTGGCAGGCGAATGGGGGGTTCCACCAGTGCTTCCAGAAGGTCGGGAAACCACTCCTTCTGTGGCCAGAAGGGGGCGATCAAGGTGAGATCCAGACGCTTGGTTGCCCTCACTTTGTTGAGGACTGACCTCACCAGAGAGAACGGAGGAAAAGCATAGGCTTGAAGTCCCTCCAGTCTGCAAAAGAGAGTCTGTCCCGGCACTCTGAGGAGTCTGGTAAGAGGGGCGAAGAATATCTGGCACCGAAAATTCAGTGGGGTGGCAACAGATCGACTGTGACAGGCCATTTCTTCCTGAGGCTGTCGAAGACTTCCTGGCAAAGTGTCCCACGCGACCCTTGAAATTCGTTCGGTCTCGACAAGGCGTCTGCTAAGACGTTGTGATGGCCCAGGATAAACTGAGGGACCAACGTAATCCCCTGTCTTCTGCCCACACAGGATTGATCGGCTTCTTGAGTGAGAAGATCCGACTGTGTGCCGCCTTGGTTTCTCAAGTACGAGACTCTGTGGTGTTGTCGACAAAGATCGCGACAACCGACTCCAACAGTTGTTCCTGAAATGAAAGAAGGCCTAGGTACACTGCCTCAGTTCCCTCCAATTTATTGACATGCTCCTCTCCTCCTCTAACCAAAGGCCCGAAGCGGCTTCGGAGCCCAGGTGTGCGCCCCAACCTTGATCCGAGGCGTCTGACCAAAACATTAGGTCCGGAGGAACCGAAAGAAGAGATGTCCCTGACTTGAGGCGGTGAACTTGCATCCACCAACGGAGATCCTTCTGACATTGTGGAGAAGAGGCGACTATCGTGTCCTCGGACACGAAATCCATGACTGGCGAAGTGTCGACTGAAGGGACCTCATTCTGAGACGACCTCCGGGAACCAGTTGGATGAGGGATGACAAATGGCCCAGGAGAGACCTCCAAAGAGAAACTGGCTGCGTTACGGAGGACAAAAATTCTTCGATCAGACTCAGAAGCTTGTTTATCCGTTTCTGAGCGGGAGAAGCCCTCAAAATCTGGGAATTCAAAAACAATCCCCAGATAAGTCATGATCTGGCAAGGGATTAGATTGGACTTGTCGAAGTTGACAAGAATGCCCAACTCGACACAAAGAGACAGAACTATCTCCCTCGACCGGAGACATTTCTCTAGAGATTCGGCCTGGACTAGCCAATCGTCCAGATACCGAAGCATCCTTACGTTTAACTGATGCAGAATAGCTGAAACAGGAGCCATCACCCGAGAAAAGACCTGTGGAGCAGTGGTGAGGCCGAAACAAAGGGTCTGAAACTGGAAAACTCCCGAGTCCATGAAAAACCGAAGGTAATGTCTGCTTCTTGGATGGATGGGGATTTGCAGATAAGCATCCTGCAGATCGATGGAAATCATCCCAGTCCCCCCTCCTGACGGATGAAAGAACAGTCTGGACCGTCTCCATCCTGAACTTGGACTTTAGAATGAACTTGTTCAAAACCGAAAGATCTATGATGGGGCGCCAGGCACCCGAGGCCGAGAAGGAGGAGCTCGCTCTATGGCATCCTTCTCCAAGAGGGCCGAAAGCTCCTTCTCCAAGGCTTGACCCCTGATTGAGTGAGGGGAATAACTGCTGAACTCGAGAGGACGATTGGAAAGTGGAGGTCTGGAAAACAAAAGGGATCTCGTAACCTTCCTTCAGGACCTCCACCACCCAAGCATCCACCGCTCTCCCCTGCCAAGCTGACCAATGGCGGGAGAGACAAGCTCCTACTGCGGTCTCCAGGCGAGGTGATGACTCCTACTTCCGAAAATTCTTACGCAGAGACAAGGAAGAAGAAGAAGAAGAAGAAGGTCCTCCTGGAGGTTGAGCTCTTTCTCTGCCCTTAGAGCCACGCCAAGAACCTCTCCCGCGTTTCAAAGGGTGAGCACCAGAGGATGAAGAAGAGGCACCCAGCAAGCTGAGATGTACTCTGGAAAAAAGAGCCAGAAGGAGGTTGTTGGGCTGGAGCAGAAGGTACAGATCTGGTCCTAAACTTACGCTTACTCCTTGAAGGAACGGGAGGAAGACCAGAGGAAAAAGCTCTTGATAAGGCCCCAGTGAGCTTGGGAAGAGGCATCACCTGATGTTCCTTCAAAACCTCAGAAAGCACAGAAATATCGAAAAGAAAAATCGCCAAAAGGAGAAGAGGACAACAGACGGGTTCTCTGAATCTCCGATACAGAGGAGGGTAACTGCGACAAATACAGGTTACGCCTTAGAGAAACAAGAAAGGCCTGCATTGAAGCAGCAAGCTCGTTCTGATGTACAGAAGCGATTGAAATGGATGAGCAGAATTTCTCAAAAAAGAGGAGCATCAGGAGGAACAAAACCCGGAGTCCTTGATATACATTAAAGCCCTCCGAGGACCCAAATATTGAAGGATTGAGCTTCTTGTAAGGAGCTCATAACAGCCTCCATAGCAATAAAATCTTCAATTGAGACAGAGACCGAAGCCTTAGAAGGCAAGGGTTTGACTTGAAAGTCGGACAAAATCAGGATTTGGCTTGGGGGGTCGAGAGAATGAAGAATCATCCGCCACCTGGTAAACTCACCGGTGTCGTAGAAGAGAAGAGAGCTTCCTCTTTCCTTCCCCGATCACCTTCGAAAGTTAGCGGCAACGTCCGCCCTCACTCTCGCGAACCTCTGGGTCAAAGGGAAAACGTAAAAATTCCGTGACCGGGAAGGACCGTCAAGAAAAAATCCCTTCTGTAATACAACGAGGCGGAGGCTGCTTCTGCTCTTTAGGCCTCGCCTGAGGAAGAAAACTCAAAATTAAATAAAAAAGTTTCTTGAATTCTACATCATGACATCCATTCGAGGAAACATCAATATCACACGAATCCGCGTCATCATCATCATCATCGTCAGATCCTAACTTAGAAACTTCCTCTGAAGTAAAATCCTGACGACTAGCTATCTTAGGTCTGACACTAATATCCCTCCCCCCTCCCCCCTTCTCACCTAAATAAGCGCCCTTTGGCACTGTTACGGGACTAACAGGGGACACGTTGGGTAAAGATTCGTTAGGCACCTGCCCGGACCGGATCCCCCCTAGGCCTTCGCCACGACGGGGTTCACAAGCCGGGGTATCTGTCGCACCGTTACCCATGGTGCTGTCGACAGGTACTGACGAGGAGCTGAAAATGAATCTAAAAGTGTGTAAGACATTCTAGTAAAGGCTTCTTGAAAATTCTCTGACAGATTGTTAAAACTTAGCAGAAATATCTCTATCTAGACTAAGCTGTAATTTCTTAAAAATTCTGTTTCCAGGTAGTTTCCATTGCCAAAATCTTCGAATCTACATCAGAAATAACTTCACTAATTACCGGTTGTACAGGGGGCAAAACATCAATTAATTCGGAGTCGGAGTCGTACGATACCGAAACCGAAGAGCCAGAATCATGAGCGCCCAAGTCAAAAGAATTCGTTAGATACAGTTCTAGCAATCGATTTCTTTTTCTCCTTAACCGATCTTTTACGCTGCAAGATTGTTTGGCGTTTCATATAAGCAGTCATATCCTCGTCAGACCAGGGCTTACAAACATCACAACGAGAAGTCAAGTTACAAACCTGTCCACGACAAGAGCTACAAATGTCATGTGGTTCATACTCCCTGCTACTCATCCTTGTCCCACAAACCGGGCAGTTCCTGATGTTGCTGGCAGAAGGAAGCATCGTAATTCTTGGTAATCCATTGTAGAATTGGACAGGTCAGTAGTTCCGGGTCGCGCAAAAGTTCGTAATTTAAAATAAGAAAACCACTACAGAAATCAAAGTTAATTCACTATTTCGTGATGTAATGCGTGAGTGGTAATTCTATAAAGTCTCATTTAACAAATAATGAAAGCTTTAAAGGCACAAAAATGTTTAAGGAAATTTATAAAGAGCAGCCGTGATGTAAAAACCACGAGCGCTCGTTAACAACCGATTTGAGGGAAGGTTTTTCGTATCTGTCAACGACAGTGTTTGCCAACTGGCGGACAGAATAGGAGGTAACAGGGTTGCCAATGTGGTAAATTTTGGTGCGGTTTTTGGGGATTTAGGGCTAGATAAATTATATTAAGGTAATGTAATATATATATATATATATATATATATATATATATATATATATATATATATAGATATATTATTATATATAATATATATATATATATATATTATATGGGGATTTGACGTAAGAAAAATCTATTTCTGGGCGATTGGCTCGTGTCGCCAGCGAAATATCCTGTAATCTATTATTTCTAGGGTAAATGTACTAACACCTACCAGAGAATAAATAAATAAAGAAAAAGGTCAGTACAACTGACTCGCTCACCCTCCAAGAGGGTGTCGGTATGAACACTATGGCGAGTGAGACCACTACCACGAGCCGAATGCCAATAGAATTCTCCCACTACAAAATCCCACAAGAGGAGAGCCGACCCACAGAGGGCAGCAACTATACTACTCCATCCCATGCTGCCGACTGCTGCGCCTACTGGTGGCCATCCTGAAGTTAGCAGACAATCTTGGGCGATGGGATGGGTAGGGCGGGATTTCGCTGGCGACACGAGCCAATCGCCCAGAAATAGATTTTTCCTTACGTCAAAATCCCTTTTCTGGGCTCAGCTCGTGTCGCTGCGCGAAATCGTACCAGAGAAATAGCACAAGATTGTAAACAAAAATCAACAAAACAAAAAGAGGTCTCAAATAAAAGGTAAAATAAAATAAAAGAATATAATTGCTAATAAGGATACATATACACAATGATACAAAATAGAAATATTGCTTAAATAAACTTAATTCTAATAATATTTCTTAACTTAAGGTAATTTACATATATACAGGGGTATGGCATATATGTACCAAAATGGTATCTGTGTAAGGATATGTATCAAAAATCCAGAGCAATTAAAATAATAAGTTGAACAAAACAAACTCAACAATAATAATATATAAAGGAATGTATATAACTTAATATACAAAACCCGTAACCATTACAAATAAGATGTATCCCCTAGCATAAAAATAAGGGGATTGACATCCAAGAGATCAATATACACAATCAATTGTGAGTGACCCCTAGCAAAAAAATAAGGGACACCCACCACATCATCTAAAAGCAGCTAAGACACAAGGTAACCGTAGATGAACAAGGCAGGAATAGACGAACTGTTGGGTGAGGTAGGTAGAAAGGAGGACTGGATCTTCTACTAAAGATTAGGCAGAGTCGGGGGAAACTATGTTACCCGCTGCTACTGCTGAAAATTTCAGAGCTTCCAAGGACTTTAAGTAATGACGTTTAAATACTGTCGGCGATTTCCATCCAGTATATTTTTTCAACTCATCGAAGTTCATATGTTGGAAATAGTTAATTGAGGTGGCTACTGCCCTAACATCATGTGCTTTGGAAAAGAGTCAGGATTGGCTTGTTTAATGAAGTACAGGATTTGCTGCCTGATGCCTTTAATAGATAAAGTACCACCTTTTTCTCTCTTAAAAGAGAGGACCCGATGAGGATGGAGGAGGTCCTAGACAGAAAGGCTCGTAAAGTCGAAAACTGGGCAAAGAGATACATCTTGTGGAAGGGTAGTACCTTCCATGGTTCCCACCTCATCAAGGATCTTCATTCTTAGCTATAAAACTACGTTCCGGAGAAAGTAGCACTTCCCCTGTGGGAAGGAACTGAATATGATCCGGATCTCTGGATAAAGCCGACAGTTCTGAAATTCTAGCTCCTGAGGCCAAGCTTAATAAAAATAGAGTTTTTCTTAAGAGCATTATAAACGAGCCATGTGTCATTATCAGTTTCTGAAGCCAGCTTTAGAACATCGTTTAAGAACCATGATACTGACGTAGGCCTTACAGAAGGTCTAAGTCTAGCACACGCCTTGGGAATAGACGAGAAGTAGGAATCTGTCAAGTCTATGTTGAAACCAAATTGAAAAATCTTTTTCAAGGCTGACTTGTTTGTCGTAATCGTGCTAGCTGCTAAGCCTTTTTCAAATAAGGATCTGAAAAGGATATAGCTGAATTGATTGTCATGATCCTAATATCTGATTCTCTCAGGAAGGTTGCTAACTTTTTGACAGCAGCATCATACTGTCTGAAAGTTGAATCTCTTTTATCGGGATTCCAAGAATGAGATATTTTGTAGGGTCAATATTCGCATTCCTTTTCGCTGCAAACTTCATGAAATCCATAAAGTTAGGGTTTTGAGAATCCCTGAGGAAGCGAACACAGTCTTCGTTTGTACTGACTGGAGAGCCTGGGACTGGGAATCCGAAGAGGGCGAAGACCCAGTTCCAGAATTAGAGGGTACCAATTGCTCTTCGGCCAGTCTGGGGCTACTAGAGCCACTTGACCATTGAATGTCCTGAGTTTGTTCAATACCTTCATGAGAAGATTCACTGGAGGAAAGACATAAATCTTCTCCCAGTTTGTTCCAGTCTAGAGCCAGGGCGTCCGTGGCATAGGCCAGAGGGGGTCCAGGTTGGGGGCACATAAAATGGGCGGAGTTGTGGTTCGCTTGAGATGCGAAGAGATCCACTTGTAGGCCTGGAACTCTCTGAAGAATCCATTGGAACGAACTGTTGTCCAGTGACCATCCGACTCTAGAGGTACTGATCGGGATAGAGCATCTGCTATGACGTTTCTCACTCCAGCTATATGGGTGGAGGAGAGATGCCAACTGAACTTGTCCGCCAGGGAGAAGATGGCTACCATGACATGATTTAGATGACGTGATTTGGAGCCTCCTCTGTTTATACAATGTACTACCACTGCGCTGTCCAAGACTAGCTTTATATGGGAGTACTTTGGCGGACGTAACCTTTTTAGAGTCAAGAACACTGCCATTGCTTCCAGTACGTTTATATGGAACTGACGGAACTGAGGTGACCACGTTCCTTGAACTTTCTTGAACTGGGAATATCCTCCCCAACCGCTTAATGAAGCGTCTGTGTGGATGGTAATCCCGGTGGAGGAAACTGAAGGGGCACTGATATCGACAAGTTTCTTGACTTTCGCCCACGCCGGAGTCGATTCCGTTAGAATCTGAGGGACTGAGGATAATTTGTCCCTGGACCTGACATTTGCTCGTGAGCGCCAGATTCTGGTTAGGTCTTTCAGTTTGGCTTTCATCCAGGATGTTTGTCACTGATGCAAACTGGAGTGAACCCAGGATCCTTTCCTGAGTTCTTCTTGACGCCAGTTTGTGACTCAGAAAAATTGCTTGACTGACTTCGCTATTTCTTTCCTCTTGGCTGATGGAATCGACAGAGTATGGGAGGATAGATTCCATTGAATGCCCAGCCACTGAAAGTTTGACTCTGGAGTGAGTCTTGACTTGGTCCTGTTTATCTTGAAGCCTAGATATTCCAGGAACTGAATCACTTTCAGTGTTGCTCTGTTGCATTCCTCGACTGTTGAAGCCCAGATCAACCAATCGTCGAGATACGCTACTACCATAACCCCTTGCGATCTTAGTTGTTGAACTACTACTTCCGCCAGCTTCGTGAACACACCTGGGTGCTACGTTGAGCCCGAAAGGAACTACCTTGAAGGAGAATGTCTGGTCTCCTATCTTGAAGCCCAGATACAGGACGGAAAGTGTCTGCAATAGGATATGATAGTAAGCGTCTGTAAGATCGATAGAGGTGGTGACGGCCCCACGGGGAAGTAAGGTCCGCACCTGCGAGATCGTGAGCATCTTGAACTTGTCGCAGCGAATGGCTAAGTTAAGCGGGACAAGTCTAAGATTACCCTTCTTGTGAGCCTTTCTTTGGCACGCTGAACAAGCGACCTTGAAATTTTAACCTGTTGACTCTCGCTATAGCTCCTTTCTGAAGGAGAGTCCTCCGCATACTCCGTCAATCCTTGGAAGGAAGTTGGCGGAAAGTCTGGATGGGGGTGGGTTCGCTAACCAGCTCCAACCAGGCCTTTTGATACCAATGCTCAGAGGTAGATTAATAGTGCCCAAAAAATATACCAGAAAAATAAGGAAAGCACACAGGACATTAATCCCACTACGCACCAGCATCGATAATGCAGCGTCTATTCAATGCGTTGCCAGCTCATCTGAGGAATATATCAGGAGTGAGCGTAGATGTGTTTAAGAATAAGCTCGACAAATATCTAAACTGCATCCCAGACCATCCAAGATGGAAAGATGCAAAATATACCGGAAGATGTACTAGCAACTCTCTGGTAGACATTAGAGGTGCCTCACACTGAGGGACCTGGGGCAACCCGAACAAGATGTAAGGGTCTGTAAGGTCTGTAAGGCCCACTTGCTGAAGTTCCACCGGTGGCGGAAGTGAAACAGCCTCCCTCCTACCTGAAAATCCTCATTGGTTTTGGTAGCCTCCTCGGCCTCACCCTGAAATGCTTTCCTCTATTAAAGGGCCCTCCCGATCCTCTCCCACGAAAGGATCGCTTACCTCTGCCTCCCTTACCCGAGCGGTCATACTTCTGGGAAGCTTGACCCTCGAAGACCTGATTTGTAGGCTGAAGAGAGAGCGTAAGAGGTGAGGGTGAGGCTGAGGGGAGATAACATAGATCGGCTGCGATTGCGAGCCTATTTGAGGTTAGAAGTGTTTGGGCTGTTTTGTACCAAGTGAGGTAAACAGCTGGAACCTGCTGAGAAAAGCGTGGCTGTTTTTCTTCTGGTAGGGCTGGAAACGTCTGGGTTTCCTTTGAGCCCTACCCTTACCGGCTTGATCTGTCGTCTCTTGGCCGTAAGACCCAACGGTCCTTTAAGGCTTTGGTTCAATCTCGTAGCCTCTGCCTGAACCTCCTTCACCATCGCCTCTGGGAAGAGGTCTGCTCCCCAGATGCTTCCGATGTAAGCAACTTATTCGGCTCGTGCCGAATTGTTGCTTCTTGTAGGACATGTTTTTCCTAACAATTCGTCCTAGCCGTGGCGAACTCAAACATATCCGACTGCACCGTTTGAGTCAGAGATTGGTAAGAAGCTTAAAGAGTGGCTCCGACCCATAGGCAATGGTAGCCACCTCGGTCATAGCCATGGAATTAATAGACCTGGCTAACCTCGATTTGGCATCGAATTTCCGCCTGAATAAGGCGTATCTGGAAAGCCTAGGTAGCTTTCTCATCCAAACTGCTTCCATAGCACAGTCTGGTTTGAGTTTGCCAGCTGAGAAGGTGTTGGGCAAATCTTCCCACAATTCACCGGCTAGGGAAGTAAAGGAGACGTAGGATCTGCTTCCTTCAGCTGAGGCATGGAATCCCCCTTCTGGGCTGCTGGAATGGTGGTTGTCGCGATCTTTGTCAAGAAAGGGAGCGGGGTACTCTTCTTCCATCGTAAAAGATCGTAAAAGGACTCTTTAAAAGGTTGGATTTTCGTATTGGAACAATCCATGTCCTCTAGACACCTGAGCATTCTCTCTGAGCCTGGTCTCGTGAATAGAGGACTGTCTCTTTCGGTACCTTATCGTCCCGAGTCATGGCCAGAGGCGGTGAGCCTGGCGTAGCCGATGAACGGAGGCTGCAGGTCTCCACGGGTAGAAAACTCGAAGTCTTCAATCCTCCGAGTTCCACATTCCGGGATAGAGATAAGCCCGTCTTGGAAGGGGCGTATGACGCTACTCTCCAAGGGTTGTTCATTGAGAACGGAGGTAGAGAGTCTACGGGGGTAATTGGGCTCCCCCTGTGCTGAAAGGTGGAGGAGAGGATAGTGGAGCTTGGCTCAGTCCGGCTATAATGTTGTCCTGAGAGGTGATCCTATCAGACAACCGGGAGATCATTTGTTCCATGCTGTTTTTCAGAGAACCAACCAGATCGCCCACGTTGTTGCAACAGAACCTAGACGTTGGAGTCCAAAGCCGGAGCTGCTGCGGAGGTGGAAGGGTGGCTCTGAACCGGAACCAAAGGTAGCGGAACTGACGACTCCGCTGGAGTATGAGATCTCTCCCTGGAGGATTTACTCCTAGAGGATTTAGAGCCGGACCAGAAGCTTTAGATCTCTCTGCTCCGGGATTTCTAGCCGGAGACTTACGAGAAGAAGATTGACAGCCAGACGCGTCTTTTTAAAGAGACGACGACGTCTTCGTCAAGGTTTTCACTGCTTGACCTCTGACCTTGGGTCTAACGGAAGCGTCAGGAGAAGTATACAGTTCTGTACCTGTAAAGCCTTGGAAGGATGGAGAGGTTGCAGGGGTAGAAGATCCAGTTGCACCCAAGGGCATCCCTTGGGCGTCCAACGTACCTACCTCGACCAACAGGTCGTCTACACCTACCATAGGTTCAACATTAATATCCAGTGTCGCGACTTCCGAGGAGATGTCCTGGCCTTGATCCGTCAACGAGGCAGCCAGCTGTTGCTGAATGAAAGCGATAGTCGGGGCCGCCTCTGCTGGGTCGACGTAGCCTGTAGCCTTGCCTCCGGGGAAGATTAGTACCGCCAACTTCTTTTCAAGAATGTAGGGCATACCCTTGGCGGCGTTCTTCCCAAAAACCGCCGACCCAGGCCCGCAGGGTTGCCAGTGCGGGTATCCTCACAGCCGGAGCCTGGAAGAGAGGGTATTGATTAGATTTTAAGATTAATCTTAAAACTAAAACTAATTTAAAAGCTTAACTTAAAATTATAGGGGCTACAAAACCCCATGAATTTTATCTTAAGTTTGGGAGATTTAATGTAAAAACTTAAGAACTATAACAAAATGAGGACCAGTTAACGGAGTTGGAACACTTACCCCGTCTAAGAGCTGGCTCACCAGATCATAACAGATGGTACATGTCTCGTGGTACCAGACCTGGATGTCCCCGTGCGGAGTCGCGCATGGAGCATGGGACCGGCAAACTTCATGTCACATGGGTCTTGAAGTGTGGCGGCGCATCCGGATGCTCACAGTTGGTGGTCTGTAAGTGAAAAGACACCATGAGTATCTTAAAGACTATCACTTACAGGCTAAAGGGAACAGAAGAACTCCGTTGCATGCCGGAGCTCGGAAAAAATTTGGGCATAACCCCTCCCTTAACGCCTGAATAGGCTATAACCCCAGAGAGATCCGGTGAGACAGGTAACGGGAGGGGGGATGGTTTAAGGTAGCTTAAGATAAACTTAATAGTTTAACATAACAGATCTTAAACCTATAAAAACTCGAACGTACCGGACTGAGGTCCAGTGCGTGGCGGTAGTGTCGTGCTCAGCGAGACGGAGTGGTTTTTTAGAAGGGACCAACTGTATGTCCCGGTCCACCCTGCTGGGTGGACTAGACCTTTCCGCTGGATGCCAGGTCTCCGGTAGTAAAGGAGCCCCAGTAAGGTGGGAAAGAGCGAGAGACATACAGACTCGGGCTAGCAACGGAGCGACGGAGGGCGGGAGGGGGGGAGGCCAGTCCCCCCACCTTACCATCCAGCAGGACGAGCCAAGCCGGAGAGGTGGAGTCCAGTCTGGGTCTGTCCCAGTCCCTCTACTCCCTCCGCCTGGGGGGGAGAGGGAGGCAGGCTCTGGGTATGCAGAGCGAGCATGGGCAGACCGACCCACCCACCCGACTCTATAGAAGAGCGGGAGGGGGGAAGGTGACTGGACAGGCGTCTGGCTTGCCCCAGGATCACGTAGTGACCACGTGGGGCAGGTAAGTACAAAACAATGGACAACAAAGCCTAGAAACTAACCAGCTGATCAGAGAGATGCTATCGGGAAGCAACCGAACTGAAGAGCGGTAGCATAGAGGCCCTATGGGCCACAACCTAGGCTTAAACAAAGCCAGACGCCTAACTAACCTAAACATAATATCATATAATATAAAAATAGTCAAATAATAAAATTATGAAAGAAAGAAAACAAAATAGTAGGAGAAAAAATCCAGGAGTGTACGACTAACCCGAAGGAAAGTCTACCACTCAAAGCTAGCCGGGGCCGATACTAAGAGCCGTGGCTAGGGTCTGGATGGAATGAGCCTACATAAGGTAAAAAAGACATGCATGCATGACAAAACCGTGTAGACTGTACCCTAAACAAATCGGACGATTAAAATAGAGCGTACTAAAGTAAGGGGATGTTCTGGTATGGGAGACCAAGAACGAACCCACCACGAGGCAGAACCATGCTGCCATGCTTCCGACCTAGAGTTCGTATTTATACCTACGGCAAATACGGGCTCAAGGGCGGAAAAAACCAAATAGCAATAAACACTGAGTACTAAACTTAGCTGCTGCGATGGCTGCAGCTCCATGATAAACAAATCCAAAGAAAAGGGCACAAAAACACAGAGTAAAAAAGGGCACGTGTGTATAGTGTGCGCTAACGAAAAAGGATGACCACCAGAGGCGCAGCAGTCGGCAGCATAGGATGGAGTAGTAGTAGTTGCTGCCCACTCTGTGGGGTCGGCTCTCCTCTGTGGGGATTTTGTAGTGGGAGAATTCTATTGGCATTCGGCTCGTGGTAGTGGTCTCACTCGCCATAGTGTTCATACCGACACCCTCTTTGGAGGGTGAGCGAGTCAGTTGTACTGACCTTTTTCTTTATTTATTTATTCTCTGGTATGTGTTAGTACATTTACCCTAGAAATAATAGATTAAAGGATATTTCGCGCAGCGACACGAGCTGAGCCCAGAAATATATATATATATATATATATATATATATATATATCATATATATATATATATATATATCTATATATATATATATATATATCTATATATATATATATAATTCTATATATATATATATAATATATATATATATATCATATATATATATATATATATATATATATATTATAATATATATATATATATATGTATACACACACACACACACACACACACATATATATATATATATATATATATATATATATATATATATATATATATATATATATATATATATATATATATATGCATATATATATATATATTATATATATACATTATACATACATATATACATACATACATACACCATCACTCTCCTCCCAGTCCCTTGGCATTTCTTCCTCCCCCTACCTAAGATGACATTAAAGGGATTTTGACGTAAGGAAAAATCTATTTCTGGGGCGATTGGCTCGTGTCGCCAGCGAAATATCCTTTAATCTATTATTTCTAGGGTAAATGTACTAACACATACCAGAGAATAAATAAAATAAAGAAAAGGTCAGTATAACTGACTCGCTCACCCTCCAAGAGGGTGTCGGTTATGAACACTAGGCGAGTGAGACCACTACCACGGAAGCCAAATACCAATAGAAATCTCCCACAACAAAAACCCTCCATGGAGAGGGGAGCCGACCCACAGAGTGAGCAGCTCGTACTACTACTACTCCATCCCATGCTGCCGACTGCTGCGCCCTCTGGTGGCCATCCTGAAGTTAGCAGACAATCTTGGGCGAAGGGATGGGTAGGGTGGGATTTCGCTGGCGACACGAGCCAATCGCCCAGAAATAGATTTTTTCCTTACGTCAAAATCCCTTTTCTTGGGCTCAGCTCGTGGTCGCTGCGCGAAAATCGTACCAGAGAAATAGCACAAGATTGTAAACAAAGTAATAAAATAAATCAGAATAGGTCTCAAATAAAAAATAAAGTAAATATAAAAAACAAGATATAATTGCTAAAAAGATACAAATACACAGTGATACAAATAGAAATATGCTTAAATTAGCCTTAATTCTAAACATGTTTCTTATCATAAGGTAATTTACATATGTACAGAGGTAAATTGGCTTACATGTAACAAAATGGTATCTGTGTAAAGGCATGTATCAAAAATATAATAGCAATTAAAGTAATCAACAATGAACAAATTAAACAACAAGATAATATATAAGGAATGCATATGACTTAATATACAAAACCCTTAACCATTATAAATGAGATGTATCCCCTAGCATAAAAATAAGGGGTAACATCCATGAGATCAAAATCCATAATCATCTGTGAGTGTCCTAGCAAAAACTAAGGGGCACCCACTACATCCCCAGCATATAAAGCAGCTAAGACAACAGGTGAATGTAAACGAACACGGTAGGGATAGACCGAAACGCTTGGGTGTGTGAAACAGGTAGGAAAAGGAGGACTGAATCTTCTACTACAAATTAACTAGAATCAGGGGAAACTATGTTTTTCCCGCTGCGACTTGCTGAAAATTTCAGAGCTTCCAAGGACTTAAGGTAATGGCGTTTGAACACTGTCGGCGATTTCCATCCGGTATACTTTTTCAAACTCATCGAAGTTCATGTGTTGGAAATAATTAATTGAGGTGGCTACTACTGCCCTGACATCATGTGCTTTCGGGAAAGAGTCAGGATTGGCTTGCTTAATAAAGTACAGGATTTGCTGCCTGATGCCTTTAATGGATAAAGTTCCACCTTTTTCCCTCTTAAAGAGGGGACCCGAGTGAGGATGAGGAGGTCCTGGACAGGAAAGGCTCGTAAGGTTGTAACTGGGCAAAGAGATACATCTTGTGGAAGGGGTAGTACCTTCCAAGGTTCCCACCTCATCAAAGGATCTTCATTCTTTGCTAAAAAGCTACGTTCCGAGAAAGTAAAGTAGTACTTCCCCTGTGGGAAGGAATTGAATATGATCCGGATCTCTGGATAAAGCCGACAGTTCTGAAATTCTTGCTCCTGAAGCTAAGCTTAATAAAAACAGGGTTTTCCTTAAGAGCATTATAAACGAGCATGTGTCATTATCGGTTTCTGAAGCCAGTTTTAGAACATCGTTTAAGAACCATGAAACTGACGTAGGCCTTACAGAAGGTCTAAGTCTAGCACATGCCTTAGGAATAGACGAGAAGTAGGAATCCGTCAAGTCTATGTTGAACCCAAATTGAAATATCTTTTTCAAGGCTGACTTGTTTGTCGTAATCGTGCTAGCTGCTAAACCTTTTTCAATAAGGATCTGAAAAAGGATATAGCTGAATTAACTGTCATGATTCTATATCAGATTCTCTCAGGAAGATTGCTAACTTTTTGACAGCAGCATCATACTGTCTCAAAGTTGAATCCCTTTATCGGATTCCAAAGAAGAGAATATTCTGAGGGTCAATATTCGCATCTCTTTTTGCCGCAAACTTCATGAAATCCATAAAGTTAGGGTTTTGAGAATCCCCTGAGGAAGCGAACACAGTCTTCGTTTGTACTGACTGGGAGAGCCTGGGATTGGGGATCCGAAGAGGACGAAGGCCCAGCTCCAGAATTAGGGGATACCAATTGCTCTTCGGCCAGTCTGGGGCTACTAGAGCCACTTGACCCTTGAACGTCCTGAGTTTGTTTAAAACTTTCATAAGAAGATTCACTGGGGGAAAGACATAAATCTTCCTTCCAGTTGTTCCAGTCTAGAGCCAGGGCGTCCGTGGGCATAGGCCAGAGGGTCCAGGTTGGGGGCTCCATAACAGGGGAAAGTTTTGTGATTCGCTTGAGATGCGAAGAGATCCACCTGTAGCCCTGGGACTCTTTGAAGAATCCATTGGAACGAACTGTTGTCCGTGACCATTCCGACTCTAGGGGCATGATCGGGATAACGCGTCTGCTATGACGTTTCTCACTCCAGCTATGTGAGTGGAGGAGAGATGCCAACTGAACTTGTTTGCCAGGGAGAAGATGGCTACCATCACATGATTTAGATGACGTGACTTGGAGCCTCCTCTGTTTATACAATGTACTACCACTGCGCTGTCCAGAACTAGCTTTATGTGGGAGTACTTTGGTGGGCGCAACCTTTTTAGAGTCAAGAAAACACTTGCCATTGCCTCCAGGTTACGTTTATATGGAACTGACTGAACTGAGGTGACCAAGTTCCTTGAACCCTTTTGGACCTGGGAATACCCTCCCCAACCGCTTAAGGACGCGTCTGTGTGGATGGTAATCCCTGGTGGAGGGAACTGAAGGGGTACTGACACTGACAAATTCTTGACTTTCGCCCACGGCCGAAGACGATTCTTTAGAATCAGAGGGACTGAGGATAGTTTGTCCCTGGACCTGACATTTGCTCGTGAGCGCCAGATTCTGGTTAGGTCTTTCAGTTTGGCTTTCAACAAAAAAATTTTAAGACGTTCGTCACTGATGCAAACTGGAGAGAACCCAGGATCCTCTCCTGAGCTCTCCTTGACGCCAGTTTGTGACTTAGAAATTGCTTGACTGACTTCGCTATTTCTTTCCTTTTGGTTGATGGAATCGACAGAGTATGGGAGGATAGATTCCATTGAATGCCCAGCCACTGAAAGTCTGACTCTGGAGTGAGTCTTGACTTGGTCTGTTTATCTTGAAGCCTAGATATTCCAGGAACTGAATCACTTTCAGTGTAGCTCTGTTGCATTCCTCGACTGTTGAAGCCCAGATCAACCAATCGTCGAGATACGCTACTACCATAATCCCTTGTGATCTGAGTTGTTGCACTACCGCTTCCGCTAGTTTCGTGAACACCCTGGGTGCCACGTTGAGTCCGAAGGGAACTACCTTGAAGGAGAATGCCTGGTCTCCTATCTTGAAACCAGAGATGGAGGGACGGAAGCCTTGCAATAGGGATATGATAGTAGGCGTCTGTAAGATCGATAGAGGTGGTGACGGCCCCACGGGAAGTAAGGTCCGCACCTGTGAGATCGTGAGCATCTTGAACTTGTCGCAGCGGATGGCTAAGTTTAAGCGGGACAAGTCTAAGATTACCCTTCTTTTTTGTGAGCCTTTCTTTGGCACGCTGAACAAGCGACCTTGAAATTTTAATCTCTTGACTCTCGCTATAGCTCCTTTCTGAAGGAGGTCTTCTGCGTACTCTGTCAATTCTTTGGAAGGAAGTTGACGGACAAAGGTCTGGATGGAGGTGGGTTCGTCAACCAGCTCCAACCCAGGCCTTTGACACTATGCTCTGAGCCCATTCGCTGAAGGGCACCGCTGGAACTTGCTGAGAAAAGCGTGGCTGCTTTTTCTGGTAAGGATGGAAACGCCTAGGTTTCCTCTGTCCCTTACCTTTAGGCGTTAAGTCTTGCCTCCTCTTAGCCGTAAGGCCCCAACGGTCCTTAAGGCTCTGGTTCAGCCTCGTAGCCTCTGACTGGACTTCCTTCACCATAAGCTTCTGGGAAGAGATCTGCTCCCCAGATGTTAGACGAGAGTACCTATTCGGCTCATGTCGAAATGTTGCCTCTTGTAGGACATGCTTCCTACAATTCGTTCTAGCAGTGGCAAACTCAAACATATCCGACTGTACGTTTGAGTCAGGGCTTTGGTCATGAGCTTAAAAAAGCGGTTCTGAGCCATAAGCTATGGTTGCTACAACGGACATAGCCATAGAGTTAATTGATCTGGCTAATCGCGATTTCGCGTCAAATTCAGCCTGAATAAGGCCATCTGGGAGCCTGGGTAGCTTTTCACCAAAACTGCTCCATAGCACAGTCCGGTTTGAGTTTGCCAGCTGAGAAGGTGTTTGGCAAGTCCTCCCACAATTCTCCGGCTGAGGGGAGCAAACGGAGATGTGGGATCTGCTTCCTTCAATTGAGGCATGGGTTCCCCCGTTCTGGGTCCGCTGGGATGGTAGCCTCGCGATCTTTCGTCAGGAACGGGAGCGGGGGGCAATCTCATCCATTGTGAAAATGGTAAGGGACTCTTGAAAGGTTGTATCCTGGTATTAGAACAATCCATGTCCTCTAAACATCTGAGCCATTCTCTCTGAGCCTGGTCTCGTGAATAGAGGACTGTCTCCTTTGGTACCCTATCATCCCGAACCATGGCTGAAGCTGTAAGCCTTGCGTAGCCTATGAACGGAGGCTGGAGGTCTTCCGGGAAGAACTCGAAGTCCTCTATCCTTCGGAGTTCGAATTCCTGGTATGGAAATGAGACCGTCTGGAAGGGGGCGATATGACGCTACTCTCCATGGATTGTTCATCGAGAACGGATGTAGCGAGTCATACGGAGGAAGCTGAGTTCCACTCGTATGGAAAGTGGAGGAGAGGCTAGAGGGGCTTCTCTCAGTCCGGCTATAATGAGAGTCCTGGGAAGTAATCCTATCCGACAGACGAGAGATCATTTGTTCCATGCTACTCTTTAGGGACCCAACCAGGTCGCCCCACCTGTTGCAACAGGCCAGCATTGGAGTCAAGGCCGGAGCTGCTGCGGAGGTGGAGGGGTGGCTCTGAATCGGAACCAAGGGTAGCGGAACTGGTGACTCTGCCGGGGTGCGAGATCTCTCTCTGGAGATTTACTCCTCGAGGACTTAGAGCCGGAGCTAGAAGCTTTAGACCTGTCTGCTCCGGGATTCCCAGCCGGAGACTTACGTGAGGAGGATGACGCCGAAGTCGACTTCTTAGACGACGACGACGTCTTAGTCAAGGATTTCACTGCTTGACACCCTTGACCTTAGGTCTAAACCGAAGCGTCAGGAGGAGTATATAATTCATCACCTGTAAAGCCTTGGAAGGATGGAGAGGTTGCGGAGTAGAAGAAACAGTTACACCCAAGGGTGACCCTTGGGTGGGGGTCCACCCTACCTACCTCGACCAACAGGTCGTCTACACCTACCATAGGTTCCACATTAATATCTAAAGTCGCGACGACCGTGGAGATATCCTGGTCTTGATCAGTTAATGAGGCAGCCAGCTGTTGTTGGATGAAGGCGATAGTAGGGGCCGCCTCTACTGGGTCGACGTATCCTGTCGCCTGCCTCCGGGGAAGATTAACAGCGCCAACCGCTTCTCCAAGATGTAGGGCATAACCCTTGGCGGCGTTCTTCCCAAAACCGCCGACCCAGGCCCGCAGGGTTGCCATGCGGTATCCTTCACTGCCGGCGCCTGGAAGATGAGGGCGTAGATTAGATTTTAAGAATCACTTAAAACTAACTTAAAATATAACTTAAACTTAGATGCCTTAAGTTAAAGTGGATGATGAAAAACTTAAGCACTAAAACAGAAGCAGGAGCAGCTACCGGAGATGGAATTACTTTCACCCCTTCTAAAAGCTGGCTCACCAGATCGTAACATATGGTACACGTTCTCATGGTACCGACCTGGATGTCCCCGTGCAGAGTCGCGCATGGAGCATGGGACCGGCAAACTTCGTGTCCACATGGGTCCTGAAGTGTGGCGGCGCATCCCGGATGCTCACAGTTGGTGGCCTGTAAGTGAAGACACATGAGTATCTTAAAGAATAACACTTACAGGCTAAAGGACAGAAGAACTCCGTTGCATGCCGGAGCTCGGAGAAAATTTTGTTTTGGGCATAACCCCCCCCTGCCTCGCCTGAATAGGCTATAATCCCGGAGATATCCGGTAAGACATGTAAGGGAGGGGGGGGAAGGTTTAAGGTACTTAAGATAAACTTATAGTTAATCTAATAACGCTTAAACCTAAAACTCAAACGAACCGGACCAAGTCCAGTGCGTAGCGGAGTGTAGTAACTCAGCAATACGGTAAGGTTAGCAGGGACCCACTGTATGTTCCGGTCCACTCTACTGGGAGGACTAACATCTTCCCGCTGGATGCCAGGACTCCGATCAGGAAAGGAGTCCTAGAAAGGTCGGAAGACGAGGAGACATACAGGGCTCGAGCGAACCGGAGCGACAAGGAAGCAACGGATGGGGGGAAAGGCCAGTACCCCCCACCACATCACCACCGGGCCGGACCGAGAAGCCGGAGAGGTCGCGTCCAGTCTGGGTCTGTCCCGTCTCCCTGGCCCCTCCGCCTGGGGGGAGAGAGGGAAGCATGCTCGGGTATGTGGAGCGAGCGAGGGCAGACCGACCCACCCTCCCCCGACTCTATGGAAGAGCGGGAGGAGGGGGGAAGGGGACTGGGCAGGCGTCTGGCTGTCTCGTGATCGCGTAGTGACCACGAGACGGTAAGGACTAAAATAAGACAACTAGCCTAGGACCAACCAACTGATCAGAGAGATGCTATCGGGAAGCAACTGAACTTGAAAAGCGGTAGCATGAGACCCACTGGGCCAAAACCGACTGATCAGAGAGATGCTATAGGGAAGCAACCGAACTGATGAGCGGTAGCATAGGCTCAAAGAGCCAGGACCTAGGCTAAGCCAGACGCCTAACTAACCTAACCATAACAAAATACATGGTATAATTAAATAAAATAAAAGAAAGAAAACAATATAGTAGGAGAAAAATCCAGGAGTGTACGACTAACCCGAAGGAAAGTCTACCACTCAAGCTAGTCAAGGCCGATACTAAGAGCCGGGACTAGGTCTGGAAAGAAGAAGCCTACATAAGGTAAAAGACATGCATGCATGACAAAACCTAGTAGACAGTACCCTAAGTAAAACGGATAATAAATATAGAGCGTACATAGATAAGGGGATGTTCTAGGTATGGGAGACCGAGAACGAACCCACCCACCACGCGGCAGAACAATGCTGCCATGCTTCCGACCCCGACCCCGTTCGTATTTATACCTAAAAAACGGCAAAATACTGACTGAGGGCCGGAAAAAAACCAACCTAACCATAAATACTGAGTACTTAACTTAGCTGCTGCAATAGCTGCACGCTCCATCATAGATAAATCCAACGAAAGGGCACAAAAAACACAGAGAGAAAATTATCACGTGTGACTCGTGTGCGCTAACTGAAAAGGATGGCCACCAGAGGCGCAGCAGTCGGCAGCATGGGATGGAGTAGTAGTAGTACGAGCTGCTCACCCTCTGTGGGCGGCTCTCCCTCATGGAGGGTTTTTGTTGTGGGAGATTTCTATTGGTATTTGGCTCGTGGTAGTGGTCTCACTCGCCTAGTGTTCATACCGACACCCTCTTGGAGGGTGAGCGAGTCAGTTATACTGACCTTTTTCTTTATTTTATTTATTCTCTGGTATGTGTTAGTACATTTACCCTAGAAATAATAGATTAAAGGATATTTTCGCGCAGCGACACGAGCTGAGCCCAGAAAATAACCACTACCTGGTGGAATAACACTTAATACTGAGGGTATAGATCTTAAACTTATTTTCTGTTCCCCTACAACAAAAAACTCTGACATTAAAGATATCTTGGGAAATTTATATAGTACATAATTTATTTAAAGTGCATGTAAATTATTAGGTTAAATAAACATGGGATATTTAATTGAAAATTAGATATATAATTAAAATAAACTGACTGATTTTTAGTTAGATTCTCAATTATTGAGATTTAAAAAAGTTGACAGGATCAATGGGGTTTATGCGCAGTGCTGCTATCCAGTCTGCAAATGGAAGTCTGGGATCAGGTGTCTAGAATTTGTAAATATCACAGATGTGGGCTAACTTAAGGTATTAGGTAATGGTTTGTATACAAAAAATATTGTTATTACATTTTTACTGAGGTAACATGTAGCTCAGCATACAAGGTAATACAGTAGAAAGTCATTCAAGAAATAATGCTAAGATAATTCATGAAGTTATTTTTTACAGATTTGAACATATCTATAAGTCAACAAGTGGACCAGTACAAAAGACTAGTGTGTGCAGTGGCAGTAGTGGAGGTATGTAGTTTTCACTGTTGTAGGTAGTTTTACTGGAGAAAATAGATCTGGAAAAAGTAAGTGTGCATGCCACAGTTGCTGAATTTTTGTCAAAAGAGATGAATAAATTTTAACCAGTTATTTTTAATGCTCTAGTATTGTATAACCACATATTGTGTCCACATATTGTGCTTAACCAATATTATGGGGCCTAGATTGTTTTTCATGGTTATAAATCCAAGTTTTATAGTTAGCAACAAGTATCTATCATAATAATGAAGGATTGCCTGTATCTTTCATGATAGCAAAGTATCTGTTGTTACAAGCTTGGCTACTCAAGCCCAAATGCTTTACCATAAGGTAAGCTTATTTTCTTCACAAATATACAGAACATCAATTTTCATTGTACCAATGCTCAACCTCCTGCTAATGGAAACAGTAGACCATTTCAGATTGACACAAAAAAAATCATTGCTCCTTGTTTGACATACTGCAAGCAGGAAAGGTTTTGTTGTATTTCTCTAGCACCCTGTTGTGTTGATATCTGTCTTTTAGTTTCCTGAGTCTTTTCCAGGCTAAGCATCCAACTTTCATGTTTGCATTAACATTTCGATTTATTGCAATGAACAAAAAATCTATCACAATCTAGATTTCATATTTGGGATTGTACATATAGTCAACAATTTAATTTTATTTTTCATAGAGTAGCCAAAGGTGGATTCATATTCGGTGTAAGGGCAGAAACCAACCCCTACTTGTATTGTATGGCCTTAGTTTCAGTTATTATTGCCACAAGTTTTTGTATATCATGTCATTTGACATGGATGACCTTTCTGGTTATCTTGAGCCACCATTTCAGTCATTCAGAACTGTACAACTTTGAATAAAAAACTTGTTTCATCTTCTGTACCAGAGGTGGATGAGGTCATAAGCTCGAAGCATCTTGGAAGAGTATTTCAAATATTTAGTACTTCTGGTTTCTGGTAATTGAAAATGCATGCTGTATGTCTTAAAGAACTAAAGCCACCTTCCTTGGCCAGTAAAGAACTTTCAACTGCTGCACGGGGTTCCACGTGTTGGAAGCAACTGTTCCATGTGTCTCACAGACACCCATGTCAGGGGAGCTGTTATGGAGGAGTTATGGGAGTTCCATTTGACAACGTCATAGAGAGAGAGAGAGAGAGAGAGAGAGAGAGAGGGTGTAATTGGTGGATGGATAGTTAACGATTGAATTGGCTGTTGGTGAGTTCTGGGTTGTTTGCTGGTGCCGTTGGAGTTTAGAGTTATGGTAGAGTTCTGTATTTTTTGAGTCAGTTTTTAGTCTTTAGGCAGAACCTGTAAAGATCAGTAGTGTTGGCAGTGGTCTGTGAAAAGTGTTGGAGGCATTGAAAGTCATTTAAGCTGTATGTTATTGGTTGTTGTTAAGTTTGATATTGATTGCTTTGGAGTTGTTGTGCCTGTGTTGTTAGATTTGTTGTGCTTATGAGTTCCTGTTGAGTTATGTGCAAGTTGTTGTGGTTGTAAGTTGTTGATGAGCTGTTGTGATTCCTTGGTGTTGTTAGTGGGTGTGTGTGTTGCCCTTTTGTGTTGTTGCTTTTGTGTTGGTGGTTGTTTGTGCAGTGGTGTTTTGTTGTGGTTGTATTCCTGGTTTGTTGTAGAGTTGTGGTTGTGTTCCTTGTTTGTTTAGTGTGTTGTTGAGTAGTGGTTGTGTTCCTTGTTTGTTGTTGTGTTGTTGAATTGTGGGTTGTGGTTATTGGTTGTTGTCTTTGTTGTTGGTGGTGTCTCAGCGACCTCGACCAGCAGACAGCACAGCACAGCATAATATCTGGAGTTGGGCGAGTACATGTGTTTGTGCTTTTTTTGTTCTGTGTAGGTAGGTCAATTGTCCTGCGTGTATTCCATAATGTTATAAGGAAAGTGTGAATGAGGGTGAGTTTGGCAGCTGGATTGATTAACCCTTAAACGCCTACTGGACATATTTTACGTCGATATGAATTGTCTTTTGGGTGCCGACCGGACGTAATTTATGTTGACATAGAAAAGTTTTTTTAAAAATTTGCGGGAAAATACTTAAAGGCCTACCAGCCGAAAAATTTTGAATCACGCGCCTTGGGGGATGCTGGGAGTTCACGGATCAAGTTGTTGTTTTGTTTACAATTGTTACACAGGCCCGCAAGCGCAAATTTCTTTCTTATCACACTAAAAAGTATCAGTGACACATCTCGGAAATTATTTTGTCACTTAATTTTTGCACCATTTTAAATTAGCCATTACATGGAGTATTATATATGAAAATGTGCACATTTTCATGTAGAATACAACAAAAAAATACTCATGATTGTAGCTTTTATCAGTTTTGAAATATTTTCATATAAATAACGATAAGTGCCAAAATTTCAACCTTCAGTCAAATTTGACTCTACTGAAATTATCGAAAAACGCAATTGTAAGCTAAAACTCTTATATTTCAGTAATATTCAATCATTTACCTTCATTTTGCAACAAATTGGAAGTCTCTAGCACAATATTTCGATTTATGGTGAATTTATGAAAAAAAACTTTTATTTACGTCCGCACGGTAACTTCCGAAAAAATCATACATGCGATTGTCGTAATGTTTGCACCATTTTAAATTAGTCGTTACTTAAAGTTTTATATATGGAAATGTGCGCAATTTCATGCAAAATACAACTAAAAGCTTTTATCAGTTTTGAAATATTTTCATATAAATAACAATAAGTGCCAAAATTTCAACCTTCGGTCAACTTTGACTCTACCGAAATGGTCGAAAAACGCAATTGTAAGCTAAAACTCTTATATACTAGTAATATCAATCATTTAACTTCATTTTGCAACAAATTGGAAGTCTCTAGCACAATATTTCGATTTATGGTGAATTTATGAAAAAAAAAACATTTTCCTTAAGTCTGCGCAGTAACTCTTCCGAAAAAGGGATTTTGACGTAAGGAAAAATCTATTTCTGGGCGATTGGTTCGTGTCGCCCAGCGAAATATCCCTTTAATCCATTATTTCTAAGGTAAATGCACTAACACATACCAGAGAATAAATAAAATAAAGAAAAGGTCAGTACTACTGACTCGCACACCCTCCAAGAGGGTGTCGGTATGAACACTAGGGCGAGTGAGACCACTACCACAAACCACTTACCAATAGAAATCTCCCACTACAAAACCCCCACAAGAGGGGAGCCGACCCACAAAGTGGGCAGCAACTACTACTACTCCATCCCATGCTGCCGACTGCTGCGCCTCTGGTGGCCATCCTGAAGTTAGCAGACAATCTTGAGCGCAGGGATGGGTAGGGTGGGATTTCGCTGGGCGACACGAACCAATCGCCCAGAAATAGATTTTTCCTTACGTCAAAATCCCTTTTCTGGGCTCAGTTCGTGTCGCTGCGCGAAATCGTACCAGAGAATTAGCACAAGATTGTAAAGAAAATAAATAAACAAACAAGGTCTCAATAAAACTTAAATAAAATAAAGAAATATAATTGCAAAGAAATATACATGTACATCATTATACAAGATAGAAAATATTCCTTAAAAGTAACTTAAAGTTAACATACCTATATGTACAGGGTTACATGGAATATATGTTGATCTTAACCTTGTGTAAAGTTAATATGTACAAAGTAAATAAAGCAATTATAATAATAAACTAATTTTGAACAAACTTAGAAATTAATATACTAACAAAAGCATATGACTTAGTATACAAAACCCGTAACCATTGCAAATGTAGATGTGTCCCCTAGCATAAAAATAAGGGGACCACATCATAGAGATCAGAATATACAAACAATTGTGGGTGACCCTAGCAAAAAAATAAGGGACACCCACTGTAACCATGACAGAGCAGCTAAGACTCAAGTAGACGTAGATGAACATGGTAGGTATAGACAAACTGTTGAATGAGATAGGTAGAAAGGAGAACTGGATCTTCAACTTCAGATTAAGCAGAGTCGGGGGAAACTACATTACCCGCCGCAACTGCTGAAAATTTTAGAGCTTCCAAGGACTTTAAGTAATGACGCTTAAATACTGTCGGTGATTTCCATCCAGTATACTTTTTTAAATCATCAAAATTCTGTGTTGGAAAATAATTTATTGAGGTGGCGACTGCCCTGACGTCATGAGCTTTAGGGAAGGAATCAGGGTATGGCTTGTTTGTTTAACAAATTAAAGTACAAGGATCTGTTGCCTGATACCTTTAATAGATAAAGTACCACCTTTTTCTCTCTTAAAGAGAGGACCTGACGAGGATGAGGAAGTCCTGGACAGAAAGGCTCGTAAGGTCGATACCGGACAAAGAGAAACATCTTGTGGAAGGGGTATAACCTTCCACGGTTCCCACCTCATCAAAGGATCCTCATTCTTTGCTAAAAAGCTACGTTCCGGGGAAAGTAGAACTTCCCCTGTGGGAAGAAATTCTATATGATTCGGATCTCTGGATAATGCCGACAGTTCTGAAATTCTAGCTCCTGAAGCCAAGCTTAATAAAAATAGAGTTTTTCTTAAGAGCATTATAAATGAACATGTGGTATTGTCTGTTTCTGAAGCCAGCTTTAGAACATCATTCAAGAACCACGACACTGACATAGGCCTCACTGAAGGTCTAAGTCTAGCACAAGCCTTGGGAATAGACGAGAAGTAGGAATCTGTCAAGTCTATGTTGAATCCGAGTTAAAAATCTTTTTCAAGGCTGACTTGTTTGTCGTAATAGTGCTAGCTGCTAATCCCTTTTCAAATAAAGATCTGAAAAAGGATATAGCCGAATTGACTGTCATGATTCTAATATCTGATTCTCTCAGGAAGGTTGCCAACTTTTTGACTGCAGCATCATACTGTCTCAAAGTTGACTCTCTTTTATCAGATTCCAAGAAAAGAATATTTCGTGGATCAATATCTGCATCCTTTTTAGCTGCAAACTTCATGAAGTCCATAAAGTTAGGGTTTTGAGAATTCCTGAGGAAGCGAACACAGTCTTCGTTTGTACTGACTGGGAGAGCCTGGGATTGGGAATTCGAAGAGGACGAAGACCCAGTTCCAGAATCAGAGGGTACCAATTGCTCTTCGGCCAGTCTGGGGCTACTAGAGCTACTTGACCCTTGAACGTCCTGAGTTTGTTTCAGTACCTTGAGGAGAAGATTTCACGGAGGAAAGACATAAATCTTCTCCCAGTTGTTCCAATCTATGGACAGGGCGTCCGTGGCGTAGGCCAGAGGGTCCAGGTTGGGGGCCACATAACATGGGAGTTTGTGGTTCGCTTGAGATGCGAATAGATCTACTTGTAGACCTGGAACCTTCCGGAGAATCCATTGGAACGAACTGCTGTCCAGTGACCATTCCGACTCCAGAGGAACTGAGCGGGATAGAGCATCTGCTATGACGTTTTCTCACTCCAGCTATATGGGTGGAGGAGAGGTGCCAACTGAACTTGCCCGCCAGGGAGAAGATGGCTACCATGACATGATTCAGATGTCGTGGACTTGGAGCCTCCCTGTTTACGCAATGGACTACCACTGCGCTGTCCAGAACTAGCTTTATGTGGGAGTTCCTTGGCGGACGTAACCTTTTTCAGAGTCAAGAACACTGCCATCGCTTCTAGTACGTTTATGTGAAGCCGGCGGAACTGGGGTGACCAGGTTCCTTGAACCTTCTTGAACTGAGAATATCCTCCCCAGCCGCTTAATGAAGCGTCTGTGTGGATGGTAATCCCCGGAGGGGAGGAAACTGAAGGGGTACTGTTTATTGACAGGTTCTTCACTATTGCCCAAGGGCGTAGACGATTCCGTAGAATCTGTGGGACTGATGACAACTTGTCCCTGGATCTGACATTGCTCGTGAGCGCCAGATTCTGATTAGGTCTTTCAGTTTGGCTTTCATCAAGATGTTTGTCACTGAGGCGATTGGAGGGAACCCAGATTCTTTCCTGGCTTCTCCTTGAAGCAAATTGTGTTCTAGAAATTGCTTTACTGACTTCGGTATTTCCTTTCTCTTGGCTGATGGAATCGACAGAGTATGGGAGGATAGATTCCATTGAATGCCCAGCCACTGAAAGTTGGACTCCGGAGTGAGTCTTGATTTTGTCCTGTTTATCTTGAACCCCAGATACTCTAGGAACTGGATTACTTTCAGTGTGGCTTTGTGACATTCCTCGACTGTTGGGGCCCAAATCAACCAAAAATCGTCGAGATACGCTACTACCATTATCCCTTGAGACCTCAGTTGCTGGATGACTACTTCTGCCAACTTCGTGAACACCCTGGGTGCCACGTTCAGACCGAAAGGAACTACCTTGAAGGAGAATGCCTGATCTCCTATCTTGAAGCCCAGATAAGGGCGAAAGTGTCTTGCAATAGGGATATGATAGTATGCGTCTGTAAGATCGATAGAGGTGGTGACGGCCCACGGGGAAGTAAGGTCCGCACCTGCGAGATGGTGAGCATTTTGAACTTGTCGCAGCGAATGGCCAAGTTTAAACGGATAAGTCTAAGATTACCCTTCTTTTTTTTGTGAGCCTTTCTTTGGAACGCTGAATAAGCGCCCTTGAAATTTTAATCTGTTGACTCTCGCTATTGCTCCTTTCTGAAGGAGGTCCTCCGCATACTCCGTCAATTCTTTTGATGGAAGTTTGAAGGAAAGGTCTGGGTGGAGGCGGATTCGCAATCCAACTCCAACCCAGGCCTTTCGACACAATACTTTGTGCCCACTTGCTGAATCCCTACCGGTGCCGGAAGAGAAACAGCCTCCCTCCTGACCTTCAAGTTCTCATTGCTGCTGGGTTGAGTAACCTCCAACGGCCTCCCGGAAGTGTTTTCCCCCTGTTAAGAGACCTTCCTGATCCTTTCTGACGAAAGGATCCCTTACCTCTGCCTCCCCTGCCAAAGCGGTCGTATTGCTGAAAGGCCTGGCCTTCGAACACTTGGTTGAAGGCTGGGGAGACAGCGTAGGAGGTGGAAGGTTGAGGCTGGGGGAAATCACGTAGATGGGCTGTGATTGAGCCTTGGAGGTAGAGGTTGGGCTGACTGTACCAACGGAAACAGTCGAAACAGCCTGGGTGAAGCGTTGTTGCTTTTTCTGGTAAGGCTGAAAACGTCTCGGTTTCCTCTGAGCCTTACCTCTTGCTGATTGGTCTTGGCGTCTCTTTGCGCGTGAGACCCCAACGATCCTTAATGGCTTTGGTTAATACCTTGTCGCTTCCGCCTGGACCTCCTTTACCATTGCATCAGGGAAGAGGTCTGCCCCCCAGATGTTGGATGAAAGCAACTTATCGGCTCATGACGAATAGTTGCTTCCTGGAGGACATGTTTCCGACAGTTAGTTCTGGCTGTAGCGAACTCAAACATGTCAGACTGAACTGTTTGCGTCAGTGACGTGGTGAGAAGCTTAAAGAGTGGCTCAGAGTCGTAAGAAATGGTTGCCACTTCCGTCATTGCCATGGTATTAATGGACCTTGGCTTAGCCTAGTCTTGGCCTCAAATTCAGCCTGAATGAGGCTGTCCGGAAGTCTAGGCAGCTTCTCACCAAACTGATCCATAGCACAGTCTGGCTTGAGTTTGCCCGCCGAAAAGGTGTTGGGTAAATCTTCCCACAATTCTCCGAGTGAAGGGAGCAAAGGAGATGTGGGTCTGCTTCCCTTAGCTGTGGCAACGACTCCCCCTTCTGGGCCGCCGGGATAGTGACGTAGCTATTTTGGTAAGGAAGGGAAGCGGAGTTCCCTCCTCCATCGTGAAAATGGTGAAGGAACTCTTGAAAGGTTGAATTTTCGTGTTAGAACAATCCATGTCCTCTAAACACCTGAGCCATTCTCTTTGAGCCTGGTCACGTGAGTAGAGGACTGTCTCCTTAGGGACTTTGTCATCTCTAGTCATGGCTGCGTCAGTGAGTCTGGCGTAGCCAATGAACGGTGGTTGTAGACCCTCCGGGTAGAACTTGAAGTCCTCAATCCTTCGAGTACCACACTCCGGAATTGAAATAAGACCGTCCTGGAAAGGGGCGTATGACGCCACCCCCTCCAGGGGTATTCATAGAGAACGGAGGCAGAGAGTCATGAGGTGGGAGCTGAGCTATTCCAGTGCCGAAAGGTGGGGGAGTAGCTAGAGGAGCCTGGTTAAGTCCGGCGATGATGTTGTCCTGGGACGTGATCCTGTCGGACAACCGGGAGAACATCTGCTCCATACTGTTCCTCAGAGAGCCGACCAAGTCTCCCATGTGTTGCAACAGTCCAGCATTGGGATCCAAAGCCGGAGCTGCTGCGGAGGTGGTTGGGTAACTCGGAACAGGTACCAAGGGGAGAGGAGAAACGGCTGACTCAGCCGGAGTACGTGGCCTCTCCTTGGAAGACCTGCTCTTTGAGGATTTGGAGCTAGAACCAGAAGCTCTAGACCTCTCCGCTCCGGGGTTTGCAGCCGAGACTACGAGATGTTGACGCCGACGAAGTCTTTTTTGACGACGACGACGTCTTGCTGAGGGTTTTTACAACCGTCTGTCCCTTGACCTTAGGTCTTACTGAAGCGTCAGGAGAAGTATAAAGGAGCTCAGCTCCTGTAAAGCCTTGGAAGGAAGCTGGAGAGTTAGCAGGAGTAGAAGACCCAGTGGCGCCCAAGGGAAGCCCTTGGGCGTCCAACGTACCTACCTCGACCAACAGGTCGTCAACACCTACCATGGGCTCTATATTTAGATCAAGTGTCGCGACGTCCGACGAGATATCTTGGCCTGGTGGTTCCTTTTAAACGAAGCGGCGAGCTGTTGTTGAATCGCCGCCATAGTCGGGGCTGCCTCTGCCGGGTCGACGTAACCCGTCGACTTGCCGCCGGGAAGATTAGGACAGCCAACCTCTTCTCCAGAATGTAGGGCTGTCCCTTGGCGGCGTTCTTACCGACAGTTCTGAAATTCTAGCTCCTGAAGCCAAGCTTAATAAAAATAGAGTTTTTCTTAAGAGCATTATAAATGAACATGTGGTATTGTCTGTTTCTGAAGCCAGCTTTAGAACATCATTCAAGAACCACGACACTGACATAGGCCTCACTGAAGGTCTAAGTCTAGCACAAGCCTTGGGAATAGACGAGAAGTAGGAATCTGTCAAGTCTATGTTGAATCCGAGTTGAAAAATCTTTTTCAAGGCTGACTTGTTTGTCGTAATAGTGCTAGCTGCTAATCCCTTTTCAAATAAAGATCTGAAAAAGGATATAGCCGAATTGACTGTCATGATTCTAATATCTGATTCTCTCAGGAAGGTTGCCAACTTTTTGACTGCAGCATCATACTGTCTCAAAGTTGACTCTCTTTTATCAGATTCCAAGAAAAGAATATTTCGTGGATCAATATCTGCATCCTTTTTAGCTGCAAACTTCATGAAGTCCATAAAGTTAGGGTTTTGAGAATTCCTGAGGAAGCGAACACAGTCTTCGTTTGTACTGACTGGGAGAGCCTGGGATTGGGAATTCGAAGAGGACGAAGACCCAGTTCCAGAATCAGAGGGTACCAATTGCTCTTCGGCCAGTCTGGGGCTACTAGAGCTACTTTGACCCTTGAACGTCCCCTGAGTTTTTGTTCAGTAACCTTGGAGGAGAGATTCACTGGAGGAAAGACATAAATCTTCTCCAGTTGTTCCAATCTATGGACAGGGGCGTCCGTGGCGTAGGCCAGAGGGTCCAGGTTGGGGGCCACATAACATGGGAGTTTGTGGTTCGCTTGAGATGCGAATAGATCTACTTGTAGACCTGGAACCTTCCGGAGAATCCATTGGAACGAACTGCTGTCCAGTGACCATTCCGACTCCAGAGGAACTGAGCGGGATAGAGCATCTGCTATGACGTTTCTCACTCCAGCTATATGGGTGGAGGAGAGGTGCCAACTGAACTTGCCCGCCAGGGAGAAGATGGCTACCATGACATGATTCAGATGTCGTGACTTGGAGCCTCCCCTGTTTACGCAATGGACTACCACTGCGCTGTCCAGAACTAGCTTTATGTGGGAGTTCCTTGGCGGACGTAACCTTTTCAGAGTCAAGAACACTGCCATCGCTTCTAGTACGTTTATGTGAAGCCGGCGGAACTGGGGTGACCAGGTTCCTTGAACCTTCTTGAAACTGAGAATATAACCTCCCCAGCCGCTTAATGAAGCGTCTGTGTGGATGGTAATCCCCGGAGGAGGAAACTGAAGGGGTACTGTTATTGACAGGTTCTTCACTATTGCCAAGGGCGTAGACGATTCCGTAGAACAATCTGTGGGACTGATGACAACTTGTCCCTGGATCTGACATTTGCTCGTGAGCGCCAGATTCTGATTAGGTCTTTCAGTTTGGCTTTCATCAAGATGTTTGTCACTGAGGCGAATTGGAGGGAACCCAGGATTCTTTCCTGGCTTCTCCTTGAAGCAAATTTGTGTTCTAGAAATTGCTTTACTGACTTCGCTATTTCCTTTCTCTTGGCTGATGGAATCGACAGAGTATGGGAGGATAGATTCCATTGAATGCCCAGCCACTGAAAGTTGGACTCCGGAGTGAGTCTTGATTTTGTCCTGTTTATCTTGAACCCCAGATACTCTAGGAACTGGATTACTTTCAGTGTGGCTTTGTGACATTCCTCGACTGTTGGGGCCCAAATCAACCAATCGTCGAGATACGCTACTACCATTATCCCTTGAGACCTCAGTTGCTGGATGACTACTTCTGCCAACTTCGTGAACACCCTGGGTGCCACGTTCAGACCGAAGGGAACTACCTTGAAGGAGAATGCCTGATCTCCTATCTTGAAGCCCAGATAAGGGCGAAACGTGTCTTGCCAATAGGGAATTATGATAGTATGCGTCTGTAAGATCGATAGAGGTGGTGACGGCCCCACGGGGAAGTAAGGTCCGCACCTGCGAGATGGTGAGCATTTTGAACTTGTCGCAGCGAATGGCCAAGTTTAAACGGGATAAGTCTAAGATTACCCTTCTTTTTTGTGAGCCTTTCTTTGGAACGCTGAATAAGCGCCCTTGAAATTTTAATCTGTTGACTCTCGCTATTGCTCCTTTCTGAAGGAGGTCCTCCGCATACTCCGTCAATTCTTTTGATGGAAGTTGAAGGAAAGGTCTGGTGGAGGCGGATTCGCAATCCAACTCCAACCCAGGCCTTTCGACACAATACTTTGTGCCCACTTGCTGAATCCCTACCGGTGCCGGAAGAGAAACAGCCTCCCTCCTACCTTCAAGTTCTCATTGCTGCTGGGTTGAGTAACCCTCCGCGGGCCCCTCCCCGGAAGTGTTTTCCCCTGTTAAGAGACCTTCCTGATCCTTTCTGACGAAAGGATCCCTTACCTCTGCCTCCCCTGCCAAAGCGGTCGTATTGCTGAAAGGCCTGGCCTTCGAACACTTGGTTGAAGGCTGGGGAGACAGCGTAGGAGGTGGAAGGTTGAGGCTGGGGGGAAATCACGTAGATGGGCTGTGATTGAGCCTTGGAGGTAGAGGTTGGGCTGACTGTACCAACGGAACAGTCGAAACAGCCTGGGTGAAGCGTTGTTGCTTTTTCTGGTAAGGCTGAAAACGTCTCGGTTTCCTCTGAGCCTTACCTCTTGCTGATTGGTCTTGGCGTCTCTTTGCGGTGAGACCCCAACGATCCTTAAGGCTTTGGTTAAGCCTTGTCGCTTCCGCCTGGACCTCCTTTACCATTGCATCAGGGAAGAGGTCTGCCCCAAAGATGTTGGATGAAAGCAACTTATTCGGCTCATGACGAATAGTTGCTTCCTAGGACATGTTTCCGACAGTTATTTCTGGCTGTAGCGACTCAAACATGTCAGACTGAACTGTTTGCGTCAGTGACTTGGTGAGAAGCTTAAAGAGTGGCTCAGAGTCGTAAGAAATGGTTGCCACTTCCGTCATTGCCATGGTATTAATGGACTGGCTAGCCTAGTCTTGGCCTCAAATTCAGCCTGAATGAGGCTGTCCGGAAGTCTAGGCAGCTTCTCACCAAACTGATCCATAGCACAGTCTGGCTTGAGTTTGCCCGCCGAAAAGGTGTTGGGTAAATCTTCCCACAATTCTCCGAGTGAAGGAGCAAAGGAGATGTGGGGTCTGCTTCCCTTAGCTGTGGCAACGACTATCTCCCCCTTCTGGGCCGCCGGATAGTGACCGTAGCTATTTTGGTAAGGAAGGGAAGCGGAGTTCCCTCCTCCATCGTGAAAATGGTGAAGGGACTCTTGAAAGGTTGAATTTTCGTGTTAGAACAATCCATGTCCTCTAAACACCTGAGCCATTCTCTTTGAGCCTGGTCACGTGAGTAGAGGACTGTCTCCTTAGGGACTTTGTCATCTCTAGTCATGGCTGCGTCAGTGAGTCTGGCGTAGCCAATGAACGGTGGTTGTAGACCCTCCGGGTAGAACTCGAAGTCCTCAATCCTTCGAGTACCACACTCCGGAATTGAAATAAGACCGTCCTGGAAAGGGCGTATGACGCCACCCTCCAGGGGTTATTCATAGAGAACGGAGGCAGAGAGTCATGAGGTGGGAGCTGAGCTATTCCGGTGCCGAAAGGTGGGGAGTAGCTAGAGGAGGCCTGGTTAAGTCCGGCGATGATGTTGTCCTGGGACGTGATCCTGTCGGACAACCGGGAGAACATCTGCTCCATACTGTTCCTCAGAGAGCCGACCAAGTCTCCCATGCTGTTGCAACAGTCCAGCATTGGGATCCAAAGCCGGAGCTGCTGCGGAGGTGGTTGGGTAACTCGGAACAGGTACCAAGGGGAGAGGAGAAACGGCTGACTCAGCCGGAGTACGTGGCCTCTCCTTGGAAGACCTGCTCTTTGAGGATTTGGAGCTAGAACCAGAAGCTCTAGACCTCTCCGCTCCGGGGTTTGCAGCCGGAGACTTACGAGATGTTGACGCCGACGAAGTCTTTTTGGACGACGACGACGTCTTGCTGAGGGTTTTTACAACCGTCTGTCCCTTGACCTTAGGTCTTACTGAAGCGTCAGGAGAAGTATAAAGGAGCTCAGCTCCTGTAAAGCCTTGGAAGGAAGCTGGAGAGTTAGCAGGAGTAGAAGACCCAGTGGCGCCCAAGGGAAGCCCTTGGGCGTCCAACGTACCTACCTCGACCAACAGGTCGTCAACACCTACCATGGGCTCTATATTTAGATCAAGTGTCGCGACGTCCGACGAGATATCTTGGCCTGGTTCCTTTAACGAAGCGGCGAGCTGTTGTTGAATCGCCGCCATAGTCGGGGCTGCCTCTGCCGGGTCGACGTAACCCGTCGACTTGCCGCCGGGGAAGATTAGGACAGCCAACCTCTTCTCCAGAATGTAGGGCTGTCCCTTGGCGGCGTTCTTACCGAAACCGCCGACCCAAGCCCTCAGGGTTGCCAGGGCGGTATCTCTAACGGCGGGAGCCTGGAAGAGAGGGCATTCATTAGTTTTAAGTTTAAACTTAAGATTAAAACTTAAGTAATAGGCTTAGTCTAAAGACATAGGGGATGTAACATCCCATATAAAAAGAGCTTAAGCTTAAAATAAGAGATTAAAATTAAACTTAAGAACTAAAACATTTCTTGGGATTACCGAACGGAGTTGGGAATACTTACCCCGTCCAAGAGCTGACTCACAAGATCGTAACAAATGATGCAGGTTTCGTGGAACCAGACCTGCGGAGTCGCGCATGGAGCATGGGACCTGCAGACTTCATGTCCACAGGGGTCCTGGAGCATGGCATTGCATCCTGGATGCTCACAGTTGGTGGTCTGTAAGTGAAAAGATACATGAGTACCGTAAAAGACATCACTTACAGGCTAATAGGGTTTTCTAAAAGAACTCCGCTGCATGCCGGAGCGCGAAAAAATTTTGGGCATAACCCCTCCCTTACCGCCTGAATAGGCTAGAAGCCCCGGAGAGGTCCGGTGTGATAACGTGGGTAACTGAGGGATTCGGCTTAGGCTAGCTTAAATTAAACTTATGATAGTTTAATTAAACACTAAACACTTAAGCCTAAAGCACTGGTACGTACCGGAATAATTCCGTGCGCGGCGGTGTTCGTGTCGCGATATCAGCGAGACGGGGTGGTTAGAAAAGACCAACTGTACGCCTGAAGTCCGCCCGCAAGGGTGAACTAGCAACCTTCCACGTGAATGCCGGAGCTCCGGTAAAATAAAAAGCACCAGTAAACCGGGAAGGAGCGAGAGGGCGAAACAGACTCGAGCCAACAAAGGAGCAACGGAGTAACGACGGAGGGGGAAGGCCAGTCCCCCCCTTAGTCATCCGAGCGCACCATGAAGCAAGAGAACGGTCAAGTCCAGTCCTGGGTCTGTCCAGCCCCCCTTACTCCCTCCGCCTAGGGAGAGAGGGAGGCAGGCACGGGTATGTGGAGCGAGCGAGGACAGACCTACCCCCCCCCCCCCCACCCCCCCCCCCCCCCGGCTCTATGGAAGAGCGGGAGGAGGGTAGGGTGACTGGACGGGCGCCTGGCTGCTTCGCGATCACATGGTGACCACGGAGCGGTAACATGAGAAATACAAACGAAAAAACGTAGCCTAGGTTAAAGCAACCAACTAATCAGTGAGATGCTATAGAGAAGCAACCGAACTGATGAGAGGAAGCAATAAACTGGTGGGGACCAATGAAATACGGGACCTAGGCTACGTAATATGCCAGACGCCGTAGGCTAACCTAAAATATATAAAATAACTAAAATTAGATTAAAATAAAGTAAGAAAGTAAATCAGTAGGAGAAAAAATCCAGGAGTGTACGACTAACCCGAAAGAAAGTCTACCACTCAAAGCTAGCCGGGGCCGATACGAAGAGCTGTGGCTAGGGTCTGGATGGAAGATGCCTACGCAAGGTAAAGAAGACATGCATGCATGACATAAACCAAGTAGGCTGGACCCCTAACATAATAGGGGGAAACATCAGTACAGGCCAACCCTCATCACGGTAGACGGGTCTTATTCACTCTATATTTAATTGGTGAAACATGAATACAATTGCAACTCTAAGCATACCATTTAAAAGACTGAAGTTTCGTCAACATATTGTGATATATGAAAGCCCCATACGAACTAAAATAAGCATGTGAGCTCTTCGTAAAAATATGTTTTCAAGGCAGTTTTGAAATCCAATATGGCGGCTACGTTTTTCATGGACGGTTCTCATCAGTGACGGACACCATCTTTCCCCAGCCTTCCCAGCACTCATTTGAACAATGTTAGCGTATGTATGTAACGTTTATTGATCTTACTCAAGATTGCAGTTGTAATCAGCACAATAAAACAACATTTTGTTGCCTATATTAGTGAAAGTATGAAACTTGTTATTCCCGGGGTTATGGTTGGAACTGAATTCATTCTTACTTGTAATCGGCAGTTTTTATCCTTACTGCCATCACAACTGAAACTCCACAGTGCTTATTTGATTGTTATTATACACATTTTGGTCTCAGTTCACTCCACATTGCACTTTAAACCCGTTGCTGTTCCTGGTTTCTAAGCGCGCGCGCCATAAACACAATTACAAACAGCAGACGACGTACAGACGATGACAGACGTACGAACTGCAAAGTTTTATTCCCTAAACTGTTTACTTTACTCGTTATTTAGTTTAAATTTACATTGTTATTTAAAAATTTTGATTTAATTCATGTATATTATCCCTTTTTTGCAACCAAATTACCCCGAAAAATTACAGATATTTCTAACGTAGATAAAATCAAATGTTTCTAACGTTTTCGTACATCTGGCTGCCGAAAACCATAGAGGAACGAATACGGAAAAGTGCATAGAGGAACGACTACGGTTTTTTTTTTTTTGCTTTTTTGTTTTTGCTAGCACTTTTCATTGATTTCAGTCTTTATTAGTATTTTGAATTTCTTAAATAACCGTATGCCAGAAATAAATGTAACCTTTAATGTTTGCATGCTAAGAATGGCAAAATCATCGTTGCCACATTAGTGGAGGCTTCACACATACGCCGTTCCATTATTATAAACTGTTTCCATGAATTCTAGTTGTCATAGTAATGCAATAATGATAAAATTGCTATGAGGAGACATGTCTGCCAAATTTTCAAAACAACTTTACACTTGTGTGACAGACCTTTGAATGGTTTTCGAGACAAACCCTGAGGCTATAATTATTGGATTATAGGGATTTTCATTTCCAGGTATTTTAATGTCCCTTCCTATTCCGTCCTCTCTCTCTCTCTCTCTCTCTCTCTCTCTCTCTCTCTCTCTCTCTCTCTCTCTCTCTCTCTCTCTCTCTCTCTCTCTCATTTTTTAAATTTTACATACCTATGTCCTGCTTAACTATTTTGCGAGCACTAGTAGATGCACCTACATTCATCATTACGACTGAATTAAAAAAACTTGAAAGTATTTGAATTAATGCTATACAAGTATGAAATATATTTTCTTGTTCATTTTTCGAAATACGATAAAAGAAACAGAGAGAGAGAGAGAGAGAGAGAGAGAGAGAGAGAGAGTTGAGTGGATCAGGTATAAATATCGGTCAATGGGCAGGTAACAACCGAGTGAATCGTTAGATATATCCACCAATGTAAACTACTATTATTAGATAGATAGATGGAAAAATCATAGAAATAAGTTTAAACTGCAACAACTTTCAGAGAGAGAGAAGGGAAGGTGAAGGAAGGAAGAAGGACAGGGGTGGCGGTGGAGGTGGGGGGAGAGGGTAGGTGGAGCTGTTTACTGGTGTGTTTCCTATCCATTTCTGGATAATGGAGTTTTGGTCTATTAGTACAAGGACAATGGGTAGTTTATTCTTTACGATTAGTGATTCACGATACCCTTATAAATTACGGCACTGGGGTAATGCACTAAAGAAAAATCTCGCTCTGTTACGAGTGTTCGTTACAGAAATAGGTATTGCCCAAAAACGTGCTTGCACTGTCTCTGAAACCATAGTAGACATGCTGCTTAGTTGTCAATCAAGTTTTTATAACCAAGGTTATTTTTTTACAAGCTAGCTATTGAATAAATTTGTATTTTTCTCAGTCAAACATATGCCCCTCAATGCTAACTTTCCTCTTTTAACGACTTTCTGGTCATTGCAAATTCGGCCCCATAATTTCTTATGGTGCGAAAAACAGACAGAGGCCCATGACCGAAAAACGATTTGCGTCACACTACGGCGATAATCCAGCAGTAAAACATCTTCATATATCCAAAAAGTAAATAATAAAGATATATATGCGCATTACGATTATAACAATTACATGTATAGCTGATAACAATCTGCACGAATAACTGGTAAACTGTTCTGCAATGACAGTTGAGTATAGCAATTATTTACAATAGGTACGAAAGTCAAGATGTCGTGACGTCATAATACAGAACTTGAAAGAACGTTCTAATTCAGAAAAATAATTACTTAAATTTGAGTCAGAGTCGAGTTACTTTTTCAATAACGAATATTTTCAAATTAATCATCATAAATATGTAAAATATTGATGTTTTACTACTTATTTAAAAAATTAGCCAAGAGCACGCTTCTCGTCATCTTCTACCCCAACAGCTGTTTACGCCTGGCTTGTTGTTGATGAGAAATCGTGTTTCGATTGTTGTGATAAAAGTGCTCCAGCGTCTGTGGTACAAGTGGTGTGCGGATTTATCACAGGAAATGGTTAGTTTTATTGACACAAGCTACTCCGTAAACATCGAGATGGCGTCAATCTTCTAAATACCTCGAGTGTAAGTAAAAATGTTTGAACGCGTTTGTGAGGTTTCCACTACGTTTGAGACCGTTTTCAGTACCCTCGTTTAAATCTGTTTAAATCTTAAAATTTGGCCTTAATTTCTAACTTTGGGGAAAATACTTACTCGAAAGGAGAGTAGAGGTCTTTAGCTCCGTTTCTCACCAACAACAAGTCGCGACTGATGCCCATCTCGGGTGTCAGGACGCGTTATAATGTACTTTTTCGGAGGGTGGCTTGCATTGATGGTAGCTGGCCTGCGTGGCCTGCTGTGTGATCTACCCTATAGATAACTAGCAATAGAGCGTAAAGTAATAAGGGAAGGTTCTAGGTATGGAAGACCAAGAACGAACCCGCCACGAGGCAGAACAATGCTGCCATGCTTCCGACCAAGAGCCAGTATTTATACCTAAAAAACGGCAAATACTGACTCAAAGCTGGAAAAAACCCAATAGCAACAATAACAGATTACTTAACTTAGCTGCTGCGATGGCTGCACGCTCCATAATTAGTTAAATCCAAGTAAGGGGCACACAAGAGCAAAAAAGGGTACGTGTGTACACAGTGCGCTAACTGAAAAGGATGGCCACAGAGGCGCAGCAGTCGGCAGCATGGGATGGAGTAGTAGTAGTTGCTGCCCACTTTGTGGGTCGGCTCCCCTCTTGTGGGGGTTTTGTAGTGGGAGATTTCTATTGGTAAGTGGTTCGTGGTAGTGGTCTCACTCGCCCTAGTGTTCATACCGACACCCTCTTGGAGGGTGTGCGAGTCAGTAGTACTGACCTTTTTCTTTATTATTTTATTTATTCTCTGGTATGTGTTAGTGCATTTACCTAGAAATAATGGATTAAAGGGATATTTCGCGCAGCGACAACGAACTGAGCCAGCCCAGAAAGAACTCATGTGGGCAATTTTCGTAATGTTTGCACCATTTTAAATTAGCCGTTACATAAAGTTTTATATATGAAAATGTGTGCAATTTTATGTAGAATACAAACAAAAATACCAAATTTGTAACTAATTTGTATTTTTCATAACTAACAAACCTGAGGTCTTAACATTAGGATTTACTAGCGCCAAGCTGGAAACCGGTAGAATTAAAATTACACTTGTGAGATCCAGGGACTAATGGCATCTATACCAGGTCACGGGGCATGTATACCCAGAATGCCCACGGCTACCTGTGACCCACCAGTTATATTTCTAACCCAGTTTAGACTGCTAGAGGGTGGTTCGAGGTGGGCCTTTAACTGTTAAGACCTCAGGTTTGTTAGTTATGAAAAATACAAATTAGTTACAAATTTGGTATTTGTTCATACACGAAACAAACCTTCGGTCTTAACATTAGGATAGACTTACTATTAGAGGGAGGTAAGTCTCTACAACTGACTGGGAGTTTGCCACCTTATCCATTTCCGAATATATAGGGAAATTCTAAGAGAATGGACAATGAACCTAGGACCAAAGATATAAGCGGATCTATTGCTTTTCTCCCACTGGGTGTAGATACCATTCTACTGTTTACTCTTGTCCCTTGCAACTGGATCACCTTCACCCTCTTTTCCCTATTATCCAGAGGGGTGTGTTGCTACTGAAAAGTATATCATCACCTAAGATAGCTTCACAGTATGGCTGACCACCGCCACCTGCATCTAGTCCGTTCCAGCACATGACGGTACTCTCCTTCATATTGCCCGTAGTTAAAGGAGTAGGAAGAAAGTAGTAAAGAAAAAAGACCATTCCATCCCATTCATTCTACTTTCATACCTTCATCTTAGACTAGACGCAAACTGACCCGCCAGCGGGGCACTGGATGAACTATATCACTTGTTGGGCCGCCACCACTGGACCCAAGGAAAAGGTGTCCAAGGATCTATGGGCAACATCTTTCAAATAAAATGAGGTGAAAGTTGTTTGGCGTTTCCACACACCAGCTTTCAGAATTCTATCCACAGACATGTTCTTCTTAAATGCCAGGGAAGCACTCACACCCCTGATGTCATGAGCTCTAGCTCCCACCTGGCTATCTGACCCTCTGTCTTCTGCCGTATAAGCATCTCTGATCGTCTCCCTTAGCCAAAACGATATCGTATTCCTGGACACTTTCTTCTTGTTTCCGTCCTGTACTTACGAACAACCTCCGGCACCCCGCCCCGGCCTGAGGTGCCTTGTTCTCTTAAGTACTCCCTTAGTGCCCTGACGGGGCACAGGAGCATCTCAGCTTTGTCGTTGTCTACAAAGTCTGCCAAGGAAGGTATGGTAAAGGAGTCGAATCTGCCGTCTACTATTGTTGGATTTTGGGTCTTGGCCACGAATTCTGGGACAAACTCAAATACCATTGATCTCCAACCTCTCGAGTGCTTTATGAGATATGAGAGGCCATGTAGCTCCCCCACCCTTTTGGTTGAAGCCAGGGCCAATAAGAAGACTGTCTTCAGGGTCAGGCTCCTATCCGTGGACTACCTTAGTGGTTCGTAGGGGGGTTTTGTCAGACTACTCAGTACCTTGGTCAGATCCCAATCTGGGCTTTTAGCTCCTTTGGTGGACATGACTGTTCAAAGCTCCTCATCAGCATGGACCAACTCCCATGAAGACGATATGTCCACTCCTTTCATTCGTAAGACTGAGGCTAGAGCCGCCCTGTACCCCTTCACTGCAGATACAGACATATGTTTTCCTGTTCTGAGATATATCAGAAAGTCTGCTAACTGCTGAATAGTGGTACCGAGTGGAGACACGTTCCCTCTACGACACCAATCACAGTATGCTGACCACTTTCATTGGTATACTGTCGCAGATGATTTTCTGATATTACCTGCCATCTGAGTTGCTGCTTTCTGCGAAAACCCTCGAGCTCGGAGGAGATACTTGACAGTCTCCACCTGTGAAGCGATAGGGACTCCACCGACTGGTGGTACCTCTCCACGTGCGGCTGACACAGAAGGTTGCTCCATGGAGGTAACTCTCTTGGCACATCTACTAGGAGTTCCAGTAGGTCTGGAAACCACTCTGCTTTCGGCCATAACGGGCTACCAGGGTCATCTTGAGGTTCTGAGACCGCATTACCCTGTTCAGAACCTGACGGATTAGACAAAATGGAGGAAATGCGTACACGTCCAGATTGTCCCAGGGGTGTTGTAGCGCATCTTCTGCTACTGCCTCTGCATCTGGGACTACTGAACAATACACTTCCAACTTTTTGTTGTACCTGGTTGCGAATAGGTCTATGATCGGTCCTTCCCACAACATGAGCATCCTGTCCACTACCTGTTGGTGCAGAGGGAACCACTCCGTTCCCAGAATCTGATCCCTGCGGCTCAACTTGTCGGCCACTATGTTTCTTTTTCCCGGAATATACTGGCCTTGATGTCTACCAGGTTCTCTATAGCCCACTGGTGAAGTTGAACTGTCATCACATGTAACTGCCGAGAAACTAGGCCTCCTTGCTTGTTTATATAAGCTACTACTGTGGTGTTGTCTGACATCAATACCACTGAGTGTCCCTTTACTCTCTCCCTGAATTCCTGTAGAGCCAGAAAAGCTGCTTTCAACTCCAGCATGTTTATATGGAGTTCTCTGTCCTTGCAACTCCATTTTGCTGACACCATCAACTCCTCCATATGGGCTCCCCAGCCTTCTAGTGACGCATCCGAGAACAGCAAGAGGTCTGGGGAGGATTGTTGAAGGGGGACACCCACTGTCAGATTGTCGTCGTTCACCCACCACAGCAATTCTTTCCTCACTTCTGCCGACAAGGGAATTTGCTCGTACGGGTGATCTACTGTTGGTGACCAAAAACTCCTTCATCCTCCATTGTAGGGACCGAAGGTGTAGCCTTCCTGTGGTACTAGCTTCTCCAGGGAGGTTAGGATTCCCAGCACCACCTGCCACTGTCTTGCTGGCTGTCTGTTTTCCCAGAAAGGCATTCACCACTTGTTTGCATTTCTCTACTCTTTGGTCTGTCGGGAATACTTTGGCTTGTGTTGTGTCTCTATCACCATTCCCAGATATTCCAAACGTTGACTTGGATCCAACTGCGACTTCTCCTGATTCACCACAATACCTAGGCTGTGACAAAGCTGCAGGAGGGCCGCCCTGTCCCTGAGTAATTTCTCCCTGGACTTTGCTATCACCAGCCAATCGTCCAGATATCTTATTAGCCTGATCCCCTGAGCATGCGCCCACGCCGACACGAGGGTGAACACTCTTGTAAAAACTTGAGGAGACGTTGTCAATCCGAAGCACAGGACCTTGAATTCGAAAGCTTTCCCTGCAAGACTGAAGCGGAGAAATTTCCTTGAAGACTGATGGACTGGTATCTGAAAGTATGCGTCCTTTAGATAGACTGTCAGCATAAAGTCTCCGATTCTGACTGCTTGTAGAACCGTTTTCGGAGTTTCCATCTTGAAACTGGTTTTCCTTATAAACAGATTCAGCGTTGACAGGTCTATTACTGTCCTCCACTCCCCGTTGGCTTTGGGTACCAGGAAAATCCTGCTGTAGAAGCCTTTTGCCGGACTGCATACTTGTTGCACAGCTCCTTTTTCCATCATCTTCTTCACTTCGTCCTGCAGAATAGTGGCCTTCTGAGATTTGTGGGCATAAATGACGTGGGGTAATGGTTGATCTGTCAGGGGCGGGGTTACCTCGAACGGGATCAAATACCCGATCCTGAGAACATCCACCACCCACTGCTCTGCCCCTAGTTCCTGCCACACCTTCCAGTGATTTGCCAGGCAACCCCCCACTGGTGTGGCCGAGTGATGGGAGGCGCCCATCCTATCTTCATGAGCCTCTCCCTCTTCCCCTATTGCCCCTTCCTCTGTTGTTTCTATTGTGAAAGGGCCGATGAGTTATCCTCTTTGGGGAAGAGGGTCTTGTGACTCTATTAGGGATGCTATGTCTCACTGTCTTCTTTCGAGACATCTGCTGTTGTCTTCCCTCCAAAGGAGTAGTTTGACTGTTAGACGTTTTCCTAACTGCCTGTTGCACCAACCTATCGTTAGTGTCCATCCTTTTTCTATCTATCGCCTCTTCCAGTATGACCTCTGGCAACAGCAGTTGCGATTCCAAGATATCCCCATTCCTCATTGCTAACAGGGAATCCAAATCCACATTGCGGCTTAGTCTAGCCAACGCTGCATCTCTCCTCATTAGCAGGATATTTGCCCAAACATTGGCACTTACGTTTGTCAGGTACGCAATCGCCTTGGAACCTGACTGTAGTAATCTAATGAACAATGGTTCATCCACTACTTTCCTTGTTGCTTCCGAGGATGCAATCTTCGCCACTGCTGTTGACCAAAGGTCTAACCAAGAAGCAGCCTGAAAGACAGAAGAAGCTTTTGCTTCTAACGTAGCAGCCTCTTGGTACTTCATCGAAGGGCACTCCATTTTAACCTTATCCAAGGTTAATCCAGGCCTTAACCTTACAACATTAGGGTTCATTTGTCTAGACAGCAAAGGGACCTTCGGTGTCGTATAATATTTCCTTTGCTTTATCATTGGAGGGGGAATAAATTTAAATGATCTATTAGATCTTAAGGAATTATCCCTCCCTGCAACTTTGCGTTTACGTGTTGCAAGACCGATTCGCATGACTCGAACAAGGCAATTCATACGACACCTTGGTATCCCTCTTTAGTCCAAATGCCATGTCAATTCCAGGAGGAAGCATACTGGCCGGTGTTTCTGTCTTCTCCGAAAGGTTATTGAATTGATGAATCAAATCAATCACCTCTGCATACGAGGCCAGAAACTCTTGATTTTCTCCTTCCTCCGGCTCTAGTGTACCATTCTCTGTCACAAGGGATGTTGTCTCGCCTCTATCTTCTGACAGACGGCCCGGAATTCCACGGCCGCCTGCCCCTACGGCCGCGGTCTCTTTGATCTTTGCTGGCCGCTGTTGGCTCGATCCCGGATAGTCAGGCATGGGGAACGAGAACGTCTCACTCTTTCTCTGCTCACGGATCTAGAGCGAGAATCTCGTCTAGATCTCCAAGATGAAGGCTCCCTTAAGACAGAGATAAGTTCGTCTCTATTAGTATTGGCATCGTTTTCGAGCGTCGGCGAGCCCGGCCTCGACCTTCTATCCAGACGGACACTGCCTTCCACGAACGTATCCGCCGAGGTTGCCAACTCTCTATTTTTCGTACTTTTAATAGGAGCCTTATCGTCCTTCGTACGTATTTTGAACGGCCTTACGGGCGAAACTGGGACCTGCATTCCATCCTCTGCTGCACCTTTCGCCGCCAACGTCGATTTTACCAGAGGTATCGCAGTTTTTGCGATCCGAACTGGCAACTCCGCCTCGGCCGCTAGCCCGCCGGCCGTCACCTCTCTCGCTTGTTCGGATTCTTGCGAACGGCTTCGTCTGCCAACCTTGTGCTTAATAGCCACTGACTTCCCGACGTTCCTGCTGACTTGGAAATGACAGTCTTGGTCCGAAGATGAGGAAGAATTGATTCTTCTCCTCTTAGCCCGAGGATCCGCCAGGAACTCCCGAATCCTCCTCCAACGCTTGACTGGCGCTCGCCGTGACGTTATCGGACTTAGCGATGACGCCGAACTAGAGGAAGAAGACGAAGAAGGCGAATCACACTTTTTCTTTTTGTCTCTCTTATTCATTCTCTTCTCTATATCCTGTAATTTCTGCATTACAGTTTGCATTGACGGATCAGAAGGCGTATTAGCGTCTGGGTGCAGCGAAAAAGGCCGAGAAATCGGTCTGTGACGTCATCACGCCTGCCATATCGGAGTGTGACGTATATTGTGACGTCATCCCTCTCGTAGGGAGAGACTGAGAGGTTTCTGCTGGCAACCGCACGTTTGCTGCCAAACCACCTCCCACGTTCTGCATCGCTGTAAACACTGAGTGGGATGGTGAAGCCGTGGCATTCCCATAAATTGCAAGCCCGGGGGATGAGGAACATTCAGCGCTGCCGGACCCTGCTGGAACCGTGACGTCATATAATGCGCAAGCAGACCATCCAAGGTTGGCACGCCTGGTAGGCCTAGCGCTGACCACGTACCATCTAACCTATGCGCTTGAGTAGCAGGAGCCTGGAACAAAGATGGCGGATCTCCCCCTCTACTTGCTGGGAACAAAGGAGAGTGCATATTATTCATAAGATTACCCAAGGCCCCTCCCGTGACGTTTCCGATACAGAACCGCTAGGAGAAACCGAAGGGGTATGAGACAAATCAAAAGCAGGTGGAGAAACATATGGAGCAGCCTGGTTTATTGCCGATACAAAAGAAGCCGGTAAGGTTTGGTCATCCAAAGATGGCGTCACCCCCTTCCTTTTGTATTGGCTTTTCCCATAGAACTTCTTCCACTGTTCCACCGACCAACCGCGACAAACAGAACACGGATTAGTAACCGTACATACGTTTTCCCTGCACCTACTACACGTTGGATGAGGATCCGTCGACACCGAAGTTAGGAACCTAGAACATGGAAAGCCACTGACTCCTGGGCATTTCCTTTGTCTCCTCTTCGAAACGGTAGACGATCCCGATGTTGAGGCAAAATTCTCCATCATACCACGTATACACTCTTACCACACACTGATCACACTTGGAGAAAGAAAAGGAATGAAATGGGTAAAGAACGGGCAAACTGAAAAACCGGCTTTAAATCAGATAGACAGTAACACGTCTTATCTTAAAGGCGGTAGGAAAATAACTGGTGGGTCACAGGTAGCCGTGGGCATTCTGGGTATACATGCCCCGTAACCTGGTATAGATGCCATTAGTCCCTGGATCTCACAAGTGTAATTTTAATTCTACCGGTTTCCAGCTTGGCGCTAGTAAATCCTAATGTTAAGACCGAAGGTTTGTTTCGTGTATGAACAAATAATTGAAGGTTGTAGCTTTTCTCATTTTCGAAATATGTGCATATAAATCGCGATAAATAGAAAAAACACACGTTTGGTCAACTTTGACTACCGAAATGGTCAAAAAACGCAATTGTAAGCTAAAACTCTTATAGTCTAGTAATATTCAGTCATTTATCTTTGTTTTGAAACAAATTCGAAGTCTCTAGGCACAATATTTAGATTTATGGTGAATTTTAAAATAAAAATTTCCTTCCCTCCGTGCGCGGATTCTCCGCTGCAAATCTCCGAAATGCGTACGTCGCATTCTTGGAATATTTGCTCCATTTCATATTAGGTGTTTCATAGAGTTTTATATATGAAAATGGGCGCAATTTTATGTAGAATACAACCAAAAATAGTTGAAGGTTGTAGCTTTTCTCATTTTTGAAATATTTACATATAAAAAAAAATATTTTAAAAATTCGACATTCGGTCAACTTTAACTCATCCGAAATGGTTGAAAACTGCAATTGTAAGCTAAAACTCTTACAGTATAGTAATATTCAATCATTTATCTTCATTTTGAAATAAATTGGAAGTCTCTAGAACAATATTTAGATTTATGGTGAATTTTTGAAAAAAAAAAATTTTACGAGTTACGAATTCATGCATCATTTTTTGATAATATTTTCTCTATGTTGCTTTGATAATTTTACAATGTGTTATATACCAAAATGATTGCAATTTAGTGTACAATACAACGAAAAAAAATTAACTCGTTAGCTTTGACCGTTTTGCTCACAGCATGATTTGAATACAATTATATATGAAATTTTGTTTTCACGCTATCATATATTGCATTATTTTTATATGATAATGATATTTTTTTCATTTCTGATAGTTGCATACTAAACTTCAGGCAATGACAAAAAAAGGAGCCAAAAATGAAATCTTAATCTTGAAAACTAAGTGCACTGTGATTTTTTGAAAAAATATTTTTTCTGCTTCGGCGCTCACTCCGAGACCCCCTAGGCATACGGGAGACGATTTTTATTATACCCCTTAGGCGTTTACGGGTTAAGTTTATGTGGGGGAATTTTGTCCACTTGTTTTTAGAGCTTGTGATCCCGCCACACTGTAGGTGCATAGGTTCCCATGGACTCCATTCTCACCGGTAGTGGGAAGACCTTCCTTGGGCTGGTCAATATTCTTCTTCCACTGCACAAGGTTCCATGGACCCCCATGACACCAGTCGGAGTTTAGTCTACAGACCCAGGCCTGGCCCCAACGAGATAAGAGCGAGTGCTCAGCGTGCAGGTGCTGCCTCATCCCCTATCACCTGCACAGGAATAGTCAGGGTCCTGGAAAGTTGATGCCACCCCACCTGTCTATTCACTGGGACAAGCAAAGAGGAAGTCCCCCATCCAGTCTTCTTCACCTATAGAGGCACCAGCCTCAAATAAGGTCCGGACAGGTCCAGGGTTTGGTACTGGGAACGTTTGCCTTCCCATCCTAACCTGTCCACGAAAAATTACACTCCAGATATGGTCCTCGGACTGGAACAGTCGTATGCTAGAGTGGTGGAGAGGTTGCAAGGGGTTCTCACTTGCCAGAAGAGATATTATGTGCCATTGAAAAAGCCTTTGCTGAATAAATAGGTTGACCCAGACAATAGACGCCATAGCAGCATTCCAGGCAGTTGGATAGATCTCTGGTCCCTTTCAGTGGCTAAGATTGCTTTTTCCTCCATTTCGGGTGCTGTGAACTCTGAAGAGGAAGACATATTCAAGAGATTGATGCTGACTGGATGTAGGGCCATCTATTAACTAGCCCACCAAACAGCTAACCTGGGGGCTAACATGGTGTTGAAGAGGAGAGGTGTGTTTGTATGGTGTTTTGACATTGCATGGAATTAGTGGTTATTAAGCAACGGGACCAACGGCTATGTGACTTCCAAACCGTGTCGAGAGTGAATTTCTATCACCAGAGAGAAACATCTCTCACTCCTCAATGGAATGCCCGAGAATCGAACTCGCAGCTACCGAGGTGGCACGCCAACACCATACCGACCACGCCACCGAGGCACTTAAGAGGGAGATGCCGTCTTGAATTGGATCACCAGGTTCATTGGTTCTAAGTTGGCCTTGAGTTTATGGAATGGAAGAATATTGGGTTCCACTTCCTTCTTCCCTGGATAAGTGGATGCCATGGTGGACAGACAGAGGACGGAGGACAATCGTTTTGTTACCATGCAGTGGCCAAGGCTTCTGGGTCATCGAATGCTACTATAACCTGACCTTCATGTCAGGCTGGCACTCTTTTAAGGGTCCTAGGAAGTCCTGGCTTCCAAGGGCCCTTGCAGGAACACCCAGCCTTCTTCTGCCTCTGTCAGAGAGGGTGAGCAGTAGTGCCCCTTCCAAACCCAGAAAGGATTTGAGACATGACTTATACTGGAGGCTGGACGACAAGAACCTTCTAACAGGAGTATTATAAATAACCCTCCACCTGAGATGCTTCTGTTCTCGGATGCTTTGTGTTAGCCATGGGATGGATCACACATCTAGATTTGATGGTTTCAGGTGTTTGGAACCAGAATGACAGGCATCACATCAATATCCTGGAACTCAAAGCAGCTTTCTTAGCTCTTCAAGAGTTTCAAGATCGAGTTATATGGTGCTCCAAGGTGTTGAGAGACTGCCACGGTAATGGCATACATTAACAAGGGGGTTACTGTATCTGTGCAAAGGTGGGCAGTACTCTCTCAAGCTGCCAGCCAGGTAAGGGGAATGCAATGGTAGACATGTTCAGTCGCTAGGGATAGTGGTCCATGCACCCAGACACTACGGAGATATATATCGTTTGACCTTGCCTAAGCAGGCTTGTTGCCTAGATGTCTTCTTTAAAAGCTAAGCGTTCTACTACATTAGTGTTGTTCCTAAAGGTGCGTCCACACGGTCGAACAATGTCCGACGGACAAACATTGTTACCAATTAACAATTGTCTGCCAGTCTTTACCTTGTGAGCAGAGTAAAAGCATTGGCAAACAACCTCATCTGGTACCACTGTTTGTAGCCAGATCTACTTCCATCGTTTCAACGTTTATGACGTCATCCTGCTTCATCTGTGATATGGTAACTATGTTTGTCCGTCGGACATTGTTCGACCGTGTGGACGCACCTTAAGAGTGCTTTAAGGCAGTACAGGGCTCTCGTGAGCTTAACCCATGAAGGTCTGAAGTGAAAGTTGACTTTACAACTTTATTTGACAGTTCCATGTCTGAAAGACAAGGATTCTGGTACTTTGATCATGTAGGTCCCACTCAACCAATGTCATTTTTGAGTGATTATACGGGTAATAAAGAATTTATGTTTCTTTGAAAAGAATGGCAGCATGAATTCTTATTTTCCTCTCCTCGGGGATGATATTTGCTAACAACAGGCCGATGCAAATATTTTTTGTTCGTTTGTTTGTATGGCGCTTTTACGTTGCATGGAGCCAGTGGTTTTCAGCAGCGGGACCAATGGCTTTACGTGACTTCCGAACCATCTCTCAATCCTCAATGGAATGGCTGAGAATCGAACCCACGACCACCAAGGTGGGACGCAAACACCATACCAACCACGCCACTGAGGCGTTAATGTAAATATTTTGGATAAGGAAATGGCTTCTAGAAATTAATTTATTCACATGGTGGTTAAAAGTGGCGCCTGATCCCCATAGTTTGCAAATTACAGTCTGGAAATCAGGATTTGTCATATTCTCGTGTGTAAATCTTCTTGTTTTATAAGGGCATAGCAGAATGCCAAATTTCCCAACCATATCATAGGTTCATTCACCAAGGAAGGGTGCCCTCGTTCTAGTTGGAATGGGGTTGTTAGATAGTATTTATAGTGTCACGGGTGCTGTCTTGGAGAGCTGAAGTCATTGGCTAGGTCAAGCGATTAAGTTTCTGAGTGGAGCAGTCTCCCAAAGATGGATGCTCATACTGGTCTTTGCATGTGGAATGTTGGAGACTGGAAGGGTAGTATTGGGAAGGTCACTGTCGGTAGATGGGGCACCACCTGATTGGTCCATTCATTTGGCTCTTTTCTGTAGTGTTGAGGCTGGGTCTCTCCTTTCTGATATTTAGGGCCTCCAGGAGGTGGATGCGAGTGGTCTGCTGCCTTATCAATAATTCTGATATTAGGAATTAGTAGTATGTCCTTTCAAGTTATTCTGATATTGTGGGTTCTTGGCGTCAGAAAGGAGACCTAGCCTCAACACCACACAAAAGAAACTTTACTCTTTCCAATGGTGGCATGAATGGCGCTTCCAGCCAGCACACAAGAGCCGAACGAACGGACCAGTCAAGTGGTGGCCCCATCTACCGGCAGTGACTTTCCCAATACTACCCTCCAGCCTCCAACGTTCACATAATGAAGACCTGTGCGAGCATCCACCTCTGGGAGACTGCTTCACTCTGGGACTTAATCCCCTGATCCAGCCAATGAGAATTGATCGCTCACTAAACGAGCACTCAACACACTATAAATACTTTTAACAAACCCCTTCCAATCAAAGCAAGCCCAACCTTCCTTGAGAATGAACTGATGATATGGTTGAAAATGGAATTCCGCTACACCCATAGAAAACAACAAAGGTTAGACACTCGAGAATACAACAAATACTAATTTCCACTCTGCAATTTGCAAATTCTACAGCGATCAGATGCTGCTTTTAATTAGCGTATGAATAAATTAATATTTCTAGAAAACACTTCCTTATTCAGAATATGAACCTCAGCAGCCGATTATTAGGAAATACCAGTCAATAATCTAGACTATATAAAATCAATTCCTCTGACTGCCATTCTCTTTATAGTCTCCTACCCTAAAAGAATTTAGATTTATTTAACCTTTTAGGAAATTTCAGATGTATTTTTTATCCATTCTTCTGATCATCAGTTTTAATGAAGGTTTCATCAGTTTCAGTCCCCCTGGTGTTTATTCAGCGTTCAAGCTTCTGCTTAGATTCAACGGTGGAAACAGATCCTCCTACTGTCCCCAGACGTTCTCGTGAATTATATAATACTTATGTTGCCAAGGCAACCAAAGGAACACAACCTCCACCTAACAGAGACCTCCTTATGTATAGGAAATTTGCAAGTTTTGCTTGAGAAATTTATTCTTCAGTTTATGCTTTCCAATACTATATTTTAACTTATAAATCTATTTTTTAAAAACTAATTTTCAACTTTGTATATTTTGTTCAATCAAGTTTTATTATTCATGTTCACTTTTCTTGTCAGATCCACAAATATAAATTATCATGCCAATTCAAACAGACCTCTCCTTACGTACTTAGGAAATTTGCTAATTTTGCTCGAGAACTTTTAGTTTGTTTTCCATTTTAATATATTTTAATCAAAACCATATATGTATTTGACAAGCTTGTATATTTTGTTCAATAAAGTTTTATAATCATGTTTACTTTTGTCAGCCACAAATTAAATTATATTCACAAGTTATCTTTCAACCCAAATTAACATTAATCAGTTTTTGTAACTTGTTTCATTTGAAAATGGGAATAATTTTATCAGTTTGTTAACATCTCGGGAAAACATTTTCAAGAAATCAGTCCTTTAATACTAAGGAACATAAGTTTTAAAGAACGTAAGTTTGTTTGTATGGTGTTTTTACGTTGCATGGAACCAGTGGTTATTCAGCAACGGGACCAACGGCTTTACGTGACTTCCGAACCACGTGAGAACGTAAGTAAATGATGTAGAACATGTTTTTGTTCAAATATAACTAGTGTTACAACAGACTAAGAGAATGCAAATGCCCAGTGCTGCAATTTGGGGCTATTTATAAGCTCTCACAGGAATTATTTGCACTGTACTCTGTACATTACGAAAAACTGTTTACAACTCTCAAACAAACATTTAGTCTTCTTTTAAAAGCCTCATTTGTATACCTCTATGTAACATCAAGCATCTGTTACAATAGTCACCTGGCAACTGCTCTTTGAGCCTGAATATTTTACTTGTTTACAGGAAGACTAAATAATGTGACAATGGAAGTGGAGCAGGTCTAGGCAAGTAGTAATGCTTGGGTAGTTTGCCACATCAATACCAAACTTAGTCCTATCACTAAAGGATTAAATAAATGCATAAGTTTTTCTTTTGTCTTATATTTTCAAAACTTCTGCTGTGTCTAAACAACGCACATTTCTGCAGCAAATAACCTGTAAAATTAAAAATAACCCATCAAATGTATTTTACCTACTTATATTTTACTACCCAAAAAATGACTAAATATATTTCACATTTTTATTGCATGAAAACAAAATATTATATTGCACAAAAAATGGTATTTTACCAACTTATATTCTACTGCACAATAACAAAATGGAATAGTATGTGCTAGTGACAACTATCAATCAAAACCAAATTCTATCCAGTCACCTTAACCCTTAATCTTCTTCTTTGGGCGGATGTTAGAAGTATGACCACATTTCTTCTTACGGCAATTAGTAGCCCTGAAAATACATATAGAAAAAAAAATTACTGGAGTTTCTAGTGAAATGTGTTTCAGCCGTTACCAACTAACTAGAATGTAAAAGGACATGGATTTAAAGGTTAGCCCAGCTTTTTATCAGAATATGAGCAGATTGATAGTCCAGATTTGGCTAAGATTATGATGAAGCAGACATGTTTAGCACATTACATTATAGTTAAGAAAACTATTTCCCTCCCTGAAGAATCCCTTTCACAGCAGTAACAGTCAAAGAAGGCAGTGTCCTATGATAATCATCTTTTCAAGCCATATTTCAATTTTGAAGGAAAACATTCAGGTCACTTGAAAAGGCCACAGATGGCAACACTCACACCAAAGCTCAAAATTAGTGTATCTTCAAGTGTCTTGGAAAAAGAGGCCCCACACAGGGTTGGAAATATGACTTTCAACCTCCATGATACCAATTAATATAAACTAATTCTCTTAGTTGGTTTAGGGCCAGTATAAGTGCCGCTGTCACTTGGAGTGTTAGCAGGGGTCTTTTCTTTAAGTACAGTAATTATAACAGTTCATTCGTATGTAAGCCTGCCAAGTAACTAGACAGACCGAGGAGCTATTACTCTCTCTGGTCTATGCATGATAACCGCGCATCCAATCGTGTGCCTTTTCGTCAGGAAGTGTGGGTGGGTTTGAGGACCCATAGCAATCACCAAAAACAGCTTTTCTTACGTCTTAAAACTTTTTTTTGTAGCCACTGTTCATCCTCAAAGGAGCTTATAAAGAAAAATTGATAGGTGACAAAATGGCTTAAGCTCTCAAATTTCAATCCCAACATTACCAAAGAAAATATTTCTGGTGCAATGTCAAGCCCCATTCTTTACTCCAAATACTTTTCAGGTTTTGGTAACAAGAAACTAAGCACAAACTTAAGTTTTTAGTATGTAGTTCGACAGTGACTTAATCATGCAAGGTTTGGTTACAGTATTGTTGCAACTCTTCGAGTGATAGCATACGCACCCAAAGAGAAGAATCCTGGTTTTCTGCTGTAGTCCCCATGGGGTCAGGACTAACCATACCACCTACTGATAGTGAGTAGGACTTGTTTGTGCTCACAGCAATAATGTTTCAAGAATACTCTGATGACCACTGTATGTTCGGAGACTTCTATTCTCAGCCCTTGTGGAAAGTGTTTTGTTTGTGCTAGGGTGTAGGAAAATTGGACCCACTGGGATTTTTGCCGTGACCTTCAGTGCTTGAACCGTGCATCATAATGTATTTTATGAAGCATAATGTACTTTATGAGGAGGTCTTGGCACTAGCGGAAGCCACCGATAACCAGAAAATGGTGCTATAAACCCTGTGGAGGGTAAAACCCGGTTATGAATATATTTAACAAGTACTGTATAACCGAAATGCAGGTAACTGATACCAACATTAACCAGGTTGCCTGTATAGATATACAGAGTTATACTACATACTGTAGTTTCATTAAATTTGGTTGCCTCCCTGGAGATTAAAGCATTTATTTGTGACTAAATAAATTTTGAGAATGCACAAAAGAAAAAAATTATAGCTTATTTTATAACTGTTTGTTTGTATAGTGCTTTTACGTTGCATGGAACCAGTGGTTATTCAGCAACGGGACCAACGGCTTTGTGACTTCCGACCCACGTCGAGAGTGAATTTCTATCACCAGAAATACACATCTCTCACACCTCAAAGGAATGCCAGAGAATCAAACTCGCAGCCACAGAGGTGGCAGGCCAAGACCATACCACTCACGCCACCGAGGTGCTTTTATAACTATGAAACTATGGCAAAGCTGATTTTTGAGAAAACTATTTTGTCATAAGAAATATGCCCTGAAATTTACAATACATATAACCAAATGAATAGAACTGTGCTCTCTCTGATTTACATGTTGCCTAAAATTTGCATTTGTGGACAGAGCTGATGTCGAAGGTGCAATTATAAAGTAAGTGACGGTTTCCACCTTATGACTGAAGAGATTTGCTTCAAATATTTTACACTTATTCTACAGCTAATACTGCATTAACACAAGTCTTGTTTCAGTCTTCTTGTAGATCTAAGCATTTAGTTTTTGATGGAAGAAAAACAACAAATTTTTTTTCAAGAAACAGCAAAGGAAAAAACTTTTTGGACTAAGATCTTGAAACAATCAGGAATATCTGGAACCAGTTATCCCTTTACATCATTATAAAGAGTTTTCTCTATGATGCTACCACTACAGAGAATGGGATATTTTAGTGGGTGACGATTATCTTTAATAAATTTTATTAATACTTCAACATGCCCTTTTTTTCTACTCAGTGTCAGTGTCATACAGGTGACCATAAAAAACACTAAAGATTTATTGGGAGCAATATATCAAGATACGTTTATTCCACCTAACCAAACTTCAAGTTAAGACATTTTTACTATTTTTTTTATTAGTCATTCAGAGCTGTATAAACAAACAAAATTGTAAAGAAACAATTTTTTCCTTTTAAGCAATATTGCCCCATATTACAATTTAGGTACGTTTTAGGTATACCTAAAACAGTTGAAAACTTAGTAAAATTCAATAATTCCTCAAATTTCAGTGGTCAGCATGCCCTTAAAACGGGGACTTCTACACATAAATCTTCCAAGGAAGGGTCTGATTTTTGGAGGAACCTCTTTAGGGGAGTGGGTGTGTTAGACCTTACCAGCCTAACCCATTAAAAACAATACAGCGTCCACAAGGGAAGGACCTCCACTGCATATGGTGAAGACGACGACCCCAAACTATACAATTCCTATTGGGATCCACCTCTTCTTTTACCTTTGCCTTTGAAAGGCATTCCTGGCGTTGCTTTCCCTTTCCCCCGGTAAAACCATTTTTGTACTTTGAAAAGGATATTTTTGTTGCTGTTGTCCCTTTTGAGGAAATGTTTTAAGGGTAACTGGAGATTTATGTGACACAGAGTTATAGCGGACCTTTTTTGGGTTGGGAAAAGGGAAATCTCTGCCTTTTTGTTACCTGGATTTCCATTTTCCAATTCTGTTGGTGGGCTTGTTCATTAAATTGAGCCACAACAGACTCCTCAAAAAAGGTCCTTACAGAATGGATTAGACTGTAAAAAGGCCACAACATTGGGAAGTGACCTATTACAGCTCTCCGTTTCCATCCGGGCCTTTACGCGCCACTCTAGAAAATCATAGTGTGCTTCCCAAAGGGTTTGCTTAAGTGATTTGGCCACAGTAGCAAAAACTGTTCTGGATGATTCTGGAAGCCTTTTGGTGGCAACTTCCAACAAGGTAGTAGAGGTTATAACACTGAGGAGGATGGTCCTGGCATGAAATTCTGTAAGGCTGTCGCTTCTGAGATTCTTCTCACAGGGGTCCCAAACTGTTGAGTAGCTATGTCTAGAAGGTGCCTTTTCTTTCAAAAGGAAGGCCAAGCGTTGTCCATTCCTTGGTAGAGTTATCAAGAGACTGGGATGACAGCAGCAAAATACTTTATTTCGGCCACTGGCTCTCCTTTTCTATTTACAAGTAGTTCTGAAAATCTGCCTTCACAAGACTGATAAAGTTCTGAAAATCTGCCTTCACAAGATTGATTATTTTAAAAGTGAAGGGACAGAAGGCTGGTGCTACCCTATGAGCAATTTAGGTCTTACCCAAGATAGCTGTAAAGATCCATTTTCCATTAACCTGGTAAAGGGTTTCTTCTATAGCTTTCAATGCTATATTCGTTATAATCGTGGGTGGGATAACCGTTTTTTTTTAGCAATTTCTGAATGTTTACTGAAAGTGGTACCAGGTGCCATTCCGTATTAGGAAATGCTGGTCTGTCTCTAAATTCTACATAATCAACTTCAATCATGGTTTTTCTTTCACTGATAAGATATTTACCATCAGGAGAAAAATTGCACAACGAAGCATCTCGCCAAGGATTATCATTATCATCTGGGGAACATACTGGAGCTCCTGCTATATTTTGATTTAAAGTTTTATAGTCTGAGCTGGCCATTTTCTTGCTGCCAGTCAGAACCCTAACATTAAAATCAACTTGGGCAAATTCTGTAGCCACTTTATCCTTTTGGTTAAAGCCAAGATATTTGATGCAGCACACCGTGTATCCCTTTTTGGGGAGCCTGTGCAATCTGACTGAGCCTCCACAGTCGAACTGCAACTGCCAGGTAACCATGGAACAGAAGTCCTGCAAGAGTTACTATACCCCTCAGATAACATAGAATTTTCAGTCAGGGTAGGGTGGATCCTAGTAAGATTTCCTTTTAAGGAGTTTATTCCATGTACAGCTGAAAGTTGTGTCCCTGGTTCTTCTGGGTTAAGCAGGGCAGTTTCAGTTGCGATATCCACTTCATGTTCGCTAATAGGGACATCTCCCCCAAGTAAGGATTCCTTCCCTTCCACAGTGGAGTTAACCTGGGAGGATCTACACGCCGATACTCCCGGGCTATGGCCCAAACTTAAGTCTTGTTCGGAAAAGGGGGCAAATATCTTTTGCCAGAGTTCTGCCGGAAAGACAAAATCTCCCCTTTCCATACCCCTACTGAAGCCTAGGATCCAGCGAGACAGTTTAAAACGAGCAGTTTCATTCTTAAAACTTGTTGCCAAGAGAATACAACAAATTTCACACAAATCTGGTGACCAACCAAATTTCCTTTGATATTTGCAAGGGCTATGTTAATGGCAGGTGGTATGGGCCATACCCACAGGTGAAAAGCGAACCAAGCAATTCACTGCAGTACACTTAATCTGTGGGTCTTGCATAATAGCAGCCCTGTAGTAATAAAAAATATAAGTTTTTATTAGAAACTCAATACTAACCGTCTATAATCATTATATAGATAGTACACTTAGATGTGCTAAATTTTGTCTCACCACTTGACAAATTAGATGTCATGGTTTGTGGTAACTACTATAGGGGAATTAAACTAATACAGCATGGATTGAAATTTTTAAGAGGATAACGGATGAGAGATTCAGGGAGACTGTAAGGATCAGGAAACAGCAGTATGTATTCATGAGAGGAAGAGGGACGGTGAATGACATCTTCAAAGTAAGACAACTACAGGAAAAGAGGCTAGAGTGAAACCTGGAAGCTTTATTGTGCATTTTAGACCTAGAGAAAGCTTACGATAGAATCCCAAGAGAAGAAAGTCCCAGAAAAGTTGGTTAGGCTGGCTGAGATGATACATCAAAGAAGCATAAAAGCAACAGCTGCAGTTGGGGGAACAGAAAACTTTGAAGTTAGTGTTGGATTACACCAGGGGTCAGCATGAAGCCCACATCTGTTTGTATTGGTCATGGATGTGTTGAGTGAAGAGATCAAGAATGAAGTGCTGCTGCAGTTGCTGTACGCCAATGATCTGATGATGACGTACTGCTGAAGATGAGGGGGACCTGCTGTGAAGGGCTGGAGGGCGAGTCTTTAGAAAGAAGTGGCCTAAAGGTGAATGTAAATAAAGTGGAGGTTTTGGTGAGCAGTAGGAAAGATAGACAATAGTAATACAAGAAAGAAGAGGCTCGATTACAAAATGGGCAGAAAAGCCAAGAGGGAGGATGTGTGGCTGAAGTGGACAGTAGGATAAGAGAGGCTTGTGGGAACTGGAGAGATGTAGCCGGAGTTGTATGTGATAAGAAAATATCAATCAAGCTAAAAGTCAAGTTCTACAGCAATGATAAGACCAGCATTAATGTATGGATTGGAAACAGGCACTAAGAAGAAAAGAGGAAGTAAAGCTCAAGTGAACAGAGATGAGAATGCTGGGGTGGATTATGGCATATTGCTGCCTATAAGATTGGAAAATGATGAAATAATAAGAGCAAAAAATAGCAGGCTTAGTAACGATACAAGAGGTGATGAGTGTGTCACGACTGAGAAGGTATGGGAATGCGTCATGGATGGACGATGAGGAGTAGAAAGAGCTTGGGAAGAACCTGTTAAGGAAGAAAATCGAGAGGGGAAACAGAATAAGATGGTGAGACAATGTGAAGGAAGACATGGAGAGAAGAGGTTTGGCAGAGGATGATGCCTCTTATTGACACAAGGCAGTGGAGAAGGCTCATCAGGCAACCAACCCCTTTATGTAAGGATAACAGTGGGAATGACGACGACTACCAAAATAAGGTTAATCTTGACACATGTAACCATACAGCTGTATACTGTTAGCCCTAATGTGTAAATTTCTGAATATTATACACCTAAGCCATCTGTATACTGTAAAACAATTTATTTATCTAGCCTAAATGACTGCTTTATCTAATCTGGGCTCATACTCTTAATAACCAAGAGCTCTAAAGATTACGAAAATCTCAAGACTCCAATAATACTTAGTATGACCATTTCTGATCCATGGAAAACAGTTTATTATTTAATGTCTCAAACTATATTTCATGTAAAAAGACTTGGATTTATAGGTTAGGTTACTTTTCATCAGGTATAAGCTGATGAGGGACCAGATTTGAAATAGACAAGCTAAACATTAACACAACTAAAATTTAAATATTTAACTCAAAACATTATTTCACTTTGTTCTCTTGCTCTATCTACATTTAGTTTTGTGGCTGGAATGCTTGACAAACCAGGTACCACTGTAGTGTACTACAAACCCTTAGAACACCCTATTCATTTACAAACCATTCGTGATTCATGCCATTTCTTTGACCCTGTTAATGTTAAAATTTGGTCTCCAAGGTATTTTCAATATCTACAGATGTAGCAACGCTAATCATGGATACCAGAACAGCTGCTCAGTCACTTTCACAATCATAATCCTTGTAAGCAGCCACTTCTATTATTTATAACAGTAAATATTTCATAAAAGGCCAATGAGGTGAGTAAGCTAAAATCAGCAAATAGCTGAAACCCCTATTAAAATGCTTCAATCTACCTATTTTGTTAGTTAACAATCAAGAAAACCCCACCAAAGATATAATTACACTATAAAAGTATCGTCTTAAAAGTAAATTCTCTAATGTTGCACCAATCAATCTAATTGCATACTGTAAACCAATTGACTTATTTAGCAAGATTACTGTTTTATCTATCCAAGAAGAAGAAGAAGAAGAAGAAGAAGAAGAAGAAGAAGAAGAAGAAGTAGTAGTAGTAGTAGTAGAAGTAGTAGTAGTAGCAGTAGTAGTTTGCCTCCCCACTCTGCCAACGTTGAATCAGAGAAATTAATTTCTGACGATTAGAAATTCTTGATATAATGTGGTTCGGAACCCACAATAAGTTGTAAGTCCCGTTGCTAGGTAACCAATTGGTTCCTATCCACGTAAAAATATCAAATCCTTCAGGCCAGCCATAGGAGAGTTGTTAATCCGCTCAGTGGTCTGGTTAAACTGTATATAATACTTACAAATTATTTCCTAACATTACACTGATCACGTCTTACTTAAAAGTCAAAATGTCTTGTTATGAGTGTCTTAAAAATTAGTTCAGGAAACTGATTCAGTTGTGTTATCCGACTCCCTGACAATTTACACAATTTCTAAGCTGCTTTGAAACAGTGCATATATTTACCTTGGGTGAAGACGAGCATAGCACTTGCGACAAATCATCTTATTGCAATTGTACTTCTCTGCCAAGAGTTTAAGGGAAGGTTCAATGACTCCACCACGGAGACGAAGCACAAGGTGCAATGTAGATTCTGGAAAAAAGAAAAAGTAAATAAATTTAGTACACAAATTTCCAACTACAACATATGACAACATAAATAAGAGTATAACAATTCCAAAAATGACAAATTTTTCATAACTACCAAACCTGAGGTCTTAACATTAGGATAATACTAGCGCCAAGCTGGAAACCGCTATAATTAAAAATAAAACTGTGAGATCCAGGGACTATTGGCATCTATACCAGGTCACGGGGTATGTAGTACCCAGAATGCCCTTGGTGTCCCGTGACCCGACAGTTACTCTTCCAACCTAGTTTAGATTACTAGAGGGGTGGTTAGAGGTGGGCCTTATCTGTTAAGACCTCAGGTCTGTTAGTTATGAAAAATACAAATTGGTTAAAAATTTGTCATTTGTTCATTTACAAAACAAACCTTCGGTCTTAACATTAGGATGGACTTACTTATTGGTGGGAGGTAAGTCTCTACAACTGACAGGTTGTTTGCCACCTTTATCCATTTCCGAATAGTAGGTGTATTCTAAGGCAATGGACTATTAACCCTTCAACCAAAGATATATGAGAATCTATTGGTTTCCCTCTCTGGGTGTTCCTACGATGTCATAGTTTATTACATTATGGAAGATGGAGAACTCTCCATTCTCCTAAACCAATCCAGTCCCATGTATCTGTATCTATTATCACCCCTCTCTCTCCCTATTACCAAGAGGTGTGTGTTGCTACTGAAAAGTATATTACACTCTGATTACCTATTCAGTATGGCTGACCACCTCACTGCATCTAGTCTGTTCCAGCTCATGATGGTACTCTCCTTCATACTGGCTGTAGGTAAAGGAGTAGAAAGAAAGTAGTAAAGAAGAAAGACCAGTCATCTCATTCATTCTACTTTCATACCTTCATCTTAGACTAGACACAAACTGACCAGCCAGGGGTACTGGATGAGCTATACCACTTGCTGGGACGCCACCACTGGACCCAAGGAAAAAGTGTCCAAGGATCTATGCGCAACATCTTTTAAATAAAAAGTGAAAGTTGTTTGGCATTGACAAATACCAGCTTTCAAAAGTCTCTCCACAGACATATTCTTCTTGAATGCCAAAGAAGCACTCAAGCCTCTGATATCATGAGCTCTAGCCCTCTCTTGGCTATTTGACCCCGTCTTCTGTCATGTATGCATTCCTGATCATTTCCCTCAGCCAAAACGATAGTGTGTTCCTGGACACTTCCTTTTTGTTTCGTCCTGTACTTATAATCAACCTCCGGCACCCCAGCCTGAGATGCCTCGTCCTTCATAAGTACTCTCTTAGTACTCTGACGGTACACAGAAGCATTTCTTCCTTGTCATTGTCTACAAATTCTGCCAAAGAAGGTATGGAAAAGGAGTCGAATCCGCAATCCACTACTGATAGGTTTTGAGTTTTGGCTACAAATTCTGGGACAAACTCTAATACCATTGACTTCCAACCTCTCGAATGCTTTACCACATATGACAGACCATGCAGTTCCCCCCACCTTTTTGGTTGAAGCTAGGGCCAATAAGATGTCTTCAGGGTCAGGCGCCTATCTGTGGACTGTCTTAATGGCTTGTAGGGGGTTTTGTTAGACTACTCAGTACCATGGTCAAATCCCAATCTGGGGCTTTTAGTTCCTTCAGCAAACAGGACTGCTCAAAACTTCATTAACATAGCCAACTCCCATCAAGACGAAATGTCCACACCTTCCATGCGTAAGACCGAGGCTAGAGCAGCCATGTACCCCTTTACAGCAGATACAGGCATATGCCTTTCCGTCCTGAGATATATCAGAAAATCTGCTAACTGTTGAATAGTGATTCCGAGTAGAGACAAGTTCCCTCTACGACACCAATCACAGTAAGCTGACCATTTTCCTTGGTAGACCGCTGCAGATGACCTTCTGATATTTCCTGCCATCTGTGTTGCTGCTTTCTGAGAAAAGCCTCTTGCTCGCACCGTGAAGTGATAGGGACTTCACCGACTGGTGGTACCTCTCCACTCTCAAGCACGCCTATTAGGAGTTCCAACAGATCCGGAAAACCATTCTGCCTTCAGCCATAAAGGCACTACCAGACTCATTTTGAGGTTTCTGACCGCATTACCTTGTTCAAAACCTGAAGGATTAGACAAAATGGAGGAAATGCATAATCGTCCAGATTGTCCCATGGGTGTTGTAGCGCATCTTCTGCTACTGCCTCTACGTCTAGGACTACTGAACAATACACTTCCAACTTTTTGTTGTACCTTGTTGAGAATAGGTCTATGATCAGCCTTTCCCACAATATGTGCATTCAGTCCACTACCTGTTGATGCAAGGACCACTCCGTTCCCAGGATCTGATCCCTCCGGCTCAATTTGTCGGCCACTGTTTCTTTTTCCTGGAATACATCTGGCCCTGAAGTCTACTAAGTTCTCTACAGCCCACTGATGGAGTTGAACTGTCATCATGTGCAACTGCCGAGATACCAGGTCTCCTTGCTTGTTTACGTAAGCTACTTCTGTGGTGTTGTCCGACATCAATACCACTGATTGACCCTTCAACCTATCCCGGAATTCCTCAAGTGCCAGAAACGCTGTTTTCAACTCCAACACGTTTATATAGAGTTCTCTGTCCTCGCAACTCCATTTTGCTGAAATCATCAACTCCTCCATGTGGGCTCCTCAACCTTCGAGTGACGCACCTGAGAACAGCAAGAGGTCCGGGGAGGGTTGCTGAAGGGGAACTCCCACTGTCAGATTGTTGTCCTGCACCCACCACAGTAGGTCTTTCCTCACCTCTGTCCAAGGGAATTTGCTTGTATGGGTGATCTACTGTTGGCAACCAAAACTCCATCCTCCATTGCAGAGATTCAAGGTGTAGCCTCCCTTGTGGTACCAGCTTCCCCAAGGAAGTTAGAATTCCCAGTACTTCTTGCCACTGTCTTGCTGGCTTTGTTTTTCCAGAAAGGCATTTACCACTTGTTTGCATTTCTCTACTCTCTGGTCTACTGGCAACACTTTGGCTTTTACTGTATCTATAATCACAATGCCTAGGCTGTGACAAAACTGCATAAGGGTCACCCTGTCCCAAAATAATTTTTCTCTGGACTTTGCGATCACCAGCCAGTCATCTAGGTATCTTATTAGCCTGATCACCTGAGTATGTGGCCATGCCGACACGAGAGTGAACACTCTTGTAAAAACTTGAGGAGACGTCAACCCGAAGTGGAGAAATTTCCAGGAAGACTGATGGACTGGGATCTGAAAATATGCGTCCTTCAAGTCGATTGTCCGCATAGTCCTTGGCCCTGACTGCTTGTAGAACAGTCTTTGGGGTCTCCATCCTGAATCTGGTTTTTCTTATAAACAGATTCAATGTTGACAAATCTACTACTGTCCTCCAATCCCCGTTGGCTTTGGGGACAAGGAAAATGCGGCTGTAAAACCCTTGATGGAATCAATATTTGTTCCACAGCCCTTTTTCCATCATCTTCTTCACTTCCTCTTGCAAAACAAAAGCTTTCTGGGGTTCCTGAGCACAAGCGAGGTGCGGTAATGGTTGTTCTGTCAGGGGTGGGGTTACTTCGAATGGAATCAAATAACTGACTGAGAACATCCACCACCCACTGCTCTGCTCCAAATTCAATATTTGAAGGTTTTTTCATGAAAAATGCAATAAGAATGCAGTTTACATAGTTTTGAATGCTCCCAGAGCATTAAAAGTAAGGTTTTCTTAGGATTTTTTACCATGTTCTGGCTTACGACAATTTTTGGCTTACAACGCATTTGAAGAACGGAACCCCTTCGTAACCCAGGGACTGCCTGTACACACACACACACACACATACATATATATATATATGCAGCCATGGCTCTCTATACTGACACCAAATATCTTGCACCATTCTTATAGTTCCCAATGTAACATCAAATTAACGACTGAATGACAAACATTTTTTGATAGATCTTCTAACTAGACAATTTCTACCAAGGCAAGAAAGAAAGTTGTAATAAAATATTCCTCCTCTCGTACCGAAGGGCACTGCCCTCCGAAATGAGGAGACCCCCGGGAATACATCACCCAATTGCCAACACCTCACCCCCCTTGCCCGACAACCAAGCAAAGAGGGTGAAGGAGAAGGAAAGAATACCGGGAGAGACAAACTGAGGGCAAAGACTCCAAAGTTTCCTCCTGGCAAACTCCCAGACAGCAGAGGTGGAGAACATACATAATATACTGCCACGCCCTTATAAAAGGTAATGATGTGACAGGAGGTGAATGATGCAGCCTTGGCCCCCAACCCAAGAGCACACAATAACAAATCGTGGGTTTGTATATTGAAAATATAAAAGTAATTTCAAAACTATATCATAATAAAAAATAAAAGAAAAGATCCCACTGGGGAAAATCAAGTTTAATGACAGTCAGGCAGGCAAGAGCTCACAAAAACACATCTGCATCACATGACAGCCACAAGCAAAGTGGAATGTTTACATCCAGGCATGTGGGTCCCCTCCCCTACCAGACACACTAGTTACTGCCTAACCACCCTGTTCAAGAGTTTTAACATCCGTATTCCAGCTTCGCCATAAAGCAATTACTAATTGAAAGGAGTGAGGGTTGTGTATCGTTTAAGAAAAAATATAGAAAACAAATTGTACCTTTCTGAATGTTGTAATCAGACAGCGTCCGGCCATCTTCCAACTGCTTTCCAGCAAAAATCAACCTTTGCTGGTCTGGAGGGATTCCTGGAGGAAATAAAATCAACAATCAGATACATAATATTGTGGACAGTAATATGCACTCACTATGCAATTAAGGAAAAATATGCAAATTATACGGTAATAAGTTGAGCAAATACACCAAACATAACATGTTGTAAAGTACATTTTTTTCTGAAATCATACATACATATTTCAGTTGCACTAAAGCTCTTTGGTAAGGATTAATATTAATAAAGCCAATTAATAAGCAAGTATCCATACTATGGACTAAGAACTTTGCTAATACTACTACCAGAATACACATTTCCAAGATTTATCTTACCAACTCCACTCAAGATTATGTACAGTCTACACAGAAAAATAAGTAGCGTCAGCTGGCGGTTACTAGACTCCTCATGGTTTTCATTTCATGCCTAGGATATCTGTAATTTCGAGTACGAGAAGTTTGGTCGAATAAGAACTGCTTAAAATAACAACTTGGTAGCTCATCAGAAGTTCCACAGACAGCTCAGTTACGTACTTATCACTGAAGAGGAGGTTTTGTTGGTCAAGATCTCTGCATCCATTCCATTTTATATTATGTTTCTGGGATGTTTACAGAGTTTTTTTGACCAAGTTGAATGTCCAGGAGGGTTACTACTAAGGAGGATGTCATCGCAGCGATTCCGTTGTATAAGGCTAATCATGCAATCAAGGAAATAACCACCCAACCCGGCATGAATATGCTTATTTGCCAGAGGCTTGTGGAGGGGGAGGTACTTTTCCAACACCATGTCTAAGGTCTGGACACCCCAAATTAATTAACCCAAGATCCATGAAAGGGATTTCTCGACAGGTGAAGACCAACCTTGTCAAGAAATCACTTTAATGGATCTTGGAGAAATTAAATTAGGGGCAAACAAGCCTTAGACTAAAGTGTTAGCAAATTATCCCCCCCTCCCTTCTTCCACAAACTGATTCACAAGTCTCTGGCAAACACATATTCAAGCTGGTTTCCATGGCTATTTCCTAAACTGCATGATTAGCCTTATACAAAGCAATCACTGCGATGATATCCTTAGAAGTAACAGCCCTGGTTATCAAAATTGTTCAAAAACTGGATAAATGTCCCAGAAACTCATTCAATAAAGTGGTGAGGATGCAGAGCCCTTGAGCAACAAAACCTTCCTCTTCAGTGGTATGTAACAGATGTCAGTGGAACTCCTGATGAATTACTAGGTTATTTAATGCAGCTCATATACAAACCCAACTTCTTGCACTCCAAATTGCAGCTATCCTAGGCATGAAATTAAAATTGCGAGAAGTCTAAGTCACCACCAGCCAATGTGACTTAACTTGTAGGCTTACTTGTAATGAACCTACCTTCCTTATCCTGTATCTTTGCTTTCACATTTTCGATAGTATCCGAGGGTTCCACCTCAAGGGTGATTGTCTTGCCCGTGAGTGTTTTCACAAATATCTGCATCTGTAAGGCAATAAGAAAAATGACCAATCAGGACCTCAGTTCAATTATTTTAAGACCTCCACAATAAATTCTCTGAAAAAACATTTGATAACATGAAGGGCAGTTTTCAAAGCTGCCTTTGTATTATATTTATGTGCAGAAATAAAAATACCTATACGTAATACATTTTCATACAAATTTTAAACAAAACCATTAACATTTATAAATCGACACATCCATAGCTAAATTTTCACTCATTTAACTATATTTTTGGCAAAGAACAGCGTCAGAGGCATATATTTTACCCTAATACCTATGTAATAACTCTCAATCCAATTTTTTATAATACCTATATAATAACTCTCAATGCAATTTTTTAATATCATTTGCATAACTTTATGATCTGAACGGTATTTATACAAATGCATGTACTCATTAGACATAATGGCATTAGCGACGCTGTTGACCGAAAATTGTGCCGTAAAAATATCTTAAAATGCCTTATTCTTTTAATGAATATTTTTGATGACAGTCGTAAAACCCATTCGCAGTTGAGCGATTGCGCCGTTAACCGCGGCCCGCCTGCATACCAAAACTCCACTGGGGTCCCTAGGAACTGTTGGATTTTGGCTAGTAGCAACGTTTTGATTGACCGACCTTCACTATTTGATAACATTGCAGTAACAGTGTAAGCACGTTTTTTTGGCAATATTTCAGTAACGAACACTCGTATTAGAACGGGATTTTGCTATAGTGTATTACACCCAGTGCCATAATTTATTAGGGTATCGTGAATCACTAATCGTAAAGAATAACGACACGTCCTTATACCAAGAGAGAAAAACTCCATTATACAGAAATGGATGCGACACGCCTGCCCCTGCTCTCTCTCTCTCTCTACATATACTTTCAATACATAGGCTGATTTCACCAATTTCCACGTTTTGTGTAAATCTTATACCCAGGTTGGAGGGTGAAAACATACCAATTGGCAACAGAGAGAGAGAGAGAGAGAGAGAGAGAGAGAGAGAGAGAGAGAGAGAGAGAGAGAGAGAGGAAGGCGAACGAAGATAGAAAGGGTGACGGTGGAGGGGGGGGAGAGGGTAGGTGGAACTTTTTACGCGTGTTCGTATCCATTTCTGGATAATGGAGTTTTCGTCTCTTGGTACAAGGACAAGTGTCGTTATTCTTTACAATTAGTGATTCACGATACCCTTATAAATTACGGCACTGGATGTGATGCACTAGAGCAAAATCTCGTTCTGATAAGAGTTTTCGTACTGAAATATTGCCAAAAAACATGCTTGCACTGTCTCTGAAACCCATAGTAGGTATTCTGCTTGGTTGTCAATCAAGTTTTTTGTAATCATGTATTTTTTACAAACTAGCAATTATATAAATTTGTATTTTTCTCAATCAAAACATATGCCCCCAATGTCAACTTTCTTTTAACGACTTTCTGGTCATTGCAAATTCGGCCCCATTAATTTCTTACGGTGCGAAAACAGACAAGAGGCCCAGGGACCAAAAGTGATTGAGTCACACTACAGTGGTAATCCGGTAGTAAAACATCTTCATATATCCAAACCGTAAATAATAAAGATATATATGCGCATTACGATTATAACAATTACATGCATAGCTGATAATCTGCATGAATAACTGGTAAACTGTTCTGCAAGAAAGTTGAGTATAGCAATTATTTACAATACAATCGGTACGAAAGTTAAGATGTCGTGACATCAAAATACAGGACTTAAAAGAACGTTCTAATTCCAAAAAATAATTACTTAAATTTGAGTCAGAATAGAGTTCCTTTTTCAATAACAAATATTTTCAAATTAATCATCATAAATATGTAAAATATTAATGTTTTACTAATTATTTAAAAAATTATCTAAGTGCACGCTTCGTTGTCGTCTTCTACCAAAAGTTGTTTATTTAAAAACGTCCTGGTAAGGGACCGTGGAGTCGTGTTCCAATTGTTATGATGAAAGTGCCCCAGCGTCTGTGGGTACAAGTAGTGTGCGGATTTATCACAGGAAATGGGAAGTTTGTTGACACAAGCGACTCCGTAAACATCGAGATGGCATCAATCTTCTATAAAAATGAAGCGAAAGTGAAAATTTCGAAAGCGTTTTGGTGAGATTTCCACTGCCGTGGAAACCCTTTTCACTACCCTCTGTTTAAATCTTAAAATTTGGCCTTAATTTCTAACTTTGGAGAAAATACTTACTTCGAAAGAGGAGTAGAGGTCTTTAGCTCCGTTTCTCACCAACAAGACGCGACTGATGCCCATCTCTGGTGTCAGGAATCGTTATAATGTACTTTTTCGGAGGGTGGCATGCATTAGTAGACGTTGGCCTGCTGCATGCCATGCGGTGTTTTACCCTATGTACGCTAACATTGTTCAAATGAGTGCTGGGAAGGCTGGAAAAGATGGTGGATAGTCCATGAACAGACCTTCCATCCACACGGTAGCCGCCATATTGGATTTCAAAACTGCCTTGAAAACATTTTTTACGAAGAGCGTCACACGCTTATTTTTGTTCGTATGGGGCTTTCATTTATCACACTATGTTGATGAAACTTCAATCTTTTGAATGGTATGCTTAGAGTTGTAATTGTATTCTTGTTTCACCAAATAAATAATAGCGTGATGAGGGTTGGTCGCCCGTGATTTTTTTAACCCTAAGTATACTTTTATAGAGGGTGTCCACCCATGACCGTCGGTGTGTCGAGCCAGTCCATCCGTTGTTCAGAGGGTGGCCAAAATCGCGGTAGTCGGAGAGTTGGCCAGTCCACTTGGTATTTTGCTCCCACAGACACCGTATCAAGTTTACCCCACCCAAAAAAAACCGGTTCCCAACAGGGTCCCCCTTTACCGTTTCTATATTTTTCGGTAGTCTTCGCCACTCGTATCCATCTCCCGCCCTGCAAAAGCCCTGGTTTCCCAATGGGGTTCCCTTTTACCGCTCTACATTGTTTTTTTGGTATCGCCGACATTTTGGTTGGGTGTTCTTCCGCCGATTATGTTATTCGGACCTACGGTATTTCTATAGAAGCAGTTTGCACGGACTGCAAGGAATGTAACCGCGGATAAAACATCCACTAGGGATTGGGGGCCGTCCAATGTATTTCGCCGTGTTTAGTACTGGCCCCTGGGGGTTAATTACAGTCGTCCAAATATGGTAAAAAAATCGCATGGTACAGGGGGGGACCATGTACGATCAATGTGTACAACCCCAAAAAATGTACATTATAACGCGTCCTGACATCGGAGATGGGCATTAGATGCGACTTGTTGGTGAGAAACGGAGCTGAAGACCTCTACTCCGGTGTCAGGACGCGTTATAATGTACTTTTCTTGGGGTTGTACACATTGATTGTACATGGTCCACCCCTGTACCATGCGGTTTTTTACCCTAGGGTAGAATATCACGACAGGCCAACCCTCATCACGGTAGACGGGTCTTATTCACTCGATATTTAATTGGTGAAACATGAATACAATTGCAACTCTAAGCATACCATTTAAAAGACTGAAGTTTCGTCAACATATTGTGATATATGAAAGCCCCATACGAACTAAAATAAGCATGTGAGCTCTTCGTAAAATGATATTGTTATGATACAATAAAGTTTCATACATACTTACCTGGCAGATAAATACATAGCTATCGACTCCGTCGTCCCCGACAGAAATTCAAATTTCGCGGCACTCGCTACAGGTAGGTCAGGTGATCTACCGCCCTGCTCTGGGTGGCAGGACTAGAAACTATTCCCGTTTTCTAATCAGATTCTCTCTTCCACCTGTCTCCTGCGGGGAGGCTGGGTGGGTCTTCAATTGTATATATCTGCCCGGTAAGTATGTATGAAACTTTATTGTATCATAACAATATCATTTTCATACATTCAACTTACCTGTCAGATATATACATAGCTGATTGACACCCTTTGGTGGAGGGCAAGAGACAGCTAACTGACTGACTAGACAGGTAAACAACATATGTTGTAGGTATAAATAAACCTTAGTTCCTACCTTATTAGATGGAAGACTTCGAGGCTACTGCCCAGGAGTCTGCTTCATCTCAAGAGCCTTAGCGAGATAGTGATCTGTGGCCAAGAGTTCTTGTGGATCTGTCGATGGGGTCTCTTCCACTTACTCGACAGAACCTAACTGGCGTTTGTCAATGGGAACACATCCGCTTATATGACAACACGCCTTTATTTAAGGAGCACACAACCGATCCCGATCACCCGATCCTAACCCGTGTTAGTTCTAAGATTGCCAAGAGTTATCCCCAAACTCTTAGCAAATAACCACAAACTCGAAACTCATACATACAAAAATAAAAAATTTTGTACCCCTCTAATAGTCAGCTGTCACTCGATTTCCAAATGAAGCGAAGTGAAGGCCGCTCGTGCGACAACTGACACTCCCATGCACAGGAAACACGAGAACACATCCGACAAGAGGGTTACGTACACAATTTAAGGATCGGTGCTCTCTCCTTTACCCAGAACCGTCTGTGCTGACACAAACGGACCTAAAGAAAAACATTTCTCATACGTAACTCGCACGTCTTTTAAATAATGAGATGCAAACACGGAGTTGCATCTCCAATAAGTTGCGTCCAAAATGTTTTTGAGTGACATATTTCTTTGGAACGCCACAGAGGTTGCGATTGCCCTAACTTCGTGGGCTCTCACTCTTAAAAGATTAAAAGAATCATCTGGACAATTCTTATGAGCTTCCATAATAACACTTCTAACAAGAAGGCTAAGGCGTTCTTGGACATTGCTCTCTTGGGGTCTTTTACTGAGCACCAAAGACCTTTTTGCGAAACCCCCAACTGCTTCTTCCTGTCCAGATAAAATTTTAGAGTTCTAACTGGGCAAAGGGATCTTTCTGCCTCTCTGCCCACCAAACTAGAAAGTCCTTTCACCTCGAAGCTCCTGGGCCAGGGATTCGAAGGGTTTTCGTTTTTGGCAAGAAAGAGAGACTGAAATGAACAAATTGCAGAGTCTCCTTTGAAGCCAACTCGTGATTCAAGGGCGTGCAACTCACTGACCCTTTTTGCCGTTGCAAGAGACATCAGAAACAAACACTTTCTAGTGATATTACGAAAAGAAGCAGTGTGTAGTGGTTCGAATTCTTCGGAGGATAGAAATTTAAGAACCACATCTAAGTTCCAGCTTGGAACCTTAGGTTCAAGTGACTTTGATGTTTCGAAGGAACGAATGAGGTCGTGCAAATCCTTATCATTCGTTAGATCTAATCACCCTTGTTTCTAAAGACTGCTGACAGCATACTCCTGTACCCCTTAATAGTCGGTACAGAGAGATGCGACTTTTCTCTAAGAAACAGAAGGAAATCCGCAATTTCGGTCACAGAAGGACTGGAAGGAGGACAGCTTCTTCGACCTGCACCAGCTTCTGAAAACTTCCCACTTCGATTGGTACACTCGCCTAGTAGATGATCTGCGGGCTCTAGCAATTGCGCTTGCTGCCTGGCGAGAAAACCCTCTCGCTCTGACAAGTCTTTCGATAGTCGAAAGGCAGTCAGAGCAAGAGCGGGTAGATTTTGATGGTACCTCTCGAAGTGGGGTTGTTTGAGCAGATCTATTCTGTTTGGAAGAGATCTGGGGAAGTCCACTGTCCACTCCATCACCTCTGTGAACCAAATTTGAGGCTGGCCAATACGGAGCAATCAGAGTCATTTTGGTTCCTTCGGATGCCACGAATTTTCTGACTACTTCCCCCAGTATCTTGAAACGTGGGGGAAAAACGTAAAACAATTCTATTCCCTGACTCCCAGTCCAGGAGGAAGGCGTCTGTTGTCATAATGCCCTGGGATCTTCCACCAGGGCACAAAAATGTGTCTATCCTTTTGGAGAGGAATGTGGCGAAAAGATCTATTTGAGCTTCCCCCAAAGGAGCCAAAGGCTCTGACAGACTTCTGAGTGGAGTGTCCATTCTGTGGGAAGGACCTGGAACCTCCTGCTCAGTCTGTCCGCTCTCACATTCCTCTGCCCTTGGACAAACCTCGTTAGAAGAAACTACCTTCCTTTGGTTCGCCCAAATCAACAGATCTCTTGCCAGCTCGTTACAGAGCGAAAGAGTGAGTCCCTCCTTGTTTCTTGACATAAGCAGAGCTGTCGTATTGTCTGAGTTTATCTGTACGACCTTGCCTCTGACTATGTGTTCGAAGCTCTTTAGCGCAAGGTGATTGCTAAAACGCTCCTTGCAATTTATGTGCCATGACACCTGTTCTGCCGACCAGGTGCCTGACACTTCTTTGGATCCCAATGTTGCACCCCAGCCCGACTCCGACGCGTCTGAGAACAATGTCCAGGCTTGGTTCCGTACTTGCAGGGACACTACCTTTGTTTTCTTTTAAGGGAATCAACCACCACTTAAATGATTTTTTATTTCCTCCGAGATTGGAAACGTGTCACCGAGAGCTGTCCTGTCGTTCCAACCTAACTCCAACTTCTTCTCAGGAAGAACTGAAGCGGTTAACGAAGACTTGTAGTCTTCCTAGAGGAGAACAAAGAACCTGTTTCCGGAGCCACCGCACCCCCGGACAAACGGGTCACCCCAGAAGGCTCAGCCAATTCCCTCGGCTTGAAGTCGCGTTTCTTTCCCTAAGAAGTTTTTTCGATACTGTGGCACAGCCTTCCTTTCTTTATTCTCTCTTGAGAGGGAAAACTCGAAAACCCCGAGAATCCATCTGAATCCCCAGATAAACCACGTTCTGGCTGGGGATCATCTGAGGACTTCTCGAGGTTCACGATCAATCCCAATGATTTGGTCAATTCCAGTGTCTTGTTGACAGGTCCTCCAAACACTGCTTTTGAGACCTGGCTCTGATGAGCCAGTCGTCCAGGTACAGGGAGACGTTTATCCCTCCCTTTCAAATGTAAATGTCTTGATAACATTTTTCATCACGTCCGTGAAGACGGTTGAGGAGGACCGTGGAAATGGCCGAAACACAGGGCCCGCTGAACTGATAGATCTTCCCTCGAACATAACTCGAAGGTACTTCCCTCGACGAATGGTGGATCGGGGGATGTGGAAATATGCGTCCTGAAGGTCTAGGGACGCCATCCAATCTCCTTGCCGCAGTGCTGCAAGGACTGAAGCAGACGTTTCCATGCTGAACTTCTGTTGTTTTACGAATTTGTTCAGCGCACTTACATCCAGTACCCGGTCTCCATCCCCCGAGGCTTTTGCTACAAGAAACAACGCGATTGTAAAACCCCGGGGAGCTGCAATCCAGCACTAGCTCTATTGCTCTTTTGTCCCACATCTGTCACCATCTGACGAAGAGTATCCATCAGAACAGGGTCCCTGTATCTGGCGGACAATTCCCTCGGTGATGTTGTCAAGGGAGGAATGTCCTTTAATGGGATGAGATAACCCTTCTTGATGATCGACATCGTCCAAGGATTCGATCCTATGTCTTCCCAGGCTTTCGCAAAGAAATGTAACCTGGCTCCTACAGGTGTCTGGAGGACAGAATTCTCACTTTCCTTTCTTAAAGGGACGGAAGGAAGACCTGCCCCTCTTTTCGGTTGACTTCCTTCTGGCGATAGATCTAGCTGGAAGGCCTCCTCGAAAGGGCTGCTGCTGAGCTGGACGAGCCACTTTCTTTTCCTCACTGGCCACATGCCTATTTTTCCTTGAGGATTGTCTAAGGAGATCCTGGGTGGCCTTTTCAGTTAGAGAATGAGCAATATCCTTCACCAACTGCGAGGGAAAAAGATGTTCTGAGAGAGGCGCAAACAATAAGGTGGCTCTTTGCGAAGGAGAGACGGCCTTCGTGAGGAAAGCACTGTGAACCGCCCTCTTCTTTAAAACTCCTGCACCAAAGAGGGAGCATACTTCAGCCGATCCATCCTGAACAGCCTTATCAATGCATGTGAGGATGCTATTTAGGGTTTCTGGGTCCAGTTGTTCCTTTTCATGAGATTTCTTGGCCAGAACCCCAAGGGACCAATCTAAGAAGTTAAAAACTTCTAAAGTGTGAAAAAGCCTTTGAGGAGGTGGTCCTTTGTTTCCGAAAGCCCCCATGTTACTTTTGCTGCATTCAAGGCGTGTCTTCTCGATGAATCTACTAAACTCGAGAAGTCTGACTCAGCTGAAACGGACAGAGACAATCCCATATTTTCTCCCGTTTCGTACCAAATGCCTCTCCCTCCTTGTAAGTTTAGCGGGAGGCATACAAAAGACCGTCCTTCCTAACTCCTTCTTCTTCTTGAACCAGGAGTCAAGAGATGAAGCGCCCTCCTCATAGATATAGCAGGCTTCATTTTTAGGAAAGAGGAAGACTTGTGTGTTTTCGTGCTCGAGAACAGAGAGCGTGGAGAAGGAGGAGCGGCTGGCGTTAACGAGTCTCCATATTCTTCCAAGAGAAGGGACGAAAAGAACTTTGTAATTAGAAAATCCTTTCCTTCATTTCATCCTCCGAGGCATCTTCTGGGTTCATAGGCTCGGAAGGAGAAGGCTCCTTCTTTCTTCTGTTCTTCCCTTACTCTCTTTCTTTCTGAAGAAGCACTCCTAATTGAAGAGGGCTAAGAGTTACTCTCTCTTTGCTAAAGATTGACGCTTGGATGACTCCTGTCGGATGTCAGGCTCTTCATACAAGGAATGCGCCTGGTGTACAGCAGGAGTATCTCGCCTGGCAGGAGTAACGTGTTTGGAATACTCCTGGCGCTTGCAGGCGCAGCGCGCCTCGAATACTCCTGGCTTCTGGTAGGCGCATCTTGTTCCGAATACTCCTGGCGCCTGGGAGGAGTATTAAGTTCAGAATACTCCTGCGCCTGGGAGGAGTATAAGGTTTGGAATACTCCTGGCGCCTGGGGAGGGGGAGTATTAAGTTCAGAATACTCCTGGCGCCTGGGAGGAGTATCGAGGTCCGAAGACTCCTGGCGCCTGGCAGGAGTACGTCGCTCCAAATACTCCTGATCCTTGGAATGCGTCTGGCGTTTAGTAGGAGTATTGATCCCGGTAGGCGCTTTCCGTTTAACAAGCGCTCTACTCCTAACAGGATCTTCTTCTTCAGTTAACTCTTGGCGCTTGGTTGAAGATCTTGAATGTGTACTGCATACTCTGGCTCTTTGCGCCTACTCGAGCCTGGCTCCTGGGTGGAGCCGCACTCTTGGTTTGGACAGGAGTAACTTCCTTTCTTACTTCTCTCCTGTCTAACGCATTGCTCCCCCCAGAGATGGCCGCTTGTGCGACAACTCCCCTGAAGGGTGCGTCGCACCCGACAGGAGATCGGTATTTAGATCTTTTAACCTCTTCATTACCGAAAGTTTGTTTGGAGGTAGGTGGGTACCACCATTCAAGTCTACTACACCGCACCGGGTGCATAAAGGTGGTATGCGTAGTACCACCAAAACTCCTCTTTTCAGATAGGGACTTCCAATCATTCTGTAATTTCGGTTTGAAGAGTTTGGAGCAAAATAAACAGTATGACACGATGCCAGACGTATGATTGAACCCAAAAAAATATTATTATTGCTTATAGTAGTGTGTAGGTGACAGATGAACTGCGTCTCAACAAAAAATCACAAAACCAGACAAGCGTAAACATGTAATAACTTCTACCCAAGTAAAAAACCAGTTGTATCATCATTTACTGTATTTATTTATTTATTCACATTACATTTTACAAATAAAAAGATATGAACACCAGATAAATGAAGGTAGAAATAAAGCCTTATAGTAACTTTATATATATAAAAAAACCAAAACCAGAGAAAAAGCGATTTTTCTGAGGACAAGAAACTTGAAAAATTAGTTTAGATACCCCTGATGCCCCTAAAGTTGTTTTCTGTGATGAAACTAATCTTAGAAAACGTAGAAAATGACATTGACCAATTTTTGAAAGATATACTATAAAATTAGCGAGCTTTCCTCATATTTATTGGTGGGGCTTTCGCTTTAGTTTTTGCTCTTTTTTTTGTTATTACGTGCTTATTTACGGTTCTATTTTGATAATACTTTATGTGCATGTTCCAGGTGCGATATACCAACATTCTGTAAGACCGAATTTAATATTCAAGACCGTAGTTTTCTCACCGACCACCAGTGTCCCTTGTACAAGGGACACTGAGTTTCATTTTTTTCATTTTTTTTTCATAAAATCATTTATTTTCCCTGTAGGATGATAAAACTAACAGAGATATGCGTTATTATAGTGCTAATAATACCTGATAATTTCATTAGCCTGTCTTGATTAGTATATTTTTGGCAAATTATTTTACGATCGGCACCCCTCCAAACTTGAGTCACTACCGAGAGATTCAGTTCGGCAGCAAACGCAATGTTTACATTCTGCTCACCCACCCGGTAAAGAAGGGGTTAATAGGAAGCCTATCATCCTTCTTACGAGTAGGCTCCTTATATAGAGCTCCTACTAACGAGGCTAATTGTTCTTGCATATTCATTAAAATTTTCCTGGTTGAGGAATCTTTCGAATCAGGAGAGGGAGATCTGGAGGCGCTCTAGGATCTCCTCCAGACCCAGAGTCTGAATGTATTCTAGCCTTCTTTATTACCGAAGGCGCTCCTTCTCCAGAGAAGCGCTCGGGACTAGAATTGAGTTCATGTTCTTTCATACTCCTCTTCAGCGGACGGGAAAGGTTTCGACTCCTTCCATCCTCTCTCGGAGAGGGCGAACTAGAAGACGAAAAGCACTCTCGAAGGACGCTTTTCCTATAGCGTCCTTGGCAGTTTGTGATATGATAGATTCTGCCGCGAAGGGACGCCTGAGCGTTGGGATTCTCCACAACCCCCGTACGGCTTTCGACTTCTTCTCCTCGGGCCAGGGAGCTTGGAAGAGGTATAGGCCCCCCTGGGAGAGTCAGCAGAGACGACCAGGACGCCCACCCCCTCCACTACACTGGGGACACTAATATCACTAGCGAAACCACATTCACTTTCCTTACCTTCCAATGCTGCCATTTTTTCCTGCATTTTCTGAAGGGAAGCTCTGAGTTCCGCTATTTCCGAAGCAGAACTAGAGGGATTAGCAATTTGTGAACGGGCTGAAACAGAATGGGCATGATTATCAGAGGAAGAAGCCTACAGAACTAGACAGTAAATCATGAGATGTAGACATTCTGCGGGTTTTTATAAGCCGCCTTCCTCTCTCTATCTTTCTCTAACTTCTTCAAGTAAGAAGTTAGATTCTTCCACTCTTGTGCACTCAATTTCTCACACTTGTTACACGTATTCTCAATCGAGCATTCAACCATTCTACAACCATTACAAGTAGTATGAGGATCTACCGAAGCTTTCGGAATCCTCACCTTACAGCCCTCATTCACACACACTCTGAACTAACACTAGAGTCAGACATATTCACGAATTCCAAAAACCCCCCCCCCAAGTCCAAAAAACAGTCCACGATAGCGAATGCCAAACAACGATCCAAGTACGTCACCAAATATCAGCGAGAGATGATCAAAAGCGTTGCGAAAAACGAATTCTAGTCAGGAGGAAGTAACAACAATGTTGATACCACCGGCGACAGAGAGAATCTGATTAGAAAACGGGAATAGTTCCTAGTCCTGCCACCCAGAGCAGGGCGGTAGATCACCTGACCTACCTGTAGCGAGTGCCGCGAAATTTGAATTTCTGTCGGGGACGACGGAGTCGATAGCTATGTATATATCTGACAGGTAAGTTGAATGTATGAAAATGTTATTGTTATTATACAATTAAGTTTGTTCATACTTACCTGGCAGATATATATATAGCTGTATTTTCTGAAGTCCGACAGAATTTCAAAACTCGCGGCACACGCAGTGGGCGGCCAGGTGTAGTACCATTCCCGCCGTGGAAGGGAGGCGGATATCAGGAACCATTCCCATTTTCTATTCATATTTATTAATGCCTCTGTCTCCTGAGGGGAGGAGGGCGGGCAATTTAATTATATATATCTGCAGGTAAGTATGAACAAACTTAATTGTATAATAACAATAACATTTTGTTCATGCCACTTACCTGACAGATATATATATAGCTGAATCCCACCTTCGGATGGTGGGAAGAGACAGAATAGGATTTTTTAGGAAACTTAAATTAAGTAGATGATATACATCTTGGTTCCTCACCTGTTTGCAAAGTAGACTATGTGATTACTGTCACTTAGGCTGCTTTTGCTTAAATCAGAGTTGCCAGCCAGGTGGAGACCTGTAGTGCTGGTGCGCTCTGGATGATCTGTCAACGGGTACGAGACCACAACATGACAAGACCATCGAGGCCATACATATGAGGGCAACGAAGCAACTGACCACCACCTGACCAACTATTCACAAAAACCCCTTAAAACTAAAATAACTAAAAGATGGGAGATCTTCACATAAGACTCACCACACCTAAAAACACAACAACAAAACTAACCTAATCCTAACTAAGGGATAGGGAAAGAGCTACTTCCGGACCCCCCCCCAAGACTGTGTCCGCAGAAACGTATGGCCCCAGTGAATTACAATCGTCATAAATCGTTCTCAACATCCCTTAGGTAATGTGAGGCGAAGACGGAGTTACTCCTCCCAACCAAAAGGTGCATCAAGAAATGTCCCCTTGATTGACTGTTCGGTTTTGGAAGGCAAAGAGAGTAGCGACAGCTCGAACTTCGTGCGCTTTCACTCGTAAGAGGCTCAAATCAGTCTTCTGGAAAGATGAATGAGCCTCCTTAATGACGTCCCTTAGAAAGAAAGCAACAGCATTCTTCGATAAAGGTAACTCTGGTCTCTTACAGAGCACCAGATATTACCTGAGGGACCTCTACCTCTTTTGTTCTATGTACATAGAACTTGAGAGCCCTGACCGGGCACAGGACTCTCTCTGGTTCTTGGCCCACCAGACTTGACATACCCTTGATCTCGAAAGTTTCTTGGCCAAGGGTTCGAAGGATTTTCATTCTTCGCCAAGAAAGTTGGGTTCAACGAGCAGACAGCATTGTCTCCTTTGAATCCCATTAACTTACTAAACGCTTGAATTTCACTAACTCTCTTAGCCGTCGCAAGAGAAGTTAGGAAAAGAGCCTTCCTTGTCAAGTTTCGAAGAGACGCTGCCTGAAGCGGTTCGAAAGGGCTTGACATAAGGAATTTAAGAACCACGTCAAGGTTCCATGACGGAGGTCTCATTTGAGGAACCTTCGAAGTCTCGAAAGACTTTAAAAGGTCATGAATGTCCTTGTTGTCAGAAAGGTCAAGGCTCTGTGCCTAAAAACCGCTGACAACATGCTTTTATATCCCTTGATGGTAGGGACCGCTAATTTCTGCACATTCCTGAGAAAGAGCAGAAAATCAGCTATCTGGTTCACAGAGGTCGAGGAAGAGGAAACTCCCTCCTTTTTACACCATGCCCTGAAGGAAGCCCACTTCGATTGGTAAACAGCTCTTGTGGAAGCACGTCTTGCATGTGAGATTGCTCTCGCAGCTGCTTTCGAAAAACCTCTCGCTCTGGCCAACTTTTCGATAGTCTGAACGCAGTCAGACCCAGAGCGGAGAGGTTTTGGTGAAACCTTTCGAAGTGAGGTTGTTTGAGTAGATCTTTCCTCCAGGGCAATGTCCTTGGAAAGTCTTACAAGGAAAGACATGACCTCTGTGAACCATTCTCTCGCTGGCCACATCGGAGCGATCAGGGTCGACCTCGTCCCTTCTGAGGCCCGCAAACTTCCTCATGACTTAAACCCCAAAATCTGAATGGTGGGAAGGCAGTACAGGTCTAGACCCCCGTCAATTCCAAAGCAACGCGTCTACGCGATGCTTCTGGATCCAGGACCCACCGGGGAGAGCAATAAAGAGGAAGTCTCTTGGTCCTTGACGTCGCGAATAAGTCGACCAGCGGACGTCCCCACAACGTCCAAAGGTCTCGACAAACGTCTTCGTTCAAGGTCCATTCCGTCGGTAGGATTTGTTCCCGACGACTGAGAAGATCTGCCCTGACGTTTTGCACTCCTGCAATGAATCTCGTCAGGATAGTCACATTTCTTATCTTTGCCCACAGCAGAATCTCTCTCGCTAGGGAAAACAACGTTCTGGAGTGTGTTCCTCCCTGATTTTTTAAATAATGCGAGTGCTGTGGTATTTGTTCCGAGTTTACCTGACAAATCTTGTTCTTCAAAACTCCTTTCGAAGAACTGCAGGGACAAGAAATCTGCTGCCAGTTCTTTGACATTTATATGCCAGGATACCTGTTCCCCTCTCCCAGGAGCCTGACACTTCCTTCCCTCCTAGTGTTGCCTCCCCAGCCCGTGATGGAAGCGTCGGAGAACAACACTAGGTCGGGGCTCAGAAGACTTAGGGACACGCCCTCCTGAAGCTTCTGAGGGTTCCAACCACCATCTTAGATGGTTCTTTATATTTTCGGAAGCGATATTCTCAATATGGCATTGAGATCGTCCTTGCCTTCCACTCGTCCGCAAGGAAAAATTGGAGAGGCCTGAGGTGCAGTCTTCCCAAGGAAACAAACCTTTCTAGCGAGGAAATGGTTCCCAGCAGACTCATCCATTCCCTCGCCGAGCAAGTCTCTTTCCCTAGGAAGGCTGAGATCTTTTCTAAGCCTAGCCGCTGACGTTTCCTGGGACGGAAACGCTCGAAAAGCCACTGAATCCATCTGAATCCAGATACCCCCGATAACGATGGACTGTGTTGGGGTCAGATGCGACTTTTTCGAGTTTGACCAGAAGTCCCAGGGACTTTGCTAGGGCTAAAGTGAACTGCAAGTCCTTCAGACACTTCTCTCTCGAACGACGCTCTGATCAGCCAGTCGTCGAGGTACAGGGAAACTCTTATCCCGAAGAGTGTAGCCACCTCGCCACGTTCTTCATGACTACAGTGAACACCATTGGAGCCGTGGTCAGGCCGAAACCCATAGCTCTGAACTGCACAATTTTTTGTCTAAGACAAACCTTAGATACTTTCTTGAAAGAGGGTGGATCGGGATGTGAAAGTACGCGTCCTGCAAGTCTAAGGATACCATCCAGTCGCCCGGTCTCAAGGCTCCCAGAACAGAATGAGGGCGTCTCCATCGTGAATTTGGTCTTTTCCACGAAAAGATTGAGCCTGCTTACATCTAGAAACTGGAACGCCAACCTGACGACTGCTTCGGTACTAGGAAAATCCTGTTGTAAAAACCTGGGACCCCAGGTCCGCGACTTGTTCCACCGCTCTTTTTTTGTCGATCAGTTTGTTGAACGGAGATCGAATAATACTCTTCTTCTCTCCCTGATCGGATGGAAGGAAAGATTCGGGAGTCGTAGAAAGAGGAGGAAGATCTAAAAAGGGGATTCTTGTACCCCTGCTCCACGATTCTTGAGGGACCAAGAGTCCGTGTCCCTCTCTCTCCCAACGCTCCCGCAAAAAACTTCAGTCTGGCTCCGACTGGTGTCTGAAGGACATGCTTCTCACTTGGAAGGCTTTTGACTTAAAGGAAGCTCTTCCTCGTGAAAACCCTCTCCCTCGAGGAGCTGCTCTCGAGGGGGGAGCCCACGAAAGGGCTTAACTTTCTTCGGCGGTCGAACCGCAGCTAAAGAGGTTGAAGGTACGGCCGAACGTCTTGTAGACTGGGCCAAAGGTCCTGAGTTGCCTTCTCTTGCAAACTGTTAGTCAGGTCCTTTACTAAAGTCTGGGGGAAGAGATGGTTCGAAAGAGAGGAGAAAACAGCAAATCCGCTTTCTGAGCTGGAGTTACCGAACGAGCTGTGAAATTGCACAGCAAAAAAAAAAAAGCTTTCTCTTTTTCATAAAGCCGTTCCAAAATGAGAGACGATCTCCTCCGAACCATCCCTGACGGCTTTGTCCATACATGCCAACACGCTGGACAGCTCCCCCAGACTGAGAGATTCTGGGCTTCTCTCGCTTGCAGATCCAGAACTCCCAAACACCAGTCAAGGAAGTTGAACACTTCAAGCGTCCGGAGCAGACCCTTCAAATGATGGTCCGTATCCGTAGAGGGTCCAGGTTACTTAGCAGAGGATAAAAGAGACCTCCTCTGCGAATCCACTAGCTGGAGAAATCTCCTTGAGCTGAAGAAGGGATACGAACTTCTACTTCTTCTTTGGTTCTATACCAAATGCCCCCTTTTCCGCTGAGTCTAGCTGGAGGCAAGGCGAAAGTCGTCTTGCCTTGATCTCTCTTCGTACCATCCAATCTTGGAGTTTCTTAAAACTACGTTTAGTAGGAGAGAGAAGTTTTCATCTCCACAAACTCCGGGGTTTTTCCAGTTTTAGATGATGAAAACTGCGAAGGAGGAGACTTGGGAGCTGCAGGCTGAAACTTGTCTTCGAAAGAAGAACGCAACACGCCGCACGAGGACTTTATAAAACTGAGATTGGAAGGGGCCGCAGAAGGTTCCTCTTCAACGAGTCAGCGAACTACTCAGCTCTTCCTTCTTCTCTTAAACGGAAGAAAAGGAGACCGTCTGTCCGGAGAGGGCGTCCTAATGTCGGGTCTTGGCTTAATCAAAGGACCCCTATCCTTACTAGAGGAAGCCTTATTTCGGCTGTCTTCTCTATGACGCTTACCACTTGAAGAAGGTAGAGCGTCCTGACAGAGGACGAGCGTCCTAGCGCCATCCGAGGCAGCCTCACTTGCCAGAGAAGCGTTCCTTACGTTTCTCAAACGAAAGGGAAGACCTTTCGCTGGAATACGTGCCTGTGCGCGCAAACTAGCGTCTTGGGGTACGACTTCTTGGTCGGAATCCCCAAAAGCGTCTTGAAAAGAGCCCTGAACGTCCTTACCTTACACCTTACACCTTACACCTTACATCTTGTTCGGGTTGCCCCAGGTCCCTCAGTGTGAGGCAACCTCTAATGTCTACCAGAGGTTGCCTAGTACATCTTCCGGTATATTTTGCATCTTCCAATCTTGGATGGTCTGGGATCAGTTTAGATATTTGTCGAGCTTATTCTTAAAGACATCTACGCTCACTCCTGATATATTCCTCAGATGAGCTGGCAACGCATTGAATAGAAACCGCTGCAATTATCGATGCTGGTGCGTAGTGGATTAATGTCCTGTGTGCTTTCCTTATTTTTCTTGGTATAGTTTTGGGCACTATTAATCTACCTCTGCTTGCTCTATCTGATATTTTTAGTTCCATGATATTTTCTGCTATTCCTTCTATCTGTTTCCATGCCTGAATTATCATGTAGCGTTCTCTTCTCCTTTCTAGACTATATAATTTTAAGAATTGTAGTCTTTCCCAGTAGTCTAGGTCCTTAACTTCTTCTATTCTAGCTGTAAAGGACCTTTGTACACTCTCTATTTGTGCAATATCCTTTTGATAGTGTGGGTACCATATCATATTGTGGCAATATTCAATGTGGACTACGAACATATGTTTTATAAAGCATCAATCCTGTGTTCAGCTTTTCTTGTTTTGAAGTGCCGTAACAACATTCCCATTTTTGCTTTACATTTTGCCAACAGAGTTGCTATTTGATCATTGCATAACATGTTCCTATTCATCATCACACCAAGGTCTTTAATGCTTCCTTATTTGTGATGGTCTCATTATTAGGTCCCTTATATGCATATAGCTTTTCTTTCTTTCTCTGTCTCCATAATTTACTGATTCAAATTTATCAGAGTTAAATACCATCCATTATTTACCTCTGCCCAATCACATACTTTGTTAAGGTCTCTTTGTAGAGCGTTCCTATCTTCATCACAAGTAATTTCTCTACTTATTCTTGTGTCATCTGCGAAACTACTCACTACCGAATCCTTCACATTATTGTCTATGTCTTCAATCATAATAACAAACAGTATTGCAGCTAACACCGTACCTTGCGGCACACCGGACACTACCTTGACTTCATCCGATTTCTCGTCGTTTGCAATAACTATCTGTTTTCTGTTGTGTAAAAATTCTTTTAACATCTTCCTACTTTATCCACGATATTGTTTTCTAATTTTCTTCGCTAATATATTATGGTCTACTTTATCAAAAGCTTTTGCAAAGTCTAAATAAACCACATGTGTTTCATTTCCGCTTTTCATATTTTTGAATATGTTCTCACGGTGGACTAACAGTTGGGTTTGTGTACTTTTTCCGGGTACGAAAACCATGTTGTCCTTTATTAAACAAATTATTTTTTATTAAATGTTTCATAATATTTTTCTTCATTACCCTTTCATACACCTTTTCATAATATGTGATGTTAGACTCACAGGCCTATAATTTACTTGCCTCTAGTCTTGATTCCACTTTTGAAAGTAGGGGTATATATGCTAATTTGTGCTCATCATAAATCTTTGCCTGTATCTACACTTTGTCTTAATAATATTGCAAGTGGCTTTGCGATAGAATGAACTACTTTCTTTAACAAAATAGCAGGAATTCCATCAGGCCCTGCAGCAGCTCCATTTTTAATTTCATTAATAGCCTGCACAATATCAGCTTCATTAATATCTATGTCAGCTAAAATATTCACTATTTTCATCCCTTACTTCTATATCATTATCTTCATTATCTTATTCTATTCTAGGGGTGAATTCTCTCTTATATTGTTCTGCCAGTATGTTGCAAATTTCCTTTTTTTTTCATTCGTTAATCTCCCTTCAATTCTCAGAGGGCCTATTTCTATTCTTCTTTTATTCATCTTCTTCGCATATGAGTATAATAGTTTGGGGTTTTGCTTGATATTTAATAGGGTTTTTTCTTCCAAGTCCCGTTTTTCATTTTCTTTTGATTGTATAATCTTTTGTTCTGCATTTTTCTATCTTACTTTTTAGTTCTATAACTTTCCATGCATTTTTTCTTTTGCAACACACCTTTTTTCCACTTTCTGATTTTCTGGAACAAGATCCTTCTGTCTCTTGGTATGCATGAATGATGTTTACTTTTCTTTCTTCGGTATATCCATTTTTCACTATTTTCTCCAATAATATATAATATCTCCGTATTTACCCTTATGTCATCACTTACGAAAATGTTATCCAATCTTTGTTTAATTCTTCATTAATTTCTGACCATTTTATATTTTTTACTGTAGAAGTTGTATTTTCCATATCCTTCCCACTTTTTCATTTCTTGCTTATCTCTATTTTCACTTGCTTTGGAATGAACTGTTAATTCTATGACATTATGGTCTGAAATATTCGCATTATAAACTATTATTTCTTTAACATAATTCATCTCGTTCACAAATACTAGGTCTAAAGTATTTTCCTTTCTTGTGGCAGGTGATTTATTTGTTGAATGTTGTATTCTAGTAGCATATCTAATAGCTTTTCAAATTTGCCTCTTATCTTCTGCACTACTATTACTCTCTTTTTTTATATGTATAAGTACAACCACAATCTCTATTCGTTCTTTCCATTCTACGAAAGGAAAAAGTTGAAGTCACCAGATAGGAGAATAGTCCAGTCCTTGTGATTTCTACATATATCATCCAATTTTTCAATTATTAAGTCAAACTCTTTAGTATTAGGAGGTCTATATATTACTATGTTCATCAATTTTTCAGATTCAAATTCTACCGCTATTAGTTCACATTCTGAGTTACTATATTTCTCACATATTTTTTTTCCTTGTTTTTTGTCTTTCCCATATATTGCGGTTCCCCCTTGATTCCTATTTTTTCTATCTGATCTATAAGTTTGGAAACCCCTTTTATTTGATCATCATTCCAGTCTCTTGGGGAATACCAGGTTACTTATATTCATTATATCTATTTTCTTTCATTTTGGGTTAGTTCTTCTAAGTACTCTATTTTTCTTTTTGAGTTACTCGTAACTAAACCCTGCGCATTCATCACTATGATGGTTTGCGTGTTTTCTCCTTCATTTAATACTGGTAGTAATAAGGTAGGCTTTTTCCCATGTCTCTTTCCTGTTCTGGTATGTTGTTCTTTTTTTTCATTTCCAGAAATTCTGACATTAAAAATCCAACTTTTCCATAATATTTGATCTTCCTTCATCATAATTATTCATTTTGTGTCTGAATCTGCAATTTTCTCCGTTTCTGCAATATCCTCTTGCATAATAAATACAGTTATTATCTCTTGGGTATAATTTCGGAGCTGATGCTTTGAAAATTTTTTGCTGACACCTCTGCATATCTCATTGGTGGTTTGCTTTTCTCTCTTTTTTTACCTGATATTCTTGATTTCTCTCTTTATTTGTTTCTTTCTTATTTTGGATTTTATTACTTGGTTGGTTATTTATTGATTATGATTCATGGCTACAGGGTGCATATATTTGCATTTTTTGTCGAACTTACATCCTTTTCCTTCTTTTAGGTTTTTACATATTTTTTGGATGCAGATCTCTGCAATCATACCCCATATCCATCTAAGTATGCACATTTACCATATATTTCATAGTTTTGACATATTCTTAGGATGTTTGTAGTAAACATCTTTCTCCAAATCTGCAATTCCCTCTTTTCAAAAGGTTGCAGATTTTGTCTTTCTTGTCTATTTTTTCCTCTTTCCCCGTCATTGTATAGATCTGGGTAGAGCCTCTTCGGGATTGCTTTTCGTTGTCATATCGTAATTTATTTCTTCGTAGTATGCTGCTTTATTGCCTCATATGTAGTATCATGAGTATCTCTGCATCCATACTTTTATCTTGTTCTTTGTTTTCCTGCCGAGCGTCCTGTCTAGCGTCCTGGCGAGCGTCCTGACGAACGTCCTGCCGAGCGTCCTGACGAGCGTCCTGTCGAGCGTCCTGCCAAGCGTCCTGCCAAGCGTCCTGTCGAACGTTGTGCTGAGCGTCCTCCTCAAAAGCGTCTTGACGCAACGTCCTTCTAGAGGACGAACGAGATCGGCGAATCGCCGAAGGAGAAGCGATCGGCGAACGAGACGAAGTAGGAGAGGGAGAAGGAGACTGCTTCGTCCTCTTGACGGGCAGTCTAAGGTCCTTCCTCGCTTAGGCTCGACTGCTGCTGGGCGAGTCCTCTGAGCCATAAGCGTCGATAGCTGGTCCCTGAAGGGACAAAAGAATGTTCTTCGTTGGGGAAGAACGAACAGAGGAAGCAGGACTGATCTGCGAGAAGACGTAGGGGCGGAGGGGACGCCTCCTTCCTTCTCACAGGTACAGCTACCTGCTTCTCAGGTAGATGCGCCTGTGCCACGCGCAACCCAGCGTCCTCATCGAGGAGATCTTACCCCCCTTTTCTGAGGCGGAAAAGCGTCATACCGCCATCCTCCGACGAAAGCGGCGATACAGGACATGAAGCGTCCTCACACGAAACGTTTTTCCTTTTTTCAGAGGACGAGTGTCTCTCCGAGCGCTCCCCACCCCTTGCGCGGGGAGGACGCTTCGGAGGACGAAAAGCACTCTTTCAGGACGCGCGCTCGTGCGCGCTCCTTGGCAGCCTGGACTTTGCTACAAGGCCTGCAAGAAGGGACGCCAGATCGGTGGGAAGCCCCGTAACCCTCTTGCGGCTTTCGACATACCTAGGGGGAAACATCACGACAGACCAACCCTCATCACGGTAGACGGGTCTTATTCACTCGATATTTAATTGGTGAAACATGAATACAATTGCAACTCTAAGCATACCATTTAAAAGACTGAAAGTTTCGTCAACATATTGTGATATATAAAAGCCCCATACGAACTAAAAATAAGCATGTGAGCTCTTCGTAAAATATGTTTTCAAGGCAGTTTTGAAAATCCAATATGGCGGCTACGTTTTGCATGGACGGTTCTCATCAGTGACGGCCACCATCTTTCCCCAGCCTTCCCAGCACTCATTTGAACAATGTTAGCGTATGTATGTAACGTTTATGTGATCTTACTCAAGATTGCAGTTGTAATCAGCACAATAAAACAAACATTTTGTTGCCTATATAGTGAAAGTATGAAACTTGTTATTCCCGGGGTTATGGTTGGAAATGAATTCATTCTTACCTTGTAATCGGCGGTTTTTATCCCTTACTGCATCACAACTGAAAACTCCACAGTGCTTATTTGATTGTTATTATACACATTTTGGTCTCAGTTCACTCCACATTGCACTTTAAACCCGTTGCTGTTCTGGTTTCTAAGCGCGCGCGCCATAGAACACAATTTCGAACAGCAGACGACGACAGACGACGAAACTGCAAAGTTTTATTCCCTAAACTGTTTACTTTACTCGTTATTTAGTTTAAATTTACTTTGTTATTTAAAAATCTTGATTTAATTCATGTATATTATCCCTTTTTTTTGCCAACCAAATTACCCCGAAAAAAAATTACAGATATTTCTAAAGTAGATAAAATCAAATGTTTCTAACGTTTTCGTACATCTGGCTGCCGAAAACCATAGAGGAACGAATACGGAAAAGTGCAGAGGAACGACTACGTTTTTTTTTTTTTTTTTTTTTTTGCTTTTTTGTTTTGCTAGCACTTTTCATTGATTTCAGTCTTTATTAGTATTTGAATTTCTTTAATAATCGTATGCCAGAAATAAATGTAACCTTAATGTTTGCATGCTAAGAATGGCAAAATCATCGTTGCCACATTAGTGGAGGCTTCACACATACGCCGTTCCATTATTATTCTGTTAAGCGTCCGTCCCTGATGAGCTCGCTGCTAACGTACCGTCACGCTTTTTTTGTAATCAGCGATCATAGCACTGATGATAGTTTTTCAAAGTTAATATTGATTTTTATGCTTGTTATTCATACTGTAATTAACTAGGAAATTCTCTCCTTCTCTCTCTCTCTCTTCTCTTCTCTCTCTCTCTCTCTCTCGGAGTCCAGTCACTCGGCAAAGAAAGTCATCTTCACTCCCGCAATTGGAAGAAAGTTTGTATCATCACTGGAGGATTCAGAATAGAGCTCTCATCATCAAATAGGTTTATCAATATCACACTCTCATCTAGTATTTGATTGATCTCACTAAAGAATATGCCTCCTCTTGGGACATTCATTGTGAAAGACGCGAAATCCAATTTGTCTCGATAAACGCCCCCAAGAAGTATTGAAAGGAAAACCAGAACAGGGACAGGCAGTTTTCTAGCATAAGCGACCACCAGGAAAGAGTTGCCAGGCTGGAAATAAGTTTCCCATGTGCTGAGAGTGTTACCAAATGATGTTCCTACACTTTCTATAACGAGTAAACGTATTATTACGGGGTTGATTGGCTTGACAAGCACAGTTAAAAGTCTTGAACGTAATATCCCGTTGAAGGCGCTACCGAGTAGATCGCGGTAAACGTATTATTACGTGGGTGACGCTTAACAGGTTATAAACTGTTTCCATGAATTCTAGTTGTCATAGTAATGCAATAAAGATAAAATTGCTTTAATATTTATGTATATATACTTCCAATACATAGCCTAATTTCACCAATTTCAACGTTTTGTGTGTAGTCCCCTTATACCCAGTTTGGAGGGTCAACACATACCGAATGGCAACAGAGAGAGAGAGAGAGAGAGAGAGAAAGAGAGAGAGAGAACGGAAGGCAGGAGGAACGAGAAGAAAAGGGATGGCGGTGGAGGGGGGGTTGGGTTGGGGGGGAGAGGGGTACGTGGAGCTTTATACGCTTGTGTTCGTATCCATTTCTGCATAATGGAGTTTTTGTCTCTTGGTACAAGGACAAGTGTCGTTATTCACGATTAGTGATTCACGATACCCTTATAAATTACGGCACTGGGTGTAATGCACTATAGCAAAATCTCGTTCTGTTAAGAGTGTTCGTTACAGAAATAGGTATTGCCCCAAAAAACGTGCTTGCACTGTCTCTGAAACCCATAGTAGACATGCTGCTTAGTTGTCAATCAAGTTTTTTTATAACCAAGTATTTTTTACAAGCTAGCTATTGAATAAATTGTATTTTTCTCAGTCAAAACATATGCCCCTCAATGTTAACTTTCCTCTTTTAACGACTTTCTGGTCATTGCAAATTCGGCCCCAATAATTTCTTATGGTGCGAAAAACAGACAGAGGGCCCATGGACCGAAAACGATTGCGTCACACTACGGCGATAATCCAGCAGTAAACATCTTCATATATAAACCAAAAAAGTAAATAATAAAGATATATATGCGCATTACGATTTATAACAATTACATGTATAGCTGATAACAATCTGCATGAATAAAACTGGTAACTGTTCTGCAATGACAGTTGAGTATAGCAATTATTTACAATAGGTACGAAAGTCAAGATGTCGTGACGTCATAATACAGAACTTGAAAGAATGTTCTAATTCAGAAAAATAATTACTTAAATTTGAGTCAGAGTCGAGTTACTTTTTCAATAACGAATATTTTCAAATTAATCATCATAAAATATGTAAAATATTGATGTTTTACTACTATTTAAAAATTAGCTAAGAGCACGCTTCTCGTCATCTTCTACCTGAAACAGCTGTTTTACTCCTGGCTTGTGTTGGTGAGAAATCATGTTTCGATTGTTGTGATAAAAGTGGCTCCAGCGTCTGTGGGTACAAGTGGTGTGCGGATTTATCACAGGAAATGGAAAGTTTGTTGACACAAGCGACTCCGTAAACATCGAGATGGCGTCAATCTTCGAAACATTTTTAGTTTTAAGTAAAAATTTCTAAAGCGTTTTGGTGAGATTTCCACTGCCGTGGGCGCCATTTTCAGTACCCTCTGTTTAAATCTTAAAATTTGGCCTTAATTTCTAACTTTGGAGAAAATACTTACTTCGAAAGGAGAGTAGAGGTCTTTAGCTCCGTTTCTCACCAACAACAAGTCGCGACTGATGCCATCTCGGGTGTCAGGACGCGTTATAATGTACTTTTTCGGAGGGTGGCTAGGTGTTGATTGTAGGTGGCCTGCTTGGACTGCTGTGATGTTTCACCCTACTCCCTGAGTCTTGGGAGTCTGATAGAGGTCTAGGCCTAGAGGCATTATGGGGCCGATCTGACGCCCCCTCCACACACTAGGGGCACGATCACACACTTGCACCGAGCCAGTTTCTAAGGCTTTCACTTTGGTCTCCAGAGTGCGAAGAGACTCCAAAATAAGAGAGAGAGCAGTTAGCTTCTCCCGACACAGAATCAGAGCCCGAAGGCAACACAGGTTTAGGGGTTGCAAACTCTACAGGTGTTAATGCAGGAGAGATGTTAGCCCTACCTTTGGTAGAACCACTCCTGGAGGAAGACCTCCTGATCCTATCGCGCTCCAATTTAAGGCGATAGGACTCATACTCTCCAATCATCATCGGTCAATCTCTCACATTCATTGCACCATTATCAACCAAACAATTATGCCCCCTACAATCATACATACTGTGTGGGGTCTACGATGCTTTCGGTAGCCTCACCTTACAATCAGTCCTCACACACACTCTGAAACTCACAGCACTTGATCCAGGACATATCTTTTATAGAAAAGCCAATCCAAAATCAAAAAAACGGTCCACTATCGCGCATGCCAATTCAACAATCCAATTCAATACCAAAAAACCAATCAGATACTTAAAAGCGAGTCAAATCCAAAAAATCATGAGCAGAGGTCTGTAAACAGTTGTTTACCGACCGGCGACAGAAAAAAATATGAATAGAAAATGGGAATGGTTCCTGATATCCGCCTCCCAGCGGCGGGAATGGGTACTACCACCTGGCCGCCCACTGCGTGTGCCGCGAGTTTTGAAATTCTGTCGGACTTCAGAAAATACAGCTATATATATATCTGTCAGGTAAGTGGCATGAACAAAATATGTTTTCAAGGCAGTTTTGAAATCCAATATGGCGGCTACGTTTTGCATGGACGGTTCTCATCAGTGACGGCCACCATCTTTCCCCAGCCTTCCCAGCACTCAATTTGAACAATGTTAGCGTATGTATGTAACGTTTATTGATCTTACTCAAGATTGCAGTTGTAATCAGCACAATAAAACAACATTTTGTTGCCTATATTAGTGAAAGTATGTATAAACTTGTTATTCCCGGGGTTATGGTTGGAAATGAATTCATTCTTACCTTGTAATCCGGCTTTTTATTTTTATCTTACTGCCATCACAACTGAAACTCCACACTGCTTATTTGATTGTTATTATACACATTTTGGTCTCAGTTCACTCCACATTGCACTTTAAACCCGTTGCTGTTCCTGGTTTCTAAGCGCGCGCGCCATAAACACAATTACGAACAGCATACGACGACAGACAACGAAACCGCAAAGTTTTATTCCCTAAACTGTTTACTTTACTCGTTGTTTAGTTTAAATTTACTTTTTTTTTTTTTGCTTTTTTGTTTTTGCTAGCACTTTTCATTGATTTCAGTCTTTATTAGTATTTTGAATTTTGTTTCTTTAATAATCGTATGCCAGAAATAAATGTAACCTTAATGTTTGCATGCTAAGAATGGCAAAATCATCGTTGCCACATTAGTGGAGGCTTCACACATACGCCGTTCCATTATTATAAACTGTTTCCATGAATTCTAGTTGTCATAGTAATGCAATAATGATAAAATTGCTTTAATATTTATGTATATATACTTCCAATACATAGCCTAATTTCACCAATTTCAACGTTTTGTGTGTACTAGTCTTATACCCAGTTTGGAGGGTCAACACATACCGAATGGCAACAGAGAGAGAGAGAGAGAGAGAGAGAGGAGAGAGAGAGAGAGAGAGAGAGAGAGAGAGAAAGGAAGGCGGAGAAACGAACGAAGAAAGGGATGGCGGTGGAGGGGGGGGAGGGGGGGGGGGGGGGAGGGGGGGGGGGGGAGGGTAGGTGGAGCTTTATACACGTGTTCGTATCCATTTCTGCATAATGGAGTTTTTGTCTCTTGGTACAAGGACAAGTGTCGTTATTCTTTACGATTAGTGATTCACGATACCCTTATAAATTACGGCACTGGGTGTAATGCACTATAGCAAAATCTCGTTCTGTTACGAGTGTTCGTTACAGAAATAGGTATTGCCCAAAAACGTGCTTGCACTGTCTCTGAAACCCATAGTTGACATGCTGCTTAGTTGTCAATCAAGTTTTTATAACCAAGTATTTTTTACAAGCTAGCTATTGAATAAATTTGTATTTTTCTCAGTCAAAACATATGCCCCCCCTCAATGCTAACTTTCTCTTTTAACGACTTTCTGGTCATTGCAAATTCGGCCCCATAATTTCTTATGGTGCGAAAACAGACAGAGGCCCATGGACCGAAAACGATTGCGTCACACTACGGCGATAATCCAGCAGTAAAACATCTTCATATATCCAAAAAGTAAATAATAGATATATACAGGGGGTCCTCGAGTTACGACGTTGATCCGTTCTTACGATGCATCGTAACACGATTTTCAGCGTAAGTCGGAACATTGAAAAATACCACATGATTTAATGTAAATACCTATCAATAACAACGAGAGAACAATTCCTTACCTTTATTAGTTTGATTGGCTTGCACACTGGAGAGGAAGCTGCGGTGCTGGAGAGACTGGGGGAGGTTAGTGAAGAGAAAAAGAACCTCCAGAAGTTGCTGGAGATGCTGAGGCAGATGATTCTTGAGGTGAGGCAGAACATACTAGTACTGGAGATGCTGAGGCAGGTGATTCTTGAGGTGAGGCAGAACATATTACTGGAGATGTTGGGGCAGGTGAGTCTTTAGGTGAGGCAGAACCTACAGAAGGTGCTGGAGATACTGGGGCAGGTGAGTCTGGGTTAGCAGAAACATTCAGAAGGTGCTGGAGATTGTGGGGCAGGCGAGTCTGGATTAGCAGAGGCAGCTGAGGTAGAGGGTACAGGATCTCCTGCAGGCCTCTCTACCTTCTTAAAATACTGCTCCAGGTTAGTCTGAACCAGATGAGCGACCTCTTTCATCAGATATCCTTGTAACACTGCATCAATCCATGACGCCTCTGGAAACCCTAGTGAAACCTGTCCAAGTTGGGATCTGAGCCTCAAAAGTTGACAACGCTTGCTGCAACTCTGCAAAACCTCTTATCAAGTCCTGCCTTGTGAAAGCCTTAGGCTCTGGGGTGGGTGTCTTCTTCTTCTTCCTCTATTATCTGCTTCTCCAGTTGTATCAGGTCCTCAGCAGATAACTCCTCGCCATGAGACTCCAGCAGCTTCTGTAACATCATCAACCTCCATCTCCCAAATTTGATTTCCCTACTCAGGGCAACAACGTTCTTGACAACTAGCTGAACTGTGTCTCAAACCCATGGAAATCATTCACAAATTGAGGACAAATTTTCTTCCAGACACCATTCATGTTTGTTTGCTTAACCTCCTCCCAGGAAATTAGCAATGTTCTTTACAGCATCAAGGAGTTGTAGGATTTCCAAAAGTCCTTCAGAGTCAAGTCCTTCTTGGTTTCAGTTGCCTGTAAAGCCATAGCAATTGTCCTTCGTAGGTAGTAGGCCTTGAACGAAGCAATCACTCCTTGGTCCATAGGCTGTAAAAGGGCCGTGGTATTAGGTGGAAGGTAAACCACCTTGACATTAGGGTTGAAGTCTCCCAGCTGGGCAGGGTGTCCAGGGGCATTGTCCAGCACTAGCAACACCTTAAAGGGGATACCCTTGGAGGCGCAATACCGCTCCACACTTGGAACAAAATGGTTTACGAACCAGTCCTCAAACACTGCAAGTGTCACCCATGCCTTCTTGTTGGACTTCCAAATTACTGGTAGTTGACCCTTCCAAATGCCCTTGAGTGCCCTTGGATTTTCAGCCTGATACACCAACAAGGGCTTCAGTTTGAAGTCGCCAGCAGCATTACCCCCAAGAAGTAAAGTTAGCCTCTCCTTGCTGGCTTTATGACCGGGTGCTGCTTACTCCTCCTTGGCGATGTAAGTGCGGTTAGGCATACGTTTCCAAAACAAACCTGTCTCGTCTACGTTAAAACACAATTGCTGAGCAGAATAACCACCCTCCTTAATTATCTCAGACAACGCTTTAGGAAATTTCACTCGCTGCTTTCTCATCCCCACTAGCAGCTTCACCTTGCAATTTAAGGTTATGGTAATTGGCCCGAGCCTTAAATCGCATAAACCAACCCCTACTAGCCACAAACTCTTCACTTTCACTTCCCTCCCCCTTTTCTTTCTTTTTTCAACGCTTCAAACAATCTTTTCGCCTTCTCCTGAATCACCATAAGGCTGACTGGGATACGCCGTTGATTTTGGTCTTCCAACCAAAGCACCAATAACCTTTCCATTTCAATTATTAGACCACTACGCTGCTTAGTTATCACTGTCGCTTTCATAGGAGCAGATCCTTTCACATGTTCAACGATGCGCTCTTTATCTTTGATAATGGTAGCAACGGTCGAACGGCTAAGGCCAAGCGAGCGGCCAATGTTTGTTGGCGTTTCTCCCTTCTCAGATCGCTTTATAATGTCCACTTTAATTTCCATGGTGATGGCCTTTCTTTTCTTCGATGCACTACCATCAGAAGAGTCCGCCTTGCGCTTGGGAGCCATAACAAAGAGCAAAAAGTTACAAAAACGATACAACACGAGGGAGAGAGAGGCAGTGTAAACAACCAAAATGGCGTATGGGCGAGGAATGAGCGTAGCGAAGCGACGCCGTCCTCTCCCCCACAAAGCGTATTCTTCCGCCGTGCGCCTGGAACTAGTTCGCGTTTGTTTACGTTGCTTACGACGCTAAACCGCGTAAGACGGAACGACGCAAAATATTATTTTTTATATTTTTATGGGGGCGCGTTCGTAACCACGAAACATCGTAAGTCGAGACCAGCGTAACCCGAGGACTTACTGTATGCGCATTACGATTATAACAATTACATGTATAGCTGATAACAATCTGCATGAATAACTGGTAAACTGTTCTGCAATGACAGTTGAGTATAGCAATTATTTACAATAGGTACGAAAGTCAAGATGTCGTGACGTCATAATACAAACTTAAAAGAACGTTCTAATTCAGAAAAATAATTACTTAAATTTGAGTCAGTGTCGAGTTACTTTTTCAATAACGAATATTTTCAAATTAATCATCATAAATATGTAAAATATTGATGTTTTACTACTTATTTAAAAATTAGCCAAGAGCACGCTTCTCGTCATCTTCTACCCAAACAGCTGTTTACGCCTGGCTTGTTGTTGATGAGAAATCGTGTTTCGATTGTTGTGATAAAAGTGCTCCAGCGTCTGTGGGTACAAGTGGTGTGCGGATTTATCACAGGAAATGGAAAGTTTGTTGACACAAGCGACTCCGTAAACATAGAGATGGCGTCAATCTTCGAAACATTTTTAGTTGTAAGTAAAAATTTCTAAAGCGTTTTGGTGAGATTTCCACTGCCGTGGGCGCCATTTTCAGTACCCTCTGTTTAAATCTTAAAATTTGGCCTTAATTTCTAACTTTGGAAGAAAATACTTACTTCGAAAGGAGAGTAGAGGTCTTTAGCTCCGTTTCTCACCAACAACAAGTCGCGACTGATGCCCATCTCCGGTGTCAGGACGCGTTATAATGTACTTTTTCGGAGGGTGGCAAGCGTTTGATTGTAGGTGGCCTGTTTGGCCTGCCGTGATGTTTTACCCTATTACTTATAGGGTAAAAAACCGCATGGTACGGGGGGGGACCATGTACGATCAATGTGTACAACCCCAAAAAAAGTACGTCATAACGCGTCCTGACATCGGAGATGGGCACCAGACGCGACTTCTTGTTGGTGAGAAACGGAGCTAAAGACCTCTACTCCGGTGTCAGGACGCGTAATAATGTACTTTTCTTGTGGTTGTACACACAGATCGTACATGGTCCACCCCTGTACCGTGCGGTTTTTTACCCTAATTTTTGTTCAATTGGGCAAAACTGCATAGAAAAACTGCAACTGCCAGTGTAGGCCACCTCGGATAAGTACCAAAGATCTACCAGACCTACCACTGTCTAGCGGTCAACAATAGGGTGGTCCCAGGAAAATGTAGGTGCTCTATAAATGGACATACCTAACCTTTCCTATAATGCTAAGTGCTGACCTAACCAGTTCTTACCTACCTAACCTAACTTGGAGCGACATACCCTGACCTAGCTGGGGGGGGGGGGGGGGGGGGGGGGGGGGGGGGGGGCTGGACCCTCATAATAAGGCAGACACCTGCCCCGATTGGCAACATGGGCTGCACAAGCTTTGTCAATTTTAACCTGTTACCTTCCGTGTAGTAGACTAGGCTAACTATTCCCTGCAAAAGAGAAACGGCGATTGCTTTACATAGGTATGGCAGCCTAATAAACGCTAGTATTCAGTAACTCGACATTAAGACACTTCTACTTCCGTGCCATCAGTTGCTTCAGTCAATGCAAACCTTTCGGACATCAAATTCACCCTACCTGACAATATGAGTATCGGCAATCCACCAAATTATCGCGGTATACGTATCGACATAGACTAACGCATCTAAATAGCCTATTATGCTTAAAATAACCTTCATTCCCATCCCAGACAAAATATTTCATATCACATTCCATCAACTGTGCGTTAACAATCATCCTCAGTATCAACCGGTTATTGGATAATATACTCCATGAACAACAGATTGCAATAAAATTTACAAGAAAATATTCAAAGTTTTGACTTGAAATCAAGGAGCAAAAAGTTTTCTCGCAACTTTTAGCTGACACTTACATTGGCGGCTGCTCGGGGAAGGTGGCAGACGCAAAGGATTGTGGGAATGAAAGAACACCAAGATTACGATTCTCAAATCTCAGCTGTTAAGAGGTCTGGTGGTGTGGGAAAAATATAGTCATTCATTTGAAGACTACAATTAAGAATTTTCCACAATTATTTTCCATCTAATATGGTCATTAGGCGGTTGGAATAGTTTCTAAAGAGAAATTAACATATCATTACATAACTCGGATATAGTAGTAGTAATAGCAGAGTTTTAGTAGTATTAGTAGTAGTAAAAGGAGAAGTATGCTATTGAAACGGTTCTCATGGTAATTTACATTGGCTACAGTTACGCTACTTTATGTACATTTTTCTCATTTTCAATATTTTTTTTCTTAATAAATGTTTCCCCAATTTTAGTTTAATTCTAGACAGATCCATGAATAATGAGATTTTAGATATGATGTCCTTTTTATCTCCTTTTTACCTTTCTACGCGAATCTCTAAATTTGTTCCTAATATTGCTGTATGATGAGCAAGAAGTAAGCAATGCTCAGGTTTCAATTACTTCTTCATTAAACATACATTTTTTATCTTTTCTTATCATTTAGCTTTAGCTGACCAGCATTTTTTTTTTTTAGTTGTCGTATCAAGGTTCTTGTTTTATCTGTTTTAAATTTCCTACAGATTTTCAGTGTTTTTCACTTATTCCGTTCTTCCCTGCTTTTCGGACAAGTCTCCTGTAATTTACTTAGATTGAATTCCCTTAATCAGCTCAGTATTACGGGAATTTTGGATTTTGTTTTACAAAATCCAAGGTGGTTTCTTGTTTTTACTTGGTCGTTAGCTATCTTATAGAATAGTCTGATATTGAGGGTATACATCAGATCGACTTCTTTACTCATATCCATTGATCGGCTGGATGAAGCTCCTATTTAATCTGAAAACACAAATTACAAATATATATTTTTTTTTTTTTTTGCGATCATTACCTGCTACAGCTTTTACCTGTATCTAAGTTAACCATATCTGCCTTTTTTTTTTATCTCGGTCCTGTTCAAATTATCTCTGAAATAATCTTTTGAGTTATCAACTAACAACAATATATTTTATTTGTTTGTTATTCTTATTCCTTCAAATTGTTGTATGTCTTCTAGGTCATCTATACTGCACCAGCCACGGAATATATGATGTTACTTTTATCCTTCTTCATATTTAGGACACATTCACTAACTGTTTCTATAAGGATTAATATGACTTTTGCCATTTCTTAAAAAAAATACCTAGGACCAATCCGTCATCTTCAAGGAGAAATGCCCGGATTCTTAGAATTTCGTTCCTGAATCCTACCGTCATTTCTACTTGTTTTCTCCATCAAGTAAATTACAAATAGGAAGATTATAGTAAGCCCATGGACGCCTTCCTTTTGTCTTTTGTTACATTTAATTCGTCTTCTTGTTGTATATTACGTGTTATTGTCATATGTATCTTCGCAACTCCATTTATAACCTCCCTGTATAATTTAGATTTCATCGTGACCTTCATCAGTTATCTTCTATACACAAAGTCAAAGGCACTTTGGAAATCTATTGAAATTATGAATAAGGGAGTTATCTGTTATATTTCTCTTGAATACAGATTTCAAGTATGCACAAATTATCTATCGCTCTTCTTTTTCCAGTGAAACCTGGATTTCTAATGTCCACTACTTTTTTTCGTCATCATGATCCCCATGAAAATTTCAAATCATATTTATTAATGCTTTTGGCTTCGGGTCGTTTACAGTCTGGTATAGCTTTCTGTGTGTGTGTGTGTGTGTGTGTGTGTGTGTGTGTGTTTGAGAGAGAGAGAGAGACGAGAGAGAGAGAGAGAGAGAGCAGAGAGAGAGGGGGGGGGCGTCGGTGTTCTAGACTTGAACCAGCTTTCCTAAGTGCCTCTACCTTTTAATATATCATCTACTGGTTCCTTTGCAAGAATGAAACTCTGTAGAAAGTTTGAATAGTGTTAGTTTGGACTCGCCAACCCAGGTGCTTCATCTTTCTTCCTCCCAGTTGGTTTCTCACGTCTTTTTCAGTTATAGTAATTTCTTCCAGGGTTTAAATCTTTTTCAAGTTTAGATTAATAGTGTGCCCATATGCAAATTTGTTTAAAATTTGCTGGGTTAATCTTTAATCGGTGTATTGACGCCTCATTTTACCAAGATGTATTTTTGCTGTAATCTTTTTGTTTTGTGATTGTTTTTTTGGGGGAGGGGCGGGGGAATGAATCTGTCGTGTCAGGTTCACAGCTATTCTCTTGAATGGCTCTTCGGTCAGTGGCATCTTCCCTAGCAATATCTTGCCTGTAGTGCCCAGCAGTGCAGACTTCTGGCAAATGTCACAGGAACTACAGACTTACACTATTATAAACAATTTAAATATGTATAATTAGTCAGAAATATTATCATCACTCATATTTCGAAACTGTAAAATAAATGCTAAGATGTAATTAGTTAAATTTCCAAATTGAAGTTGAGTTAGTAATGCACCCTGCTTCATACGCCAACCAGTATCACATATTTGTACATGCATGAGTTTGCACTGCAGCAGAAATAGAACATAAGCCTTTAAGCATACCTCCTGTTGTTCGCTAACAAAGTAAACAGTGCTGTGAAAGACGTGTTTCTACTACAGCATGCATAGTATAAGTTCTGGGCCAAGTGCATTAGTGCAGCTTTAAGTGCTACAACATCACAAGCTACACTTCGTAATGTCAACGAAATCCGGTTTTCCGAAATTATTAATACTTGGCTGTTCATTAATACCTCTGTAATGTGAAAAAAGAAAAAATTAACCTTTGGAGATTTACAGTTGCGGGCGCACTACATTATTTCTTTATTGGCGTAGCTACTACACTGTATTTAACTTTGAATTATATGGTTTTAATTTAGAACTTTTATCTTTCGTATTATTAATCCATTTTAACTGCCGTTGAATTGTCTTGTTATTTATTATTTTAATCGTCATGAGCTTCAATTTCTTTAAGATTTCACCAAAATGTTGATATTAATCCTTGAGTGATACTCTTTTCTCCAATAATAACCCCGAAGAAGTTAAAACGATGTTACTAATTTTTTTACCCAGTATCAGCAAAAAGTTTCTACGTTACTTTTAACCGCCATCATTTGTAGTTTTCCTGTTACCGAGGTTGCTTTGGCAGCCGGCGATTCCTTGGTTATCAAATTCTCCCAATTTTTTGTTAGAGGATTTCAGAGTCTTTGAAGCTACATTCCGATCTTTTATTTTCTGTGAAATTATAGGAAAGAATAAATGTTCGGTGTTGGCCTTCTGCATCCTGCAGATATCACAAACCTCTTTTTCGTATTTCCCCCGGAAGTTAGCCTTCAACTCCAACATATTCAGCCTGCTTTCATTATGCACGTAACCTTTGTTTCAAGTTCCCTGATACAATTATTTCCCCCCGAAACTTTTATAAACCTCAACTGCTTCATTTATTCCCTCTTCTCTTTCCAGGTCTTTTGATTTATTTGCTCAATTTTCATCTTTATTTCCCTTTTCAATGTTTTTTTTTTTAAATCTTTATTCCTTTAGTCTCTATGACTTTTTTCCTTTTTATAGAATTGTAATGCTCTTTGTACAGCACTCTCCATAGGGTGCTGATTTTATATTGTCATTTTAATTTATCTTTTCTCGTCAGTTTTTTTTCAATGTTATGGAACAGCATAATTTTTTTATTCTCTATATTCTGTAGGCTCTTCTATAATTCCCCAGTACTGCGTGCCCTTTGGCTGTTCTCACATTCTTTGAGGATCTTTCATTGCGTTTTCTCTAGTTCATTCAATTCGTTGTGTGTGATGCTACTCCATGTTGGCAAATAATGTTGTACCACAACTGTTTCATAGAACTTTGGTCTAAATTCTAGTGCTATATTCCTTGCTTTCTTAACATCCCCGTATTTTCTAATTTCTCTTAGTAGGTACTCTACCGTTTGAATCTCGTTTTGATGCGTATGTGATTCCTTTATGCCATGTACTACTGTGTATACCACCTACCATTTTCCTAGGTATTTGTATTACCTCTGTTCTTATGTGGGCATCGGTTTTCTTTACTCTTTTATCTATTACAAGCACCACTGACATTCTTGAATTGGTACTGAATATACATTTCTCAAGTTGCTCTAGGTTGAGGCAGTTGCTAATTGCCGTTTCATTAGCTCTTTTCAGCTAGTGGGGAACATTATATCTTCGACAAATATTATGGACGCTATTTCTATATTTCTTTTGAGTGTTACATTCTTTCTGCTTATCTCATTCACTCTGTCTGTCACTATGCTGCATAGTTTCGGGGCATATATTGTTCCTTCTCATATTTTTCGTTATTTCAAATGTTTCTCCCGCGGGACATACTGTCTTGCCATTTTCACCAATTTTTCGTAACAACAATGGCATCTTTACACTTTTTAACCTTCCCTATCTCTTTAATGCAATCCTTCAGGTCTAGTTTACCAAAGCATTTATATGCATCTCCAAACTTATATATGTAGTACGAATTGGAGCCCCTAACATTGTTGTAGTAAATCACGTATACTACATTCAAGGTTAGCAGTGATCAACTGAGGATTCTTCTCTATAATCCACCACATTGAAATATGCTTATTTTATTGTTATCTTTCCTTTGTTATTTCCGTCCTCACTTTTCACTTTTGCGAGAGCTTTACTTACACGAAAGCAACTAACTAGCGAATCTTTTGTTAGTGAACTTTTGGTACTTACAGGGGAAGTTTTAGTGGAGGAATATTCGGAAAGGGTTTTATTGGAAGAATATTCGGATAGGAATTTTCAGATCACCCTTCTTTCTGGGGTACTGATAAGGCTTTAAAATGCGGTTTTTTCTTCTTGATACGTCTTGAGTCAAGTTTCACCTCTCCAAGTTTATTTTGATCTCTTATTAACGCTGCCAGTGGCATCAAAATATTAGTTCATCATTATAAACTAAGTTGCTCTCTTAACTCGTATGAATACCATAATTCAGTGTGAGCTCATCTCAATTCAATCTAAAAGACGATAGAGACCTTACAAACAGAGGTATTTACGCGACTTCTGTTTAGTGTCTCGCCGATTAATTACTTTTCTGTAGAAAAACTGGTACGGTACGTAGTGTGGAGCGCCATTTGCAAATTAGTAACATTGTTCTGAAGTAGTTCATTTCCTCAAAAGGGAATCTGATAAGAGCGCACAAAATCAGTTAACCAAATACTGTAGAATAAACAATGTGGCAAATTACGGGTTGCAATACTTGACAAAATCTATGATCCTATTAAAATTGTGCCACTGAAGATTCTTCACAAACAAATATAAGATTTGCGTGAAAAATGTCAAAATGAAAGTAAAGTATGTACAGTTAATCTGGTATCCGTAAGGGGTATAAGAAATAAGGCGATGGTTCTATACAAGACACATTATATGGCATGTTTACATGACAAATTTTCACCATAAGAAGCTTTACAATAGTCCATCTTCTTTACATTATTTGGTGCCTAACACTATACCAGGAGATTTGAATGACAAATTTAGCAAATTTTACTACCACAGATGTATAGATTTTTTTACTTACCAGAAAACTGAGACACTAAACAAAAGTTACGTAAATACCTCGTAAGTTGTGTAGATATCGCACATAATGATACATATACATGTAGCATTATGCGCGATATCTACACAAATTTGTGTATTAATCACAAAAGCATATTGTCTGACGAATGTACGTCATTAGCAGGTTTTACAATGACATTCATGATTCCTCTTCAAATCAGTTTAGTTTACTTTGCAACTTTCATTATAAAAAATAACAAACTCAACTGATTAATACAGATTTCCTGGTCCAATATAAACATTACCTGCTTTCCGTGTGTTATGCTTTAACGAAAGTCAATGCTACCTTCGCGCCATCTATTGGTTAGCACCGTGTTTACAATCGATTAGTCAATACAGAGAGTATAGACGATATAAGTATACGTGTTGTGAGCTGTCTCTTTGACAGTCGATAGAATTCGAATCTAAATATAAAAGCTCTAAGGCTACATATTGTCACGTAGAATATGTCTTGACAAATCACACTTTCACTTATAACTAGGAGGCAGACGAAGTTGGTCACTGTGAAGTGGAAACGTCATATCTTGAGACGCATTGCTGAATATTCTCTCAAAAAATGGCTGACGCGGAACAAAAGGCCATGCAGCTGATGGCTGAGGCCGAGAAGAAGCTGACCTCATCCAAAGGATTTCTAGGATCACTTTTTGGGTATGTTAAATTCGTCATTTCTGAAGGGGTGGCGAATGAGGCTGGGTCGTCCTGAGCAAAGATGATGTTTCCATAACAGGGTATAGGGCTCTTCCCCCTTTGAGTCTGATAAGCAAAGTGGCCCTCGTAAGTTGGAATTAGCTATAATTCTTTAGATGCCTATTTCTCTTTGTTATAAAGACTGTTGCGTATTTGGTGTCACCTAACCTAGCTAGCCATAAAGGCCAGTAATAGGCTAGGCTAGGCTAGAAGCCTATAGTAGATTAAGTTGAAAATCCAGGGAGGTAGGTTTGGGTGATTGCTCACTCAGAGTTTTTCAAGTGTTACACTGATGCTAGCCTGAATCGGCCTGTGCCAGTGGAGGTTACTAACCCCAGCTGTGAAATGGGATCTAGCAAATGATACCCCACCCACTTAGACTAGACTCGAAGTTAGTGTGGTTTCTTTGCCTGGACTACCTATTGATGCACGTTGCTGCATTCTGCTCTGTACTTAGCCTAAACGGCATTTCTAGAGAAGCACTCCGCACGGACTGCAAGGAACGTAACCGCGGATATGAATTATAGGGAGGGATTGGGCCATCCAATGTATTTTGCCGTGTTTAGCACTGGCCCCTGGGGGTTAATTACAGTCTTCCGAATAATTATTACTTAAAATTCTTGTTCAGTAAGTAAAACTGCATAGAAAAACCGCAGCTGCCATAGTCTAGGCTGCCGCGGATAAGTACCCCTAAACATGTGTTTTAAAATATGAGAGGGTAAATTTGTGACAAGGCAGTATAAAATTGGCTAGATGATTAACCAAGGTGTTTTAGTGTTCCTATGGAATGGGTAATGTTGGAAGGATTCATAACTTTCGTAAGTTCACTTTGAACCTTTGGTAAAACTTTACTTTAGGTAGTTGTGTGGCCTGATTCCTGCCAGTGGCTGTCTGGGCCAGGTTACCGCCTTTTTGGGCGGTCCAGGAAAGTGAAGCTCTCCCGGCCAGGTTAGGGCACATTGCCCGAAGTTAGTTTAGGTAGGTAAGATATAGTTAGTCAGTAAAATAATCACAGTATCATATTTTCAAGTTTGTCTCTGATTTCAATTTCCTTCCTCTTTTCATTAGCAGACTGGCCTCCTTGTGTAAAGGGGTTGGGTTCTGATACATTTTGGAGTTCTTTCTCACTTAAAGAATTGATAATAGGAAGGTTTTGTAATTTTCCTGAGATCCTCAAGATATTACTGTTGTACTACTCCAGTGCTTAACCCGCTTATAGCTGTTTGTGTAGAAACATCAGATTGACTTGTGGGCATATATCTATATTGCAAAAGTGACTTGTGGATATGTATTTATATTGCAAAGGTCCCTAACATGGTGGAACATTGTGCATGTTATTCTTGGTGACTCCATTTAAAGTATTTTTATTCAAAAAGGCTCACATTGAGGTAATTGTAGTTGTTTTCTATGAGAATTTTTTTTTTTAAATGGTTAGATAGTCATAGTGAAATTACCAGTTATTGCCTCCAGGCATGACAAATCTGGGCCAATTTTGGGTCTTGACAGCAATTACTTTTGAGAACTTTTTAACCACCTACCTTTGTAACAGTCATTATGGTGTATGTTTATGAATTTTAATGGAATTTGCCTTAATCAGTGCCAATATATAAATTCTATAAGAGAACCAGAAGCTATAAGATTTACAGGTAATAGTGTTAGGACAAAAGGAGTTAACCGAGTATAGATCAGTGGTGGGACAGTTGAATTGGGCATCACTGCATACTATGCTAGAAATATCATACAATTTTAGTGAATTCAGTAAGGTTTTAATGAAGGAACGACTCAAGGTATGAAACAGTGATTAAAATAGTGAGAAAAGGTAAGAACATAATGGGAGCAGTGATAATAAATGAGTTAGAAGAAAAGATTTAAAGCAGGGCCGTCCAAGTTGTTTAGTCTGAGGGCCACTCTTGAAAACACAGAAAGTCATACGGGCCACCAGTGTGTGTAGTAATATATATAGATATATATATATATATATATATATATATATATATGTGTGTGTGTGTGTGTGTGTATATATTACTTTGAAATTATCATTTGAAAATGACAAGGACTTATTTCAGAGGAATTCAAAGAATTATATTTTAAAGACGGCAAACACGAGTTTATTATTCAAACACAGGTAAATTTAGTGGGAAAGCTGATAATAGCTTGACTTTATTATTTTTTAAAATTCAGAGTGAAAATGAGTGAGAGCACATCTTAATTCGGACTCAAGATTTACGTCACTAATTGAGGATCGTAATGTTGACTTTAATACTTCATGAATGAAAATGTGCTCTCACAGAGCCAAGTTGAACCAAACATTGACAATAGTTTTGACACATAATTAGAAATGTGTGGGTAATCATGTGAGCAGGATATTTGTGTCCAAAAATCGAATTTCACATCTTGGTGGGCATACGTAATAGATTTTTATTTCAATTAATTCTTCTTGAAACAAAGGTACATTGATTTTGCCTACAGCTGACAATTTACACACATCTCTATGACTTATTTTTCTCTCGCGGGCCACTTTCAAAATCAAACGGGCCACTTTTGGCCCACGGGCATGGGGTTGGACGGCCCTGATTTAAAGGAAAGCCTATCAAATGCTTCATTTGGGAATATTGAAGATAGTCGTACAGACTTGAGTTGTGTGATAACCTTAACAGATCGTAAGGGGAGAGATTTCATATGGTGGAAATCCAGAAAATCAAGAACAGGAGGAAGTAGTAAATGATTAAAAATGTATATTGGAGCAGTAAGAGAAATAATTAGGAGGTGAGATGGATAAAAGAAAAGCATTATAGTATAGCTGATGTGTTGACTAAAGCAAGATTTTATATATATGCAACTTAAAGTAAGCAGCTAGAATTTTGGAAATTCGTGATATCGCTAGTTTGTTTGCCCAGGCGACTAACCCCACCCACTTTCGGGGTAAAAAGGAACCAGCTCGCCTTGGAACTTCATTATGTTTCCGCCGTCTGATAACTACAGTTGTTAGCAGGAGCGGTTTTTAGAATTTGGTTTGCTTCTCAGTTGGTCATATTTTACAACAATTGGTGAAGTATTCTTATTTATGGTAACTGTTTTGGCAAATTATGTATAGTAAGTGTCAGGTTTGTTACAGACCAAATTTTCACTCTACTGAATTTGACTAATAGGCTTGTTGACTTTTGATTTGTCGGAATGTCCGATACTAACTGTAATTCTAGATGAACTAAGTCATATATGACCCACATACTTTGTGTACTAACTGTAGGGGTCAAATTTTTACCCAGGAATTTACTTACTTTCAATGAATGTGTTAATTTAGATTCCAAGATGTGGAAGACTTTTGAGTCGTTTGACTAAATTAGGAAGAGATAGAGAGAGGAAAGCGGCTTCTAGAGCCAGTAGCTAAAAGAAATTAGCTGCCCAGGAATCTGCTAAGTCTGCTGTTGTTGAAGTTATTTATAATCCTGTATCTTTTATTCCACTCAATCCCATTTGTCAATTTATCACACCATCTCCCTTACTCCTAATCCTGACCCTATTACCAGCCTTGGAAACAGTGTAAACCAAAACTTTGGTTTTATTGTAGTGTCTTACCGAACAATTATAGAGCCGTGATTTCCACGAGCGGCAGGATACTAAATTCAAATTTAGCGCGTCGGCGTCGCCAACACTGGTGGTGATGACGTCATCTCCCTCCACTCGCGGGAGAACCAGGTACAACTGCCCAGGTGAATCCAATTCTTTTCCTGCCGGTCGTCCGGTGAACATCGGTGGTCGGTGCGGTTGGATGACTTTGCTTCGCTTTTTTTTCTGGTGGAATTGATCTTCGGAATTGGTGAAGTACTCTTTTTTGGCGTTGTTGTTATTTTGCTTTTTATTTAGGCGTTGCCATGTCGGATTCTAGTCCGTCGGGAGTTAGGTTTTGCATCTCAGGATGTAAAACTAGATTATCCAAGTTAGAATATATTCTCACACTAAATGTGTTAAGTGTAGGGGACAGGTTTGTTCAGCAGATCGAACATGTAACGAGTGTAGTGATTGGACTGATTCTCAATGGAAGTTTTTTAGTTCATACTCGGAGAAATTAGCTAAAGACAGAATTAGAAAAGCAGCGCTTAGGGAAAGTAGACTTAGCTCTGCTTCGTCTTGCGATGCATCTGTTCCTTCTGTTTCTCCTCAAATTGTTATGTCTCCTTTAACTACACCTCCTATTCCTCCTACTAATCCCACTTCTCCGGCTTCCCGTGTAGTTTCTTCCGACACCATTGCCAGTCTGGAATCGAGGTTAGATCAGAAATTTTCGGTACTAGCGAATACGGTTTTGCAACTTGGTAATTCAGTTAAGACGTTTTTGGAGAAAGCGACCTCAGGTAAGAGTGTAGTTGAGGGTGCGTCTGTCTGTCCTGACACGTTCTTCCTAGACAAAGGTCACTGTCCAGCTCCCCCGCACCGGGAGAAGACATACCGAAGTCCAAGTGGGAGTCGATCGGGATTTGCCCACAGACAGGCGCCTCTCTTGTTGAGCCTGTTGCGCCTCAACAGGGCTCGGTTAAGCGTTGGAAAGGTGTTGCGGTCAGACGCCTTTCAAATGATTCAAGCGATTCGTCTCCGGTCGCGCGGCGCTCTTGGCGAGATTCGCCCGTTTGCGTCCTTAAAGAGGCGTTCAGGCGCCGATTCTTCGCCTCCTCCAGTCAAGCGGTATAAGGAGCCTGAGAGTAGGGTTGCGCCGCGGCTCGTTCGTCGCCTCAATCTGTGCCTTTTTCGGCTCCATCTACTAGTAGAGATTGTGGTTTTAGCGCTGTAGCTAGCAGTTCTAAGGGTGTTTCTTTAGGCGCTTTTTTCGTCTGTTACGCCTGATGCGCCTGTTTCGCCTCGAATTTCGGCGGCTCCGAGCGAGGCGCAGTAGTTTTTCCGCCTCCTGCTGAACATTTAGGCTCTTCCAAGCCTACGTTAACTGTTTTTGATTCGTCTCTGGCGCCTTTGCGCAAGCAGTTAGAGATGTTAACCAACTGGATGAATGAGTCCAAGGGTGGTTCGAAACCTTCAGATCCGGTTGTAGTTCCGTCTACTTCTTCGGCGGTATCGGAGAATGAAGAAGAAGTAGAGGAGGAGGATTTACATCACCTCTCGTGTTATTCACGTCTCCTTAGATTTCTTCTGGTATCTTATCCAGATTATTTTGAGAAAGCGGCTCCGCGCTCCCCAACTTCGACTTTTTTGATGAGGAGGAAAACTTCAGACCCTCTCCTCCCAAAACTTGTTCTATCTAAAGCGGTTAGACATTCGTTGAAAGAGACGGAGAAATGGATGTCTATGAAAAGAGACTTAGGGAAAGGCTCTTTTTTGCTACCCTCCCTCTAAGTTGCTTTCGTAAGAGGTATAGGTTTTATGTAACTGGGGAAGCTCCTTCTCTGGGAGTTTCTGCCTCCTCCCAGGGAGACTTCTCCAGTTTAATCGACTCCTCTAGAAGATCTGCTTTCGCCGCAGCGAAAGTTTTCTTTACAGCGCCTGAGTTGGACCACGTTGTAAAGAATCAATTTAAACTTTTGGAAGTCTTTAGCTTCCTTGATTGGACTATTGGCGCTTTAGCGGCCAAGATCGAAGACTGTCCTTCTCTTTCCCAGGAGTTAGCGGAGGATTGGATTGGTGTTCTGTCCTGTGCGGACAAATCCATTAGGGATGGATGTGATGAGTTAGCTTCGCTCATCGCCTTTGGTACCCTTAAGAAAAGGCAACTTTGTGCTCCTTTGCTTCTAAAAGGGTTACGTCCCAACAGAAGTCTGCTCTCTTGTTTGCTCCTTTTTGTGAAAGATAACCTCTTTCCAGACGATGTAGTGTTGTCAATTTCGTCTGCGCTAGATAAGAAATCTACTTCGGATTTACTGGCACAGTCTACTAAGAGACCTAAAGCTCCTGTGGAGACTGTTCCTTCGGTTTCTCCTCTGGCCCAAGCGCCTTTTCGAGGAGAAAACCCAAGCGCTTCTTTCGGCCGAAATCGAATTTGCGACCTCAGTCTAAGGCCTCGGCCAAGGTTAACAAACCTTCCAAATGAAAGCTCGGTTCTTCATGCACCCAGTGGGAGCCAGGCTGGCTCTGTTTTGGGAGGAATGGGAAAAACAGAGGAGCAGAAGCCTGGTAGTGCAAGTACTCAAGTTCGGCTATCGTATTTCTCTCGTTTCACCTCCCTCGCTCTCACCTGTGCCAATTCCATTCCAGGCATACTCTCCGGGCTCAGACAAATTTCTGGCGCTAGCCGCAGAAGTGGAAGAGCTTGTTCCTAAAGAAGCGATAGAACAGATAGAAGGGGATTTTCCTCCAGGCTTTTACAATCGCCTTTTTGTAGTTCCCAAGTCATCGGGGGGCTGGAGGCCGGTTTTGGATGTTAGCGCCCTGAACTTGCATGTCCAGAAAACAAAATTTCATATGGAGACCACTCGGTCGGGTTCTGGAGTCCATCAGACAGGGGGATTGGATGGTCTCTCTGGACATGCAAGACGCTTATTTTCACATTCCGATACATCGCGAATCTCGGAAGTACCTGAGGTTCATGTTCGAAGGCAAGGTGTTTCAGTTTCGGGCGCTTTGCTTCGGACTAGCGACCGCTCCTCAAGTTTTCACCAGGGTTCTATCCCCGATAGGAAGCTGGCTACAACATATTAGGAGTAAGAATCTCCCTCTATCTGGACGATTGGCTTCTCCGGTCGGAATCAGAGAGTCGGTGCATGAAGGACCTTGGAACAACTCTGGATCTTGCCAGAAAAGTTAGGAATTCTGGTCAACAAACAGAAGTCCCAGTTGGTTCCATCTCAGAGCATCCTTTATTTGGGGATGATTCTGAATGCTCAGTTTTTCGGGCTTTTTCTGTCCCCGAAGAGGGTTCAAGGCTGTCTGGAGTACAGTTTCAGTAGTTCTTGGTCAAAAAGGTAAGTTCTGCCAATCAGTGGATGAGGCTCCTGGCAAATTGACGTCAGTGGAGAAATTTTGTGACGTTGGGAAGACTGCACATGAGACCTCTGCAGTTTTTCCTGAGAGCCTCTTGGTGCAGGAAGACACAACCAGACTCGATTACCTTTCCTGTCACAGATTAAATAAAAGAGGACCTAAGGTGGTGCTCTCTCGAGCAAGGTTGGAAGAAGGGTTAGATCTACGACCCATCCTCCCGAACCTACAGTTCTTTTCCGACGCATCGGACACAGGTTGGGGAGCCCCTAATGGGAAATCAACGACTTCAGGAGCTTGGTCGAGAAGGAGAAGAAGTTCCACATAAATGTAAAGGAAACTGTTAGCAATTTTCTTAGGGCTCAGACAGTTTCGGAGCTTAGTAGAAGGCCGAGTAGTGGCAGTGCATTCCGACAACTCCACGGCTCTCTCGTACGTGCGGAAACAGGGGGGACTCAGTCTTTCTCTCTGTACGAAGTAGCCAAGGATCTCCTCCTGTGGTCAAACGAAGCGAAGGTTCAGCTAGTCCCGAGATTTGTTCCGGGAAAGATGAACGTCCTGGCGGACGAGTTAAGTCGTCAACAGCAAGTGTTTACCTCTGGAGTGGACTTTGGACAACAAGATTTGTCAGAAACTTTGGCGCCTTTGGGGACGACCGTCAATAGACCTGTTCGCGACATCGAGGAACAACCGTCTTCCTCTCTTTTGTTCTCCAGTCCCAGATCCTCTAGCTTGGTCGGTGGACGCAATGCTGTTGGATTGGTCGGGTCTGGAAGCTTATGCATTCCCTCCGTTCGGTCTAATAAGAGAGGTGCTGAACAAGTTCATGTCGCACAGTAATGTAACGCTAACGTTAATCGCTCCCTTTTGGCCCAGGAAAGAGTGGTTCCCGGACCTTCTCCAGTTGTTAGTAGACTTCCCAGACTTCTTCCTCCAGAGAAGTGGCTTCTCAAACAACCTCACTTCAAGAGGTTCCACCAAAACTTGTCCGCTCTAGCTCTGACAGGTTCAGACTGTCCGGAATCTTGTCAGAGCGAAAGGATTTTCAAGAAGAGCTGCAGAAGCTATCGCTCGTTGTAGGAGAGAGTCTTCTAACAAACTCTATCAAGGGAAGTGGAGAATCTTCAGAGAGTGGTGTAGAAGTGCTAAAGTCTCTACTTCTGCGACCTCTTTAACAGAAATAGCAGATTTTCTTTCTATTTTTCTTAGGAACTCTAAGAAACTGGCTCCATCCTTTCGACGATCAGAGGATATAGAGCCATGCTCTCTTCGGTTTTTCGACATCGAGGTTTGGATATTTCCTCCAATTCAGATCTCTCGGACCTCATTAGGTCTTTCGAAACCACTAAGCTCCCGCAAGATACAGTGGCTTGGAACTTAGATGTGTGCTTAAGTTCCTCATGGGGCCACCGTTTGAGCCTTTGAAGTCGGCTTCACTCAGGAACTTGACTAAGAAGGCACTCTTTCTTATTGCACTAGCTTCTGCTAAGCGAATGTCAGCGAATTGCACGCTATAGACAAAAGAGTCGGTTTCTCTCAAGGCAATGCTGTATTTTCGGTATCTTTGACCTTTCTAGCCAAAAATGAGAATCCTTCTAATCCTTGGCCGAGGAGTTTTGTGGTAAGGAACTTATCTGATTTGGTTGGACATGAGGAGGAAGAAAGGCTCTTATGTCCAGTCAGGGCTATTAAGCAGTATCTGTTTGCCACTAAGGGTATCAGAGGACAATCTTCTAAGCTCTGGACCTCGGTTCAAAATCCTCTCGTCCTCTTTCTAAGAATGCTATATCGTTTCTTTATTAGAGAGCTTATCAGGGAAGCTCACTCGCAGTCCGAGAACGACAATCTTTCCGATTCTGAGAGGTTAAAGCTCACGAGGTTAGAGCAGTGGCAACTTCTTTAGCATTCAGAAAGAATTTATCTTTAGCTTCGATTCTTCAGAGGACGTTCTGGAGATCGAATTCGGTTTTTTGCGAGTCATTATCTCAAAGAGATAGAAACGGTTTTCGAGAATTGTAAAACGTTAGGTCGGTGGCGGTTTCTGGCATGGTGTTGGGAGAAACGGCACAGGGGTGGTCGTCACCTCTATGCTAACTTTTCACCTTGAATAGGTTGTCGAGTTCAAGGGAAGCTGGGGGTACTGAGTACCTGGGATACTCACCAGTCTGTTAGGTCAGATTTTTACAATGGTTGGGTATATATGTTTTTAAATCTGGTGTTGGTGACAAATGTTTTGTATGATTGAAATTTCTGGTCTTAGCCGGGCAAGGGAAAAACAATGGGCAGGGCAATCTTTGTTGTTACTATCCTCCGTCAGTCAGCCTTGACTCGCTTGAACTACGGAAGGATTCCACTCCTGTAGAGGCTAACTTTGGTCAAATTCCAATTCCTCTACAATAGTAAGAAGAGCACCGACCAGAGGCAGTAACAGTCTGCTGTAGCTCTCTTACAAGTAAGGTACAAACAGACACCTTGAGTGTTTACTGGTATGGCAATAAATGTAACCATTTAAAAATACTAGTGGTCCACTGAATCCCACCTTCCCATAAATGTGTAATCAGCTCTATAATTGTTCGGTAAGACACTACAATAAAAATGAAATTTTCATTATTAAAATGAAGTTTTATTGTATACTTACCGAACAATTATGATTATACCCACCCTCCCCTTAGGTGGACGGACGGGCAGAAAGAATTGGATTCACCTGGGCAGTTGTACCTGGTTCTCCCGCGAGTGGAGGGAGATGACGTCATCACCACCAGTGTTGGCGACGCCGACGCGCTAAATTTGAATTTAGTATCCTGCCGCTCGTGGAAATCACGGCTCTATAATTGTTCGGTAAGTATACAATAAAACTTCATTTTAATAATGAAAATTTCATTTTGTCAGTGCATACGGTGGAAAGCTAGGCGCTTCTGTAAAGGTCCTGATGGACAAAATGAGTGAGAAAAGTAGTGTTAGTAGAAGAGGTGACTGTGTATTCCACCGATTCTCTTAGGTAAAGGTCCCTGGCAGATTCCCCTAGACCTGGAAGGAGCCAAACTGGTAGCCCAAAGGAGGTCTGTGGCATCTGTCCACAGGCAGTCACCCCCTTTGTTAGTCCTGTTGATGCATCCCAGGTACCGATAGAGCACCGTTGGAAAGGCCTTTCTATGGAATTGGGTTGTTTTTCTTCAAGTTTATCCAGTCCGGGGATTCCAGTTCAAGGTGCCAATGGCGTTTTCTGGACGAGTTGTGACCCTTGACATCACATTCCAAGGAAGTTTCTTCATCTGCAGTACCTGTTAAAAGGTTCAGAGAACCTCCTCAAGAACAGCCTGCTTATAGTTTTTGGGACGGTCCCGAATGTTTATCTCTAGACTTTCCAGAGCCAGAAGGACAGTATTGTAAGAAGAAATGTCTTGCTTCTGCTTGCAAGCACTGCTCCTTTTTCAAGAACATGTCTTCAATTCCGGTACCCAGGAGCTTGCTTCTTTTATGAGAATGGATGAGCGTCCATTGGTGCCCAAGCTCTTGGAGTTGTCTCAAGCCTATGAGCACCCACTGGTGCCAGTATCAGCAGAGGACCTCCGAGACTTCTGATTCAGTTAAGTGCCCAATGGCGCCAGATCCTTTTTCTGCACGTAATAGTCATTAAGTGCCAGTTCACATGGAAGTATATGAGCATCCTCTAGCGCCCATGGAAGTCAGAGTTCCCATTGGCACCAGAGCACCAAGTTGTGCATGAGAGCCGACTATCTTCTCAGCTTGGATTGTCTCTTGAACATCTCTCAGCTGTCAATCTTTGTTTGTTGACAGTGTCCTTGGGCATTCCTCATACTCCCATGTCAGGAATCTGATTACAATCACTGCTCCTTTTTATCAGGCTCCTGTGGTTGAGGACCAGTCTTTCTTGCCCAGTCAGTGCAAATAAGATGATATGTTCAGATTGTTTAAGAAAACTCCTGTGCCTAATCTGCACATGGACTTGTCTCCTTATCTTCAGTTGTGGAAAAGGAAGTGAACTCAGCCAAGCCTCCTCCTGCTTATGCTTCTCTACTTACTTCTTTATTGGCACGTTTCCCAGCTTCTCTCCTGCAGCTCTGGCTTCACTAGCGTCAACAAATCTTATGGATAGCAAGGTGATAGATGAACAACACCATAAGATGGTGCTCTCTTCATCAGCCAAGAATGCTTTACGTGAAGTCGACAGTTGGCTTTCAAGTAAGAGAATACAGGGTAATTTAGCTGTCCTCTTGCCAGACTTACTCAGAGGAGGTAACTTGTCTTACGTTACTGGAGAAGCTCCTTCCTTGGGAGCCTCTGCCTCCTCCCAGTGGGACTTCTCTGGTTTAATAAATTCCTCCCATAGATCAGCCTTCAATTTGGCAAAAGTCCTTTTCTCCACTTCAAAGCTGAACCATTTAATTAAGTATACTTTTAAGGTCCTGAAAGTGTTAGGCTTTCTAGACTGGGCAATAGGAGCTCTAGCTCATAAAATTAAGTAATGCTCTATCCTTGAAGAGGATAATTCAGCTGTTTTTTTGGGAGTAATTTCCTGCCTTTACAAAGGTATTAGAGACAGTTCCTTGGAGTTGGCTTTCTTGTTTGCAATGGGGATCTTCAAGAAAAGGGAGCTTTGGTGTTTTTACATCACTAAGGAATCACTCATACACAGAAGTTTGCACTCCAATAAACTTCTTAGACAAACAACATTTGGTCCCACAAGTGACAGTGCTTCAAATTGCTTCAGACCTCCAGAAGAAATCTACACAGCACCTTCTTGCTCGATCAGCTAGATGCCTGAGAGAAACTCCTTTGGTATCTCGGGCAGTCTCCCCTCTTCAGACGCAGCCCTTTTGTGGTAGAGTCAGACAGAGAGGTTACCCAAGACCACGAGTGAATGTACAGTTCACCTCGCGTGTGATCAAGAAGTCCACCACTAAGACAGCTGCTCGCTGGTGGGATTGAGCCTCCTACACTTTTGGGAATATTGGGAAGAGAAGGGAGCAGAACCCTGGATAATACAGGTCCTGAAAGAGGGATTCTCAATTCTGTTTATAAGAAATCTTCCTTTTATAGTATACTATGTAACTCACCAAGTAATTACATAGCTATAGTTTCTAACTAGTATGGCAGTTAAAATTTACTAGTACTGATTCGCCAAGGTATAAGTGTCTAAGGACACGTCTTTCTCCTGGTTTTGCAAGATCGGGAGGTAGTTTTCTGCTGCTGGCAATGATGTCACTTGTACGCTTTCCCTGAGAGTGCATGGTATCATTGGCTTAGTCCTTTTCTCGCATTCCGAAGAATATGTCGGACTTAAAGATAGATGTCTCATCAGGGCCACATTTATGTCTACGTATCTACCTTTGGATTTTTGCCCACAAGTCCATGGAATCCTTTTTTCCTTGGACCTATGGGGCTGCTTAACAAATTGTGTTTTCTTACCCGGCTCCTTCAAAAGGACAGGTTGATTCTTGCCTAAGGTGTGTGGTTCTAGAGGTGAGAAGGATTTGAGAGTGACTGGCCCCTCCTTCTCTTTCCTCGTTCTTCTTCTCTTCCTTCAGGCTAGGAATAGGACTTGAACCTGTTCTTGCTAGACTCCCCTCGAGTAGGTTCCTTCACGTGGTGAGGGGGTTAGGGATTCTGACGGAATGCCTACAAAACCTTTGGCATTAACTGGCGTGGACATTTCCAATTTTGCAAAATGTTACTACTTGGGTGTGAGTCTGGTTTGGAGGGGGTTTGAATTCAAAACTAATTGTGGGAGTTGTGGTGGTAAGTCACCACCCAATATGGTTTAGAGCGAAGAGGTAGTGAAGGGATTTTCCTATTGCTATATTGGGGGCAGAACCATCTCCAGGAACCAGCCCATCGGAATCGGGGGTTGGGGGTTGGGGGCTTGTTTTTGGGATGGGACTCCTGGCTTTTGTCCGAAAGCTCACCAATTCGTTTGGAATGGGAAGTCGGTCCCCATTAGTGGGGCAGAACTCCCAGCAGGCAGATTGGCTTATACCTGGGCCACTGCAAGCATATTGATGCTATCCTGAAAGGGTATGGTATGGGGCAGACTGTGGGGAAGCAACTTTCATGTGTACCATTGATGGAGAATGTCAAATCCTTTCTAGTCTGCAATACCTTATTAGTCTTCCCAAGCAGTAGTTATGTGTGTGTATATGTTATCTCCCCCTTTTTATTTTTATAGATTCCCATGACTAGTCTCTCTAGTACACTGTCCCCTGGAACCCCCCCAACTCTTTGGCACCATTGACAACCTTAGGCTTGGATAATGACTTCCCTTTGCCATCCCCAACCTCCTCCAATGAAAACAACAAAGATTCCTTGATTATTACTACAAGCCCTTATGTAGTTCAGAACAGAGGAAAGAATAGTAGTTATAATAGAAACAGGAATGCTAATCCTGATATTAGAATTTTACTTGGTTTTCAAGAACCTGACACTTATAATAAATATCTTTCTCTTGACCTCAACAAAAACATAAAAGAACTGAATATATTTGGTGTCCATAGAGATATTGTGAAATGCATTGGCAGAGAACCAAAGTTAGCCTCTCAAGGTGAAGGAAGCTTGTTTATAGAAGTTTTATCACCAGATGAAAGTAGAAAATTACTATCTATTAATGCTATAGAAAAAAGCATAGCAAAATGCGCTCCTCACAAAACAATGAATCAGTCTAAAAGAGTTGTGCATAGTACTGAACTCTTATATTATTCTGAGGACACTCTCCGAAAAGAATTTGCTGATCAGAAAGTGGTTGATGTGAGATGAATCAAGAAAAAAGTATTGAGAATATTACATCCATCACCTACTTTAATGCTCACCTTTGATTGTTTGAGACTCCCTAAATTTCTGAAAGCTGCATGGCTTCACTTGCCAATTAGACAGTATATACCCGCTCCCAGAAGATGTTTCCATTGTTCAATGTGTGGCCATCTGATTACATGTAGGAAAAAAGAAAGGAACGAACCAGCTATATGCTTTAACTGTGGAAAAAAAATTATATACCATAGTACTATACACTAGAATAACTCTTGTTAATGCTATGCAATTTCTCTCTGTACTGAATTAATTATCATAAGCCAATATGCATTGAACATAGAGAATTACCTGAAATTAATAATTATTATACTGTATATGTATAAAGTATACTGTGTAGTATAGGCTAGGCTACCTTATATGTAAAGATTGTATGTATACTGATTACCCTAGTGTAGGCTAGGCATATTCAAGATACGATTTTCCAACAAACGATGGGTGTTTTGGAACCTAACACCATCCTAAGTGGGAGAATACCTGTACATGTCTGTTTCTTAATTAAAAACATGGTTTTTTTCATAATTTAGGATGGTTTGGGGATGTTTAACAGGGCTGGAACAGATTAAATCTACAGTAATACTTTGGGTTACGAACCGATTAGTATACGAATTTTTTAACTTACGAAGTGACGCCCTCATTCTGGAATACGAATTTCGCTTGGAATACGAATGCGCGAATTTCCATCATGGGAGGCCGCCTGATTTGTTTACATCGGATGAGCGTGGGATCTGCGAACGCATTTTTTTTCGGCCAAAACTTAACGCTGCTTTGTTTACATCGGATGAGCGTGGGATCTGCGAACGCAATTTTTTCGGCCAAAACTTAACGAGGGTCACGTGACTTCCTCCTACGCATCCCTTGACCCTTTTTAAACCATAACTCTTTCAATATCTCGCTGGCGGTAAGATTGAAGCGCCATCTGTCCGTTAGAATACGCTCTCAAATTTGCTTAGTGATTTGCGCACGTGTTGTGTTTCCGTGATAGTGCTTATACATTACTATTACCCAAATACTAAAGACAATGGCTCCCAAGATGACGAAGGCAAGCAGCAAGAAGGAAAGCATAAGAAAGAAGGAAATGATTACAGTCGAAATGAAGAAGGAAATTATCCAAATGCATGATAAAGGCGAGTGCGTGAAAGACATTGCAGCATTCTTCAAGCGGTCGCAATCAACGATCTGCACTATTTTGAAGAAAAAGGAAGAAATTAAAGCCAGTAAAGCATCAAAAGGTGTCACAGTATTGACGAAACAACGGCCTTATATTCTCGACGATGTAGAAAATTTGCTCATAGAAAAATATTTTTTCAAAATTGCGTAAGCGTAAAATTAGTGATCGTAGTGAACGGTGCTCTCTAGAGAAAGAACCAGAAAGTCTTCCAGAAGTGTTCACGGAGGGAGATTTCCCCCCAAGGCCCTGAACCCCTCTCCTCCTCACCCTTCCCCTCCTCCCGTCTCCGTCAAGCCAGCAGCCACACTCGCCAAAGGTAAAGTTCAGGTTTTACTGTGCATGCATATTAAATCTAGTTTTTATTGTAGTGTCTTACCGAACAATTATAGAGCCGTGATTTCCACGAGCGGCAGGATACTAAATTCAAATTTAGCGCGTCGGCGTCGCCAACACTGGTGGTGATGACGTCATCTCCCTCCACTCGCGGGAGAACCAGGTACAACTGCCCAGGTGAATCCAATTCTTTTCCTGCCGGCGTCCGGTGAACATCGGTGGTCGGTGCGGTTGGATGACTTTGCTTCGCTTTTTTTTTTTTCTTGTGGATTTGATCTTCGGAATTGGTGAAGTACTCTTTTTTGGCGTTGTTGTTATTTTGCTTTTTATTTAGGCGTTGCCATGTCGGATTCTAGTCCGTCGGGAGTTAGGTTTTGCATCTCAGGATGTAAAACTAGATTATCCAAGTTAGAGTATGATTCTCACACTAAATGTGTTAAGTGTAGGGGACAGGTTTGTTCAGCAGATCGAACATGTAACGAGTGTAGTGATTGGACTGATTCTCAATGGAAGTTTTTTTAGTTCATACTCGGAGAAATTAGCTAAAGACAGAATTAGAAAAGCAACGCTTAGGGAAAGTAGACTTAGCTCTGCTTCGTCTTGCGATGCATCTGTTCCTTCTGTTTCTCCTCAAATTGTTATGTCTCCTTTAACTACACCTCCTATTCCTCCTACTAATCCCACTTCTCCGGCTTCCCGTGTAGTTTCTTCCGACACCATTGCCAGTCTGGAATCGAGGTTAGATCAGAAATTTTCGGTACTAGCGAATACGGTTTTGCAACTTGGTAATTCAGTTAAGACGTTTTTGGAGAAAGCGGCTTTAGGTAAGAGTGTAGTTTAGGGTGCGTCTGTCTGTCCTGACACGTCTCCTAGACAAAGGTCACTGTCCAGCTCCCCCGCACCGGGGAGAAGACATACCGGAAGTCCAAGGGAGTCGATCGGGATTTGCCCACAGACAGGCGCCTCTCTTGTTGAGCCTGTTGCGCCTCAACAGGGCTCGGTTAAGCGTTGGAAAGGTGTTGCAGTCAGACGCCTTTCGAATGATTCAAGCGATTCGTCTCCGGTCGCGCGGCGCTCTTGGCGAGATTCGCCTGTTTCGCGTCCCTTAAAGAGGCGTTCAGGCGCCGATTCTTCGCCTCCTCCAGTCAAGCGGTATAAGGAGCCTGAGAGTAGGGTTGCGCCGCGGCCGTTAGCGGCTCGTTCGTCGCCTCAATCTGTGCCTTTTTCGGCTCCATCTACTAGTAAAGATTGTGGTTTAGTGCTGTAGCTAGCAGTCTAAGGGTGTTTCTTTAGGCGCTTTTTCGTCTGTTACGCCTGATGCGCCTGTTTCGCCTCGAATTTCGGCGGCTCCGAGCGAGGCGCAAGTAGTTTTTCCGCCTCCTGCTGAACATTTAGGCTCTTCCAAGCCTACGTTAACTGTTTTTGATTCGTCTCTGGCGCCTTTGCGCAAGCAGTTAGAGATGTTAACCAACTGGATGAATGAGTCCAAGGGTGGTTCGAAACCTTCAGATCCGGTTGTAGTTCCGTCTACTTCTTCGGCGGTATCGGAGAATGAAGAAGAAGTAGAGGAGGAGGATTCACATCACCTCTCGTGTTATTCACGTCTCCTTAGATTTCTTCTGGTACCTTATCCAGATTATTTTGAGAAAGCGGCTCCGCGCTCCCCAACTTCGACTTTTTTGATGAGGAGGAAAACTTCAGACCCTCTCCTCCCAAAACTTGTTCTATCTAAAGCGGTTAGACATTTGTTGAAAGAGACTGAGAAATGGATGTCTATGAAAGAGACTTAGGGAAGGCTCTTTTTGCTTACCCTCCCTCTTAAGTTGCTTCGTAAGAGGTATAGGTTTTATGTAACTGGGGAAGCTCCTTCTCTGGGAGTTTCTGCCTCCTCCCAGGGAGACTTCTCCAGTTTAATCGACTCCTCTAGAAGATCTGCTTTCGCCGCAGCGAAAGTTTTCTTTACAGCGCCTGAGTTGGACCACGTTGTAAAGAATCAATTTAAACTTTTGGAAGTCTTTAGCTTCCTTGATTGGACTATTGGCGCTTTAGCGGCCAAGATCGAAGACTGTCCTTCTCTTTCTCAGGAGTTAGCGGAGGATTGGATTGGTGTTCTGTCCTGTGCGGACAAATCCATTAGGGATGGATGTGATGAGTTAGCTTCGCTCATCGCCTTTGGTACCCTTAAGAAAAGGCAACTTTGGTGCTCCTTTGCTTCTAAAAGGGTTACTTCCCAAACAGAAGTCTGCTCTCTTGTTTGCCTCCTTTTGTGAAAGATAACCTCTTTCCAGACGATGTAGTGTTGTCAATTTCGTCTGCGCTAGATAAGAAATCTACTTCGGATTTACTGGCACAGTCTACGAAGAGACCTAAAGCTCCTGTGGAGACTGTTCCGTTCGGTTTCTCCTCTGGCCCAAGTGCCTTTTCGAGGGAGAAAACCCAAGCGCTTCTTTCGGCCGAAGTCGAATTTGCGACCTCAGTCTAAGGCCTCGGCCAAGGTTAACAAACCTTCCAAATGAAAGCTCGGTTCTTCATGCACCAGTGGGAGCCAGGCTGGCTCTATTTTGGGAGGAATGGGAAAACAGAGGAGCAGAAGCCTGGGTAGTGCAAGTACTCAAGTTCGGCTATCGTATTCCTCTCGTTTCACCTCCCTCGCTCTCACCTGTGCCAATTCCATTCCAGGCATACTCTCCGGGCTCAGACAAATTTCTGGCGCTAGCCGCAGAAGTGGAAGCGCTTGTTCTCAAAGAAGCGATAGAACAGATAGAAGGGGATTTCCTCCAGGCTTTTACAATCGCCTTTTTGTAGTTCCCAAGTCATCAGGGGGCTGGAGGCCGGTTTTTGGATGTGAGCGCCCTGAACTTGCATGTCCAGAAAACAAAATTTCATATGGAGACCACTCGGTCGGTTCTGGAGTCCATCAGACAGGGGGATTGGATGGTCGCTCTGGACATGCAAGACGCTTATTTTCACATTCCGATACATCGCGAATCTCGGAAGTACCTGAGGTTCATGTTCGAAGGCAAGGTGTTTCAGTTTCGGGCGCTTTGCTTCGGACTAGCGACCGATCCTCAAGTTTTCACCAGGGTTCTATCCCCGATAGGAAGCTGGCTGCACATATTAGGAGTAAGAATCTCCCTCTATCTGGACGATTGGCTTTCTCCGGTCGGAATCAGAGAGTCGGTGCAATGAAGGACCTTGGAACAACTCTGGATCTTGCCAGAAAGTTAGGAATCTGGTCAACAAACAGAAGTCCCAGTTGGTTCCATCTCAGAGCATCCTTTATTTGGGGATGATTCTGAATGCTCAAGTTTTTTCGGGCTTTTCTGTCCCCGAAGAGGGTTCAGGCTGTCTGGAGACAGTTCAGGAGTTCTTGGACAAAAAGGTAAGTTCTGCCAATCAGTGGATGAGGCTCCTGGGCAAATTGACGTCAGTGGAGAAATTTGTGACGTTGGGAAGACTGCACATGAGACCTCTGCAGTTTTTCCTGAGAGCCTCTTGGTGCAGGAAGACACAACCAGACTCGATTACCTTTCCTGTCACAGATCAAATAAAAGAGGACCTAAGGTGGTGGCTCTCTCGAGCAAGGTTGGAAGAAGGGTTAGATTTACGACCCATCCTCCCGAACCTACAGTTCTTTTCCGACGCATCGGACACAGGTTGGGGAGCCCTACTGGGAAATCAACGGACTTCAGGAGCTTGGTCGGAGAAGGAGAAGAAGCCACATAAATGTAAAGAACTGTTAGCAATTTTCTTGGGGCTCAGACAGTTTCGGAGCTTAGTAGAAGGTCGAGTAGTGGCAGTGCATTCCGACAACTCCACGCTCTCTCGTACGTGCGGAAACAGGGGGGGACTCAGTCTTTCTCTCTGTACGAAGTAGCCAAGGATCTCCTCCTGTGGTCAAACGAAGCGAAGGTTCAGCTAGTCCCGAGATTTGTTGCCGGGAAGATGAAACGTCCTGGCGGACGAGTTAAGTCGTCAACAGCAAGTGTTTACCTCTGGAGTGGACTTTGGACAACAAGATTTGTCAGAAACTTTGGCGCCTTTGGGGACGACCGTCAATAGACCTGTTCGCGACATCAAGGAACAACCGTCTTCCTCTCTTTTGTTCTCCAGTCCCAGATCCTCTAGCTTGGTCGGTGGACGCAATGCTGTTGGATTGGTCGGGTCTGGAAGCTTATGCATTCCCTCCGTTCGGTCTAATAAGAGAGGTGCTGAACAAGTTCATGTCGCACAGCAATGTAACACTAACGTTAATCGCTCCCTTTGGCCCGGAAAGAGTGGTTCCCGGACCTTCTCCAGTTGTTAGTAGACTTCCCCAGACTTCTTCCTCCAGAGAAGTGGCTTCTCAAACAACCTCACTTTAAGAGGTTCCACCAAAACTTGTCCGCTCTAGCTCTGACAGGGTTCAGACTGTCCGGAATCTTGTCAGAGCGAAAGGATTTTCAAGAAGAGCTGCAGAAGCTATCGCTCGTTGTAGGAGAGAGTCTTCTAACAAACTCTATCAAGGGAAGTGGAGAATCTTCAGAGAGTGGTGTAGAAGTGCTAAAGTCTCTACTTCTGCGACCTCTTTAACAGAAATAGCAGATTTTCTTCTATTTCTTAGGAACTCTAAGAAACTGGCTCCTTCGACGATCAGAGGATATAGAGCCATGCTCTCTTCGGTTTTTCGACATCGAGGTTTGGATATTTCCTCCAATTCAGATCTGTTGGACCTCATTAGGTCTTTCAAAACCACTAAGCTCCCGCAAGATACAGTGGCTTGGAACTTAGATGTGGTGCTTAAGTTCCTCATGGGGCCACCGTTTGAGCCTTTGAAGTCGGCTTTCACTCAGGAACTTGACTAAGAAGGCAACTTTTTCTTATTGCACTAGCTTCTGCTAAGCGTGTCAGCGAATTGCACGCTATAGACAAAAGAGTCGGTTTCTCTCAAGGCAATGCTGTATTTTCGGTATCTTTGACCTTTCTAGCCAAAAATGAGAATCCTTCTAATCCTGGCCGAGGAGTTTTGTGGTAAGGAACTTATCTGATTTGGTTGGACATGAGGAGGAAGAAAGGCTCTTATGTCCAGTCAGGGCTATTAAGCAGTATCTGTTTGCCACTAAAGGTATTAGAGGACAATCCTCTAAGCTCTGGACCTCGGTTCAAAATCCCTCTCGTCCTCTTTCTAAGAATGCTATATCGTTCTTTATTAGAGAGCTTATCAGGGAGCTCACTCGCATCCCGAGAACGACAATCTTTCCGTTCTGAGAGTTAAAGTTCACGAGGTTAGAGCAGTGGCAACTTCCTTTAGCATTCAGAAGAATTTATCTTTAGCTTCGATTCTTCAGAGCACGTTCTGGAGATCGAATTCGGTTTTTGCGAGTCATTATCTCAAAGAGATAGAAACGGTTTTCGAGAATTGTAAAACGTTAGGTCCGGTGGCGGTTTCTGGCATGGTGTTGGGAGAAACGGCACAGGGGTCGTCACCTCTATGCTAACTTTTCACCTTGAATAGGTTGTCGAGTTCAAGGGAAGCTGGGGGTACTGAGTACCTGGGATACTCACCAGTCTGTTAGGTCAGATTATACAATGGTTGGGTATATATGTTTTTAAATCTGGTGTTTGGTGACAAATGTTTTGTATGATTGAATTTCTGGTCTTAGCCCAGGGCAAGGGCAATCTTTGTTGTTACTATCCTCCGTCAGTCAGCCTTGACTCGCTTGAAACAACTACGGAAGGATTCCACTCCTGTAGAGGCTAACTTTGGTCAAATTCCAATTCCTCTACAATAGTAAGAAGAGCACCGACCAGAGGCAGTAACAGTCTGCTGTAGCTCTCTTACAAGGTAAGGTACAACAGACACCTTGAGTGTTTACTGGTATTGCAATAAATGTAACCATTTAAAAATACTAGTGGTCCACTGAATCCCACCTTCCCATAAATGTGTAATCAGCTCTATAATTGTTCGGTAAGACACTACAATAAAAATGAAATTTTCATTATTAAAATGAAGTTTTATTGTATACTTACCGAACAATTATGATTATACCCACCCTCCTCCCCTTAGGTGGACGGACGGGCAGAAAGAATTGGATTCACCTGGGCAGTTGTACCTGGTTCTCCCGCGAGTGGAGGAGATGACGTCATCACCACCAGTGTTGGCGACGCCGACGCGCTAAATTTGAATTTAGTATCCTGCCGCTCGTGGAAATCACGGCTCTATAATTGTTCGGTAAGTATACAATAAAACTTCATTTTAATAATGAAAATTTCATGTTTATATTTAATTTCATTCTTCAATTTTATAATTTTATGTAATTCCTACACGAATTTTCAACCTTAGTGAACAAAAATAAATGGAAAAATATGAATTGAAATGGTTATTCATGGTCGGGTGGAACGCATTATTTGCTTTTTATAACATTCTTATGGGAAAATCCATTTGGGTTACGAATTTTTTAGGTTACGAAGCAGGTTCTGGAACGGATTAAATTCGTAACCCAAGGTATTACTGTATTTCAGTTATTTTAAATGAGAGAAAATTGTTGACATACAAGTAGATTGACTTATAAGCTCGGTTACAGAATGAATTAAACTTTTATAATCAAGGTATTACTGTATACAACTATCTCTGTCATGAGGTTCCCACTTTATCTGAACCAGTCTAAAAGTTGCCATTCGTGAATTTATGGGTTATAGAAGTAATGGTACCTTATTCCTGCCCGATTCCCCAAATAGATAGCACCTAATTTTCTTACTCGCCATGGGTAAACCCGTCAACCACCCAAAACTTGTTATTACTACTCGTGAGTATATCCGTCCATTAAGGGTTAAGTACTGTAAAAATTTATACCCTCTATTAAAATCTGTAGTGTACATTTGTTTTTGTTTTTTTTATTGTACTTTAGCAGCATGATAATTTTATCAGTTATGTATTTGAATTCTGTTTCTCTTGATTGTCATAATTTTTTTTGTTTTTATTTTAAATTATTTTAATCTTTTTCAGGTTTTTCTCGTGGGTAATGGTTCCCTTTGTACTCCATGTTTGGGTTTGTTAAAACATGTTTGAATTTGGGTGTTTTGTTCATTGCATGACAGGCATGGTATGTAACCAAACTTGGGAAATTAATGTTCATGTAGTATGTTATACAAAACATTGCAATTTATGTAGGAGTTTTCTATAGCATGAATTGAAATCAGGCCATTTAAATTTAGCAAAGAGGTTAACTGATGGTAGGATGGTAAGTCATGAAAGGCATACATGTACACGGTCACCAGGGACTTTTTTGTCGGCTGTTGTCAAGGTAGTTTGCTGTGTTCCTACTAACTGCCAGGTTGGAAATTACTATTTTGCTTGTTTGTTTACTTTAACTTGGATAAGTAGTGTGAACTATGGATAAGTAATGTGAACTATGGAGATGTGAGGTGTGTGAGAGTGTGCGACCATTCATGTCTTCCATTTAGGTGGATCCCAGCTATTATTGCTCCTTTTTAGGGGTAGGATCTAGAGCTGTCAGTGGAAAAGGGTTTGATATAAAAGGAGGAAGGCTAAAAAGTGTTTGCCAGTGTTGGCAGGAGAGAAGACTCTCTGTTACATTAACCCTTTTCTGGCCCATCCTCTCTATCCCCAAACTTCTCCCTTCTCTTTTCATATGTATACTTTGGTCTCTCAGCCTATAAGGTGTGTTTGGGGGGAAGCGTGTATAACCTTTACACATTTGAGTCATATATGCATACTGGGCTCTCTCTCCAAGTGAGACTTACACATGTGCATTCTTTGGCTTTGCATATCCTTACCACATCAACTGCTCCATCTGCCGTTGCTCCTACTGCTAAGGAACTCAATATTGCTCAGTGGAATGGACTGGCCTTTGGTTCCTCTTTACACTTGTGAAGTATAGAGTTGGTAAGATAACTTCATCCACCATGTAGTCTCTAAGTCCTCCTGTGGCATAGTTTTCTTGGCAGCCTTGACTTCTATTCAGAGTCAGGAAGTTTCCATTCAACAAAATTGAGAAAGGAACCCAGACTTCTTCCTGTAGATAGGGCAAGCCATCCTAATCCTGTTAACCTCCCCATCTAATTCTGGCTGGGAAGGGAGGTAAAAGGAAGAAAAGAGATGTGAGATGCTGAAGTTGGCAGTTTCCTCTCTAGCAACCTGAATCAGGGATGCCTGTTAAGCAGTTAGGCAAAGTGGCAGAGATTGGCTGGAACCCTGGGTGTGTTTGTCCTTGGAGACAATTACAAACTAGTCACCTATCAAAGGGCAACACCCTCTTCCATCTTGGTTACCAGTATCGTCCCCATATTGCACTCCAGAATCAATAGCTCTGGCTTTGCTGGAAGAGGTATAATGGGATTTTTGGGAAATGCATCAGAAGTAGTAGATGACTGATATCCAAGCTTTTACAGTAGCCTGTTCCTGGCAGAGAATGGGACTAGCAGCTATAGGTGGGTCATCAATAGTGAACAAGTTTATCTGACAGACATGGCTGAGGATGGAAAATTAGGGAGGGTGACTACATGTTCTTGGTGATGTGTACTGTCAGGTGTCCTTCCATCACTCCTCCAGGAGTACTTTGGCTTTGCCTGCCACAAGAATGTCTGTTAGCTGCAAGTTGTGTCTTTGCTTTGATGGCAGCTTAAGGGGGCCGGTCGGAACCCTTATATATGTAGGCGAAAAATGCAGCCATGAAAAAATTCATTGAGCTTCATATGGCAATTGAGAATACGTATACGAAATATTTCGTCAAAATTCCTCTTACTTTCGTAGTTACAGGGTAATTAGGAAACATAACTCAATAAGCCTAAAACATTCATCCGTACAAGAAAATGCAATATTTCTTCTGTTATCGTAAATTTTGATAATTATTGTCAAATAAATTGTGAGAGATGGCATCTGTAGTGATTCTGTGAGTTGCAGAGGGGAGTATGAGAGTATCCCATGATTCAGTGCGAGCACAGACTTCAAATAACTTACACGTTCGAGTTTCTTCTCTGACATTCGCTTGCTTTTACATGTGTTTATCTGTTTCAGCAAGAATTTCGTTATGCCAATGAGGAAAAGACAAAGAAAACATCTCGCTAACATAAAGACGAAGAAAATTAGCTCTAATATGATTACAGAATATCATAATACGTATATGCGATATTAGCGTAGTTAGTGGAGAGAGAGAGAGTGAGGGTTGTGTAGAAAGTAAACGCCCCCGTCTTGCCTGAAGCACACGTCACACTGTCCCCAAGGCTACGATCTTTGAGCAAAACGATCTTAATTTATGATAAATAACATAGGTTTTGGTTTATTAATACCCAAAAAGGAATATGAAATTCATAATAATCAAGATTTATTAACATTGTCTTTGTAAAAAGAGAGTACAACTTCGAATTTCACCTCTTGGCATTCTCTTGCATTTACGTTTGCTTATCTTTGTTTCGGCAAGAATTTCATCATGCCAAAACGGAAAATACTTGGAAAACATCTAGCTAACATACAGAAGAAAATTCGCTGTAATAAGCCGTATTAACATTGTCGTTATAAAAATATGAAGAAAAACTTTGAACGCCTGTATCTCAAAACTATAGTTATTGACCTGCAAAATCTATCTTCTCACTTAGTTTTAAAGCTATAATATTGGAATTTGGTATATAACTCAGAAAGACATTATAGAAAATCAAATGAAGCCCTTTTTTCCAATTTTTGTTTCGTCTTTTTTTTTCTTTTTTTTTTTTATAAATTTTGTTTTCCTAATTTAAGGGTTTATTTTTTTACCATAATGAAAAATTCATATCTAGCAAAAAAAATGACTTTTAGAAAAAAAACTCCTCATTTGATTGGAGGTCTACATCAGATCTATATATGGTAGTAATCACAGGTCTTAATATTAAATATCAAGGGAGGAGATAGAATTTGAAAAATGGTTATTTTCGGGATAAATTGCCCTGGCGTCACAAAACCGAAGGTCAGAGTGGTATGAATATCAAAGTCCTTTCCTTAAAGAATGGCATTAGCTGGCCGGCCCCCTTAAATCAGGCTCAAGTAACCCTACTTTCCATGTTGTGTCCTTGAGTGTTGCAGTTAGATGCAACTTTCTCCTCTCTCCCTTTTAACAAGGGTATAGGGCAGGTAGCTTCTTTCTCCCACTCACCCTCTTACCACCAGTTAACCTAATTATCATCAAGTATGAATGACCCATTTCAGTTTGTGCTGGAGAATACTCCCAGGTAAAAGGCTATGATTTGTATGACAAGGAGAAGTAACAGAATACTAAAAAAATAGTTGAATTAATATAGCATGATGTTGTGGTATATAAGGGCAAACTAGTCAAGTATTTACGTGGAATTCTTTGAGTGAGGGTTGTACATGTAACTTAACTCTGGCATCCCCCCCTTTCTCAGTTTGAACTTCAGTTTTTTTTTAATGATTGCTCTAACATTTTTTCTAAATTTGAGTGAAAGATTAACAAATTAATTTTGCAAATGAAATTTGGAAGGTATTATGCAATTAAGATATTAATAAATGCATTATAAATATGAATCTTACCTCTCTTATTACGATAGCTGTATTTCCCACATCAGAATATAGGACAAAATGATCTGAAAAGGATAACAGCTGTATTTTCCGCATCAGGATGGAGGGCAAAATTGTGTGAAGAATAACAAATTATTACTACAATCTTTTAGTTTGAGCTTTCTGTTGACCCATCCCTTTTGGGTGGTTTTAGCATCTTTAGTTTTTTTATTCAGTTTTTTATCTTGATGATGTGTGAAACTTGCAACCTCTCTTTGATTGTCCTACTTCCAAGGCTATTGGGAAGAATGCCTTTGTTCCGACACGGCATACAAACCTTCGGTCCTTTTACAATAGGAGTACTAGCGGCAGCTGGATAGGTCGTAAGCTTTCGAACAAGGGGTTCGGTAGTTAACTGCTTGTCCGACAGGCGCGCGCGCGCGACTGGGAGGTAAACAAATCACTTTTGCTTTCGGCCTCACAGCGAGTAGACGTGTGTGTTCGACGCTCTCTGCCCGCTTCTCGTCGTTGCTTTCCTTGAGTATATGATTGTGTTTGTGTATGAAAGAATCATTGTAAGTACAATCATTTCTCTTTTTTCATTTAATATTGAGTTATTGGTCAATCATGGAATCTCCTCGCCTCGCTACCCCACGGAGACTATGCCCGGGTACCGAAGGGCGTAAATGCGGAAAGTTCCGCTCATTCCGGAAATTGACCCACATATTTGTGCGCTCGGTGTCTGGGGGCTGGGGGGCCGAATGCACCCGAGCCGAGCCATGTGAAGTGTGTAATAATTGGTTGGAGGCGCAGTGGACTTTGTATGAGGGCAGGAAGAAGCGAAGGCCTGCAAAGGAGTCGTCGGAAAGCTCTCCCGCGACTCCTTTGGTTACGGACACTTCGTCTTCTTTCCTGCCGCCCGCTCAGCTTCCACGTTTGGCGCCTTCCCCTTCGGGGGGGGTTTCTAGGTCCTTCTCCTCACCTGACTTGTCGAGTGTGGAGGAGGGCGCTAGATACCCTGACGTCGAGTTGTACTCTGGGTCCTCTATCCGTTCGTCTTCGCGCGAGCGGTAGAGGATCCTGCTAATCACCGACTTTTGCTTCCTCAGGTGCGGTTACCGCGAAGGACGACCTCGGACAGGTGTGGCATCGTTGGGGCTGCAGGGCGTGCCGAGTGTCCAGGGGCTGCTCTACCATCTCGCTGGCTCCGTGGCGGTCACCCATGCGACGGTTACGACCACCACCACGACCCTTACAACACCTGGCTACGCTTCACCTCCTCACCTGGTGTACACCCAGCACGCGGTTCTCTGTAACACCCACTACATCGGTGCAGGGGCCAGTCGCCGTACCCACGGGGGAGGTGATGATTCCGCCACCTGGGTTTGCCGTGCTGCCGCGACCGACTTCGTGTGCCCGAAGAGCTCGCCCCTGGACCTCCCACCAGTACCAAGGATGTCTGTGCCGCTGGTCCGTCCAACTGGACAGCCTGCACAGCCTGCCGTACCTGCCGTACCTGCCCAGCCGCCGTTCACGGACGTGACGTTGATGACCACTGCTGCCGTTACTGTACCTGCTCCTGCCGTCTCTACTGCTGTTCCTGTGATGCCTGCACCTGCTGACGTTGTTCCTGTTCCTGGCTCCGCTGCTCCCGATGCTGATCTGTTCGGACAGGTGCGTCCGGGCCCTGTTGCTTCGGCAACAGCAGCCCCGGCTCCGCTCTGGATGACAGATCTGACGTCGGTCCTGAGGAGGTTGACGAAGAAGAAGAAGAAGAGGAGGAAGGTGTCGTCGTCGTCTTCATCGTCTTCTTCGTCGTCGTCGTCGTCTGCCGCCTCTTACTTCTTTCTTCTAAGGCTCCCCCGCCGAAGAAGAAGAAGGTCGCCTCCCCCCCCCCCTAAGAAGTCTCCTTCGGGAACTTCTAAGGGCCCGTCTCGCTCTGGTGAGACGGGGGGTTCTTCCGCTGGTCACCCTGCTCCTTCGGGGGCAGGACCCGTCTCTTCTTCCGCAAGGAAGAAGACTACGGGGACCAGAGGAGTGCCGGCTAACACCGGCACTTCCTCACCTGCTGTTAGTGGTTCGGCCACGGCAGCAGGATCCGTCTCGGCCTCTCGTTCGCGAGAGGTACCGAGTGTACGGTCGCCTAACAGCGACCGTGCAGCCAGGAACCAGACCTCTGAGTCCGCTCAGCGTCAGGTTCACGGCACGGAGCGGAAGACTGGTGACAGCCGCTCACGCGACTCTCACCAGACCAGCTCTCGCTCTCGTGGCGAGCAGCTGGCTACCCGGGCGGACGTGACGGTCCATGACCGGCCACGGGCTGAGGCTGGGAAGAGGTCCCCCCGTTCGCCGGCACCAGCCACGGCTGGTACCAGCGAACTGACGCGCCGTGAGGATACGCACCGGTCTCACCGTGACAGTGGAGCTCGCCGGTCGCCTGACCGTCACTCTCACAGAGACGATCGGGTACGGCGACAGCACCAGCTCTCTGACACACGAGACGGGGCCGCTGTTCTCGGTCCAGCCGTTCTCCACAGCGAGACGGCTCGACTAGGTCTGCAGCTCGATCGCCACCGCGGGTTGACGATCGCCTGCAGTCTTCCAAGCCCACTGGTTCTGCCAGCGAGCGAGGAGGGAGCGTCAGGTCTGCCTCTCCCATACCTTCAACCTCCTTGGGTTACACCGGGAGGGGCGAGGTATTGAGGAGTGATCGTGAGGGGTGCGCCCCTCAGGATCCCACCACGTTGTCGTACGTACCAGGCACGGTTCTCGGACCAGCCAGGTCGTACGCACAAGTGGTTGGAGGAGACCGAGAGGGGTCTGTCGCTGTTCCTCCCCTTGAGGGAGGAGGGTCTCGGGAGATGCTCCTGTTTGAGGGACTGGATGGTCCGACTCCGCAGGACGCAGTCACTCCTGAGATCCAGAGGAACTTTGCCGAGGTTATTGCGCTGATTCGTCAGCACAACGACCTCGGGGAAGGATCGCCGCTCCACCATCCGAGCTCACGTCCCGGCTCGAGTCGTTCTGGGCCCGAAGAGGGAACCCAGACCGACGGTGGGTTTGCCGCGTTCCGAGCTTTGCAGACTCAGTGCTGGACCAGGTTGAATCGCTTGTCTCCGGACAAGACGGTTCGCTCAAGTCTGGCAGTCGAGCAAGCTGCTTCCACCTCCTCTGCTGCGACAGCGGCGTTTTTACGTGCCATCTGAAGACCCAATGCCGCCCAAACAGGTGAACCCGGAGTTAGCCAGGCTGACTCCGGGTGTGTCTCTGCAGCAGCTCCTGTCCGAGAACCTATGGTTCTCGCAGCAAGAGGCACTCGGCCTGGAATCTACCGCCATGGCAGCTTTCCAGGCCGTCTCCTGGGCTAGATCTGTGGTCCCTCACAGTATCTAAGGTCGCAGCCAACTCCGGGGGAATTTCTCCCGAAGATGACTCGGCCTTTAGGAGACTTTGCCAGTCTGGAGGAAGAGCCATCTCCTTCCTTGCCCACCAGACGGTGAACCTGTGGGCCAACCTGGTTCTCCGACGAAGGGACGCCGTCCTTACTCGGGTTTCCAGGGCGGCCGGGCGTGAAGCGGCGTTGGGACTTCGCAACGGACCTTTTACGGAGTTCCACGTCTCTCTTCCCAGGAGAGATGGTGGACGCTGCGGTGGACAGACGGCGCACTGATGACAGTGACCGTCTGGTTCACCAGGCAGTCTCGAAGGCTTCTGGGCAGCCTCGGACTGCGGCCAAGTCTAAGAGCTCGGCTAGCGCTTCCTCGGTGGTCTAAGTTACGGTAGCTGCGTCGAAGCCCCGGGGAAAAAAAGACTCTGTCTTCTTCGACTTCTACCAAGGGGAGCCGTAACAAGCCCTCCTCCCAGCCCTCCTCCTCCCGTGGAGGCTCTGGGAAGAAGTCGAAGAAAGGGGGGAAACGCTAGGGACGGCGTTCCCCCTCACCTGCTGCCGAAGTGGGGGGGTGCCTGGCCAGCCATTGGGCAACTTGGCAGCGCTACGGCGCCGAGACCTGGATTGTAGATGTCCTTCGGGAGGGATATCTATTACCCTTCGAATCTCGGCCACCCCTCACCTCCAACCCGGTCCAACAGCAGTCGTACGTTCCAGGGTCATCGAAGGACGTAGCATTGAGACAGGAGATCAAGACCATGCTGAGCAAGAGAGCTGTAGAAATCGTCACGGATCAGTCACCGGGCTTTTACAGTCGACTCTTCCTGGTGGAAAAGTCTACGGGAGGCTGGCGCCCGGTGATAGATTCTCTCTCCGCTGAACCAGTTTGTTCGCAGACCCGGTTCACGATGGAGACGGCACGCTCAGTGCTCGACTCCATCAGGGAGAACGATTTCATGCTTTCGGTGGACGGTTGAAGGATGCGTATTTCCAAATACCCATTCACAGTCCTCCAGAAAGTGACCTCCGCTTCATCCTCGACGGGACGGTGTACCAGTTCAGGGCACTTTGCTTCGGTCTCTCAACCGCCCCACAGGTGTTCACGCGAGTGTTCACTCTGGTGTCTGCTTGGGCCCATTCGCACGGGATACGTCTGATGAGGTATCTCGAAAATTGGTTAGTCCTGGCGAGCTCCCGCTCGCAGTTGCTACAGGACAGGGATCGACCGCTCGAGTTCTGTCGCGATCTGGGGATCGTTGTGAACTTCGAAAAGTCCGATCTCGAGCCAAGCAGAGGATGAAGACCTGGGTATGCTGATCGACACGGTAGCAGGGCGAGTCTTCCCCGCAGACTCGCGGATCAGCAGATTCAGGGAGGCAGCCAAACCAGTTCCTGTCTCGGCAGGAACAGGCAGCTCAGCGATGGCAAGTCGTGATCGGACATCTGTCGTCACTCGAGAAGTTAGTCCCTCACGGGCGTCTTCACCTGCGGTCTCTTCAGTGGAGGCTAAAGGAGAGTTGGTCACAGGCGACGGATCTCCCAAGCTTTCCAGTGTCACTGACACCGGAGGTGAGGCAGGACCTAGCCTGGTGGCTGGACGACAGGAACCTCTTAAGAGGAGTGCCTCTGCGCACTCCCCCCCCGGACATGCAGCTGTTCTCAGACGCATCGACCGAGGGATGGGGCGCACACCTGGAGGAGTTGCTGACTTCAGGAGTGTGGGACGAGAACGACAAGCACCTTCACATCAATGTACTGGAACTCAAGGCAGCGTTCCTCGCTCTCCAAGAGTTCCAGGACCGCTTGATGGGACACTCAGTGGTGTTGATGTGCGACAACACCACGGTAGTGGCCTACGTCAACAAACAGGGGGGCCTAGTGTGTCTCCCGTTGTACCAGTTGACTCGGCAGGTGCACGAGTGGGCCGAGGCACACTCAATAGAGCTGTCGGCACGCTACATTCCAGGGAAGAGGAATGTAGTAGCAGACACGCTCAGCCGTCGGGATCAGGTGATAGGGACCGAATGGTCTCTACACCAGGACGTGGCGGAAAGGCTCTTCGACCTGTGGGGGCGACCAGTCGTGGATCTGTTCGCCACCCGGCACAACAGGAAGCTCCAGGTGTTCTTCTCGGCCGTGCCGGACCCATGGGCAGCTGCAGAGGACGCTCTTCAACACCCGTGGGACAACCTCTTCGTCTATGCCTTTCCCCCGTTCAGCCTGATTCGCAAGGTGATCAGTCGAGCACTGCACCCCGAATCTCAGGATGATCCTGGTGGCTCCCAAATGGCCCACAGGCCATTTGGTATCCGGACCTGCTGGCTCTTCTCGCAGGAGAAACCGAGAGAGATTCCCCCTTGGCACAACCTTCTCGCCCAGCCACACGTCGAGCCGGTTACCACCCGAGCAGTCCAGTCCCATACGTCTTTCACGGCTGGCTGTTTATCCACCATCTCTTGCGAACGAGAGGCTTTTCTCGTAGCGCAGCAACAGAGATGGATGGAAACGTCCGTCAGTCCTCTGCAGCTGTGTACAGGGGAAGTGGGCCGTCTTGTGGTTGGTGTCGTAGACGGGGTCTATCTCCTCTCAGAGCCACTCTTCAGCAGGTAGCGGATTTCCTCGTTTTTCTTCTTTCGCCGAGAGAAGCTCCTCTCAGTCCCCACAGTCAAAGGATACAGAGCCGCCTTGGCGCTCGTCCTGAAACTGAGGGGATTGGGACATCTCGAACTCGTTCGAGATCTCCTTGCTTATGAGGAGCTTCGAAAGGTCTTGCCCACCCAGGGAACTCAGGCCCCCTGCGTGGGATGTGACTCTCGTCCTTAGGAGTTTGACTCGAACGCCGTTCGAGCCACTCCGAGAGTCGTCAGACAGGGATCTGACCCTCAAGACCCTCTTCTTGCTGGCCCTGGCATCGGCGAAGAGAGTAGGGGAACTTCATGGTCTTTCCTATGATGTACGACATTCCAGGGGATGGGGATCTGTGACGCTCGATTTCGTCCCGAACTTCGTGGCGAAGACTCAGAAACCGTCGATCCCTGACGACAGGTTCGAGTCATTCACGATTCCCTCCCTAATGGACTTCACCGATAATGATGCGGATGAGATGCTGCTTTGTCCTGTGAGGGCGCTACGGCGCTATCTGAAGAAAACTCGACACCTCAGGCCGTGAGTGTCGACGCCTCCTCTTCGTTAGCACCGGGGTAACCAAGAAAGTAAGTATCCAAGAACACTCTTTCATTCTGGCTGCGTGAGGTCATCAGGAGGGCGTATGAGGCTGATGGTAGTGACGACATCCGTACGTCCCGTCCGAGAGCTCACGAAGTCAGAAGTATTGGCCCCTCGTTGGCGTTTCGTAAGAACTTCTCCATGGCGCAGGTCCTGAAGGCAGGGGTCTGGTCTAACCAGACTACCTTTACGTCCTTCTACCTTCGGGATATTGCCCACAGGTCCTTGGATACCTTTTCCTTGGGACCCGTGGTGGCTGCCTTCAACAAGTTGTGTAGCAAACCAGACCCTCGCAGGCTGAAACAGCATCGAGTCCTGGTGTGACTGTGTGGATGGATGTGTGAATGAGTGAGTGACTGGCTCCCTCTTTTTTTCCGCTCTCGCTTTTTTTTTTTTCCTCCTCCTCTACCTGTGGGCAGAGGGCCACGGTCGTCACTACGCTGGATGAGGACGAGATGGCAGGTGAGCTATATGACAGAGCCCCATCCTATCCCTTTCACTAGGGATAGGAGCAGAATATCCACCACTTCCTCCTACAAGGGGGGGGAAGTGGAAGCCTACAAGAGTCAAACCCATGACTTTATATTTGCTCCTGTACAGGAACAAGTTCTTACATTGCTGGTACGAAGAGATACGCTTGCTTCTCTTAGTACTCGGTCCAGAGGTCTGACCATTGATCCTGCGGTGCACACCCCGATCAATCGGACAGAGGCTTGGATCCCTCCCTCGCTCTTACGACCAGGGAGGCTTCCAAGGTTGGGCGAACACCAGTCTGTTCACAAAAGACTCAGATTCCACCCACCAAGAAGTGAGTCTTCCTATTGTAAAAGGACCGAAGGTTTGTATGCCGTGTCGGAACAAATGACAATTTGTCCAAAATTGCATTTTTCCTAACTATACAAACCTGAGGTCCTTTTACACATAGCCCCACCTCATGCCACCCCTCACTCTGCAGTTTTTGCTTGGGCCAAAAGCAAAAGTGATTTGTTTACCTCCCAGTCGCGCGCGCGCCTGTCGGACAAGCAGTTAACTACCGAACCCCTTGTTCGAAAGCTTACGACCTATCCAGCTGCCGCTAGTACCTTCCTATTGTAAAAGGACCTCAGGTTTGTATAGTTAGGAAAAATGCAATTTTGGACAAATTGTCATTTTTCCTTTTCTCAGCTCAGTTGTAAAGTAACCGAAACCGTTTTGTAAATTGTTTGAAGTACCCCTGCTCAGCCATTAGTAGCTGGTATATGACAGTGGCTCATCATTGTCACCTTAACCCCTTAGTATTTAAGACTGTATTTCTTAAAATGCTTTGAATCAATATATTAGTCATAGAAATATCTTTGAAATCTTCCAATGTCAGTTCCTTGTAGACTTTCCCCAAACTACTCTCAATATCTGCTTCAGTAATGTTCTGGCTCACATTATAAGTGGAAAAATGGACACGTAATCTTAACTGATGTTTTGAACTTCCATTTCAGTAGGCTGTGTGAATCCTCAGGAGGCCATGGGCAGACTTTCTGAAGTGCCTAGCAAAGCGTTAAGTCGAACCATTGGTTGTGATGGTCCTCAGGGAAGGATGCTTTGTACCTTTTATTGTTTCTTTTACCCCTTATTATCATCCTGATATCCTTCTCTGTACACTTCACACAGAACAGTTCCAAATTTCTCAAGAACAGTTGTTATGCAATGAGGCCATCAAGCCATGGGCATTTCCTGCCTCAACAAGTTTATTCATATGCATCCCATTTTGATGAGTCTCTCAGTTTCCTCCTGGTAGTATTTTGGAAGGCCAAAGGGTAGTTTCTGTTGGCATGTAGGACATGTACTTTCACTTCCCAGTACACCTTCAGTTGAAGTAAAGTCAGTCTTCAGTCAAAGTAGAGTCTGTCTTTTGGAAAGACAAAGAATAATTTCTGTCGACATGTAGGGCACATATTTTCACTTCCCAGTACACTTCCAGTCGAAGTAATCTCCTGTGAGTTGAAGAACTGTTTTATGTCTAGCCTCAGCAAGAGTTTATTTGTTCTATGTTGACTAAACTGCTTTTCTGACCCAGCCAGTTGCTTGTCTGAGGGATGAAGATCAACTTTCTCTTGTTGGGGGTTTTCCAACAGAGATGGTTAATCAATTTTCTATGACTTATGTTTTCCAACAGAGATGGTTAATCAATTTTCTATGACTTATGACATTTGTAATGCGTTGCCCTGTAATCCTCAAGAACCTCCTTTCTGTGTCCTCAGATGTCTCGAGGGACCATTCTTAGAAACATTTGATGACGGGGAGTTGGAAGGTAAACTCCCAATAGCTCCTGGCAGATTAGAGTGGTCTTATGCAAGTCTTCATTCTTAAGTAAGTCAACAAGGAGAGGGAGTTCAAAAGAGTTGTTCAGGCTAGCAAGGAAACTTCTATATCCTTTGGACAGAGTCAAGCAACATCATTTCATTACCTTGTTTTGTCCTCTTAAGAAAGACCTTTGTTATTGGAGACCAACCTGGCAGAAAAAGGCAAGGTCTCCAGTCAGTCTTACTCAGGTTTGTCAGAAGTTGTGGAACCTCTGAGGAGACCTCAACACCTTTCTGTACACGACTGCCCAAAACCCAACTCTACCAGTTTACTGCCCTCCATGCCAGGATCCTCAGGCATGGGCATCTGATTCCAGTAGGTGCCATCAGTAAAGAATGCTCAATTCTAGACCCTTATGCATTTATCGTACCAGACCCCCCCGTGAATAGTTAGAACTCGCGAATTGTTGGAACCCCTATTAAAATGCTTAAAACCTCCTATATTGGTAGTGAAAACTCAAGAAAAACCCATTAAAAATTTTTATACCTTTTTTTTTTTAATAGTTTTATTACAAAAAGTGCATTTTATGATGAAATTGATAAAAAAAAAAACAGGAATTTGTGGATATTTCTCATATAAAAATACCGCAAATAGGTGTATTTCCCGCAAACAATGCAGGGAAATGTTCCAGAAAGAAATCTGCGAATGCGGGACTCTGTGAATCTAGAGAATGCGAATACGATGGGTTCACTGTACATACTAATTGAGATATATGTATTCTTTTATCATAGTCATGTACTGTATATTGTAAGTAAATATGATGTCATTATTGTATTATTATTTCAGTAGATGAAACCTATTCACATGGAACAAGCACAGTGTCCATTGACTTGGAATTCAAGCTTCCAAAGAATGTTGATATTTATATGAAGAGAGCGAAGGTGTTGGAGTCTTGATGTTTGTCTGTACCCCACCCTCTGAACTGCCCTGTATCTGTTGATCTTCTCCATCAGTCCTGTTTTTGTTTGCCCTCCCAATATCGTCATTGTGCAGATATCATCTCCCCCATTTCTCATTTTTCCCTTTTATTGTCCTGTATTCGTTCATTGTGTAACAATTATATTCCTTTTCATAATAGCAGCATTTCCTCTTCAGCTGCTTCCTTATCTAGAGGTAATTAGCCGGGTGTTAGAACAGCTCTTGCTTCTTGGTAATTGCCTCTTAGTGTTGTGCAGATGACACCCATACGAGAATCCTCTACTTTCTCCACCCAAATATCCTCCATCCGGTATGGTCTCCCCGCATTCCATGCTGTGATTATTGATGTTTAAGCATTGTCACCTCTATCATCTCAGTTCCTCTGTTTAGACTTAAGGAGTTTCAATGTGTTTTTGGTTGATTCCCTTTTAGTATTTAAGCAGTGCATTATTTGTGTGGTTTCATTTTTATGTCCTTTTGCCGAAGATGAATCCGTTAACTGGCACTCTTTAGTTGGCTTCTACCTCTGCTCCTGTAAAACAAATAAGAAGTTAACATGGATTATGGTAAGGTCCCTTATCATGGGAGTAGAGCTTTTGGGAATGGGCAAATAGTCAAAATAGCAAATTAAGAAACTGTAAGTATATTTAATAGCTAAGCTCCTAACGCAAGCAGTTTAGTATACATAATGGCATGGTATTTCGGAAGGAAGCAAAGTATTTTCTCCTACTAGCTCTTCACCTTGTGTTAAGGGGACCGTCCGCTATGTTGTGTATTTTTTTTTGTTTTTTATACAAAAAAAAATAATTTCCATATATGTTTTAGATTTACGTAGATAATACCTTCATCATACAAAAATTTCAAGTCATCTGAGCAAAAACTTTTAGTTTTATTAGAAAAATTATAATTAAAAAAAAAAATTTTAGTAGTGATTTGTTTCTCCACTAAATAGACAATCAGTTGTATGAAAATCATACCATAAAAACTTACTGGCAGATATATACGATTGATGGCCCGCCCAGCCTCCCCTCAGGAGACAGGTGGAAGAAAATAACCTGACAAGAAAGGGGGACTGGTTCTTACACCCGCCTCCCAGCGGCGGGTAAGGTAGATCACCTGACCTACCGGTAGCGTGTGCCGCGAGTTTTGATTTTTCTGTCGTGACGTCAGAGACTAAGCTAAGTATATATCTGCCAGGAGTATGTACAAAACTTTATTGTATACTAACAATATCATTTTCTTATAAAAGTCAAAACAACATTATTATAATTACTTTATTTGTACTTTTATTGTTGATTTCTGCATCAAGGATCCTGGTCCTCCCCCTAAAAGGGGTATTAATACCCTAAGCGTGACACGAGACGATGTTGATGGCGTGACATGAGACAATGAGGGAGCTGATAACAATCAATTTTCGTGTTTTTCTTTCAGCACACTCCGGGCCTTCGCTAATTTTGCTAGCCTTAGTTGCTGAGTAGCCTTCTTGATCTTAGGTAACTTCGGCATTGCTATAAGTTCACTAAGAAGTTATAAAAACAACGTAAATAGCTAGTAACCAAACGCAAGTGCGTATACGCATGCAACTTCTTTGACGTCTGTGGAGTAACTGAGTCATTCTCTGACTCTGAGTCTCGCCTATAAATAACCGCTCTGAGCAGCTCCCCTCTCACGCTACCTTTTCATTGCTACCAGATGTATGAGAATTTCGAAAAAAATTGGAAAAAATCGCTGTATATATGGAAAAATATAAACAAAAACGATCCTGTCAAACTCAGTCATACAGATGACGCAGTTACGATGATGTCATCATTTGAAAACCGCTATATCTTCATTATTTGTAAAAATAATTGGCTGAAACTTCTGGAAAGCATGCACGGCATGTTTCTGCATAGATACAAATAATAACTCTATTTTTTTTTTTTTCAAGTTGACATGTCATCTGCCATAGCGGACGGTCCCCTTAAGGTAGTCAACTCCCACTATATGTGGACTCACCTATTCGCAGAATTTTCTAGGGACCATATATATATCCATTATTCGCAGAAAATTTGCCTATTTTCGGTATTTTTCACTGAGAAATATTCACAATTACCTATATTTTCATATTGATTTCATAACTAAATGCACTTTTTGTGATGGAACTATTAAAATAGTCGGCTATAAGCATTTTTAGATTTTTTTTATTAACTATCAAAATAGGCAGTTCTAAGCATTTTTAGAAGTTTTAAGTTTTGCAGATGTTAACTATGGGGGGTGGGTGGTACCCATCCCCCCACAAATACAGGGGGTCTACTGTACTGAGTTTTAGGGAGTCTCGCCAGAGTATTTCCATAACCCTTTGCACCATTCTAGCCTGCTTAAGAATGGTTTCAAGACCATCTAAATCTGCTCACAGACTTTCCAAGGCTGTTACCACAAATGATCGATCTACTCAAACAGCCTTGCTTCCGATGATACCACCAAGGACTGTCCACTCTGGCTCTGACCGTGTTCAGACTGTACGATGACTTACGAGCAAAAGGCTTTTCAAACCAAGCTGCAAGAGCTATTGCACAATGCAGAAGAAAATCTTTGAGTAACATGTATAGGCAAAGTGGACAGTGTTCTGATCTTGGTGTAAGAGACATCATCTTTTCTTCTAAGACAACTACTGCGCCCGTTGTCAGCGGCCTCGGTTAAGACGACTACTACCCCGTTGACGGCGGCATCGATTAAGACAGCTACTGCCCCCGTTAACATTTATCCAGTTTTACTGTGCTTGTCTAGCGACGCCGTTAATTGGATTTTCTGGCCTGATCTCTGGTTAGCAGCACCACTTTCTAGTTAACAGCAGCACCGATCTTTGGTTAATGGCACCATTTAGCAGGTTTTTAGTGCTGTTATTGCCGATTTTTGGTTAGCTGCAATTTTCAGTTAGCCGCATTGGCCAGGAATGGAATCCCCGTCGTTAACCGGGGACTGCCTTATAACGGAAATAGCTGATTCTCTGTTTTACTTGTCAACATTGACAATCAAAGGGTACAGAGCAATGCTGAGCTCTGTATTTAAGCATAGAGGTACGTATTGATCTTGCTGCTAATAAAGATCTTTTGGATCTAGTAATTAGATTCCTTTGACATGGTAAAGCAAAAAGAGACTAAACCACTGTCACTGAATTTAGACGTGGTCCTGAAATGGCTTTTGGAACCATGCTTCGAGCCGCTGAGTGCAGCCCCTTTCAGAGACCTTACAAGGGATACCTTGTTCTTGATAGCCTTATCCGTGGCAAAGAGAATAAGTGAGCTTCACTTGATGGATAAGGAGATTGCTTGCTCTCCCTTGCCACCATCATGTAGCTTTTGGAATTCTCCAGATCAGTGTCTGCCACAATGTCCTGTGCTAGCACCAGGGTGTTCTTCATCGAAGACACCTACTTCCCATAGGAACTCCCCAGGGGCTTGAACACCCATGTGCTTCTGAGCGGTCAGTAGTGCCTGGGCTCCCTTTTGCGCCCATTAGTGCCCCAGCACTTGTTAATGCCTCAGTAGTACAGTGTTCCCCCTATATGTGAGCGGGGATGTGTACCAGACGACCCCCCCCCTCATGCGAATAGCTAGAATCAGCGAATAGTTGAAACCCCTTTAAAAACGCTTAAAACTGCGGCCTATTTTTTTTGTTAAAACTAAAGAAAATCCCACTTAAAAGGTTTATACCTAGTTTTTTTTGATATTTTTATACAAAATTCCATGTAATGATGAAATTGATTTAAAAAAACAGGAATTTGTGGATATTTTCATAGAAAAATACTGCAAATACGCAAATTTCCAGCGAATAATGGGCAGATATGTTCCAAAGAGAAATCCACGAATACGTGAGTCCGCGAATGCTGAGAACGTGAGGGGGTTTCCACTGTATTCTTATTCACCAGTCCATGTTACAATTGAATACACAGTCTCAAACGGTTCTGGCACCAGATGCCTGGCGTTTGGCAGAGCTGCTTCAGCTTCACTTCCTCGTCCCTCGTTCCTGCTGACAATACTATGGACCTGTTGTTAGCCCCAATTCAGTGACAAGTTGCTACCATGAGGAATTTACTTGAGAGGGAGCCCTTGACAGGAGTAGTACACACAGCTCTACAGAAACCTGCAGACTCGCACTTATCACCGATCTCCTCTGATGAAAAGTGATATTGCGGAGTAGATCAGAATTCTACACCTTTGGCTTATGCAGCTTTGATGAATTATTTACTGCAAGAGTTCCCAGGGTTTTTCTCTCCAGTAGCTTTGACTTTCTTTATGGGTGACAGGCAGAGTGATTCCACTAAACTTTCAAAGAAAGTGCTATCATCCTCTGCTAGGAAGGCAGTTAACGATCTTGAGAGCCTGGCTCTCAGAGAAGAGAGAGCAAGGAAAGTCATCTATGTATTGCATATCCCCCTTCTCGTTTGATAAGTTGGAGATACAGTGCATATGTTACTTGGGGAAGCTCCTTCTTTGGGTTTATTGATTCTTCTCAAAGGTCAGCCTTTGCTTTGCTAAAGGGATGTTCTCTGCTACCAAATTAGATCACTTTCTTGAGAATTTGTTCAAGGTTTTTGAAGTTATAAGTTTTCTAGGTTGGTCTGTTAGGGCTTTAGCTAGAAAGATTAAGTGTTTTTCCGTTTTGCCTGAGGATGTCGTCTTTGACTGGATGAATGTCCTGTCATGCACCGATAAGGGAAGGGTATTTGAGATGGTGCACACACTATTTTTTCTCTCTGTCGCAGAAGTCAGCATTGTTTTTGCTAACACACCTATCCGCAATCCATCGTCTGTGACATTGCTCTGGATCGCCATAAGAATAGTACACGAAACCTTTTAGGTACCTCTTTGAGATGCCCTAGAGAATTTTCTTCAGTCAATTCCAGATTGGTGTCTCCTCTTCAGCCTCTGTCCTTTTGTAGTGACAGATCAAGGCCTTATTTTAGACGCAGGACGAACCTTCGTTTATTCCTGCGTGATATACAAACCCTCGGTCCTTCACATCAAGAATTACTTTCAGAGTAGGCTGGAAAATGCCATTCAAGTTTCAAACGGTGATTAGGCAGTTAACTATTGTCCGCTAGTCGGGAGTCTGGCCCGACTGGACATAAACATTCCAGTTTGCTTTCAGCCGCCATTGAGTGAAGTTGTGCGTTTCACCTAGCTGCCCGACTGCTGCTGTTGTTTACCTTTTTCACCTATAGCGAGATATTTGCTTATCTTGTTGATTGTGGATATAATTGGTGTATACTTGTGTTGTAATGCAAGCCCAAGATTTACCAAATTCCAAAAAGACTTCTTTCTCCCAGAGAGTATGCCCTGGATTAGGGGTTAAGAAGTTCGGGCGTTTTTGCTCCACTGTTGATGTAGACCTTCATGCCTAAATGCTGAGGACATGAGTGTACAAGAACCCTGATTTGTAATGTGTGTGTGTGTCCTGGTTGTCTGAGCAATGGGGGAGGTATGAAGGGAGGAAGCAACCTCGGTGGAAGGCTTCCAAGGCTTTGTCAGAGGGTTATACACCTCGGACAACTCCCTTGGTGGCCGATCCTTCGCCGTCCTTCCTTCCTCCTCATAAGCTCTCTTCTTGCTATTTCCTCTTAAGATGCTATATTATTTGCAACTCCTTCCAAAGTTGGCATTCCTCACAGTGACCATGAAGAAACCATCCGGAAATATGGTTTAATTCTAGGTCAAGGAAGATGTAATAGCCTAACAGCAAATCAGAAATTGAAAATAGAACCATTACTAAGGAAGTGGAATTAAATGATCTCTGAATAAAGTGTGAATATAAATTTAAGTACAGAGTTCATTAACACTAGATGTTTTACACACACAGCAGATTGAGTAGCTTTCTCCTACTTCCTTTGGCTGATTCTAGTTGCCACCAATTCCTTATTATTTTTAACCAGACTCAAGCTACCACCAGAGAATTTATCCTTATGTTGAAACTGAAGGTTTGTTAGGTATGAAATTTAAATTTTTGTACATGCAACTTCCCCGGCAGATATATACTTAGCTAATGTGTCTGACGTCCCGACAGAATTCAAAACTCGCGGCACACGCTACAGGTAGGTCAGGTGATCACCCCTCTCCCGCCGCTGGGTGGCGGGATTAGGAACCATTCCTGTTTTCTAATCAGATTTTCTCTGTCGCCGGTACAGACAACATCGTTGTTGGTACCTCCTGCTTGGAATTCTTTCTCGCTTTGCTGAGGATTGTTTTGGTGAAGTATTTGATCTTTGGCTTCGGCATACGCTGTTTTGGACCGTTTTTTGAATTTGGATTGGAATTTTCTTCAGTATGTCTGATGTTGCACCCGAAGGGGGCTGCTTTAGAGTGTGTATGAAAGAGGAGTGTAAGGTGAGGTTGCCGAAAGCTTCGGTAGATCCTCACACTGTTTGTGTTAAATGTAGGGGGAATGAATGCTCTGCCAGTAACACTGGTGTTGAATGTGAAAACTTGACTGAGCTGGAATGGAAGAGTTTGACTGCTTATGTTAGAAAATTGGAGAGAGAGAGAGAATCAGGAAGGCTTCAGTCAGAAGCTCAAGTAGGTCCTGCTCTATTGATCAGGACGGTAATTCTAACCCTAACGTAGTTTCTCCTACTTCTAACGTAGTTTCAGCTCCTTCCCCCCGCAGCGAACTCGTAGATTCGTCTTCGGAGATGGCTGCTATGAAAGCTTCAATCTGTAACTTGCAGTCGCAATTACTAGCTATGGAAAAAGGTAAGGACAGTGATATGGGCAGTGTCTCCAGTGCAGTGGAGGGGGCGTCTGACCGACTTCGCATTGCCCCTAGGCCTAGACCTCTTTCAGACTCCCGTGACCAAGGGAGGAGGAATGTCGAAAGCCGCAAGGAGGATATAGAGTATCCCCAACAGTCAGGCGTCCCTTCGGCAGAACCTGTAGACTTGTCCTAGGCTGCCTTGGATCGCTACAGACAAAGCATCCTTAGGAAGTGTTTTTCCGACTCAGATTCTTCCTCACCGAGACGTGGATGGAGCTCCGTGTCGAAGTCTCGCCCCTTGAAGAGAGCCTGGAAGCCTCCTGGAGGAGATGCGTTAGACTCCAGCCCTGAGCCTTTCCCGGAGTGTTCTCCTGCTCAGAAGAGGAGAGCAATGAGGTCGCCTGATTCCTCTCCTGAAGGAGTACGCTCGTCTATCAAGAAGTTTCTGGTAGGCCTCTAAGAACAGTTGTCTACGCTAGTAGGCTCTCTTTCCAAGGGGACTTCTCGCAGGAAGGATTCTTCTCTTCCTGTCAAGAGCTCTTTTAAGAGACCTTCTTCTAGTCGGCGCTCTGACTCTAGCAGGCGCCTCTCTCCTGAAAGACCCTCCTCTCCAGCTAAATCTTCAGCTTATGCTTCGTCTCAGGATGATGGCAGGCGCCTTTCTCCTCCAAGGCGGGTTACTCCTTCCAGGCGCTCTCTACGTGACGCTAGCGCCTCTCCGGGCAGGCTACAAGAGCCTGAGAAGAGCCTGGTTCGTGATTCGCGCCCTACTCCTGTTAGGCGCTCCTTAGGAGACGCAAGCGCCAGGATCAGAGCAGGCGCCCTTCTCCTCCAAGGCGCTTGGCTCCTTTCAGGCGCTCTCTACGTGACGCAAGCGCCTCTCCGAGCAGGCTCCAAGAACCTGGAAAGAGCCTGGTTCATGATTCACACCCTACTCCTGTTAGGCGCTCCTTAAGAGACGCAAGCGCCTCCCCTCTCAGGCGCCAAGAGCCTGTGAAGCGTCAGGATCCTAGCGGCAGTCGTTCTTCTCCTGCTAAGCACCTTCCAGCGGAAGCTAGTACTTCTTTTTGCAAGACCCTCTTGGGAAGTGGACACAGTTCCTCTTCCAAGCTTCCTTCTAAGGGGAAAAGCGCCTCTCCTTCTAGGACTCCTTCTCCGAAGAAGCCTTCTTCTCCAGCTGCAACTTTAGAAGAAGTTTCAGAGGACGAAGCTCCTAAAGACGCGGGCGTGTCTGATTACAAGAGACTGGCAGCCCTGCTGCTTCAGGAGTTCGGGGACTCCCTTCGCCCAGCGAACCCTCTATCTCCAGGATCGCTTCTTTCGAGCACTAAGCTCTCAAAGTCCCCCTCTTTCGTCAGAATGCGCCCTACACTTTTGATGAAAAAAGCAATTAAGAGCTTAGAGAGCTGGCTCCTCTCTAAGAAGGAAGCGGGAAAGACGGTTTTTTCCTGCCCTCCTTCCAAGCTGGCAGGTAAACCAGGTGTCTGGTATGACTCCAAAGAGCCCATGGGATTGGGCCTACCTTCTTCAGCCGATGCAGATTTTTCATCATTGGTGGACTCATCAAGAAGACGCTCTCTTCTGTCGGCGAAGGCTTCTTGGGGGATGTGCGAAATGGACCATCTCCTTAAGGGTCTACGTATTTCACACCCTTGAAGTCTTCAACTTCATGGATTGGTCCTTAGGAGCTCTGGCCAAGAGAGCTCAGGACCCAGACTTCGTTACAATGGACGAATTGGCCAGCGTTCTTTCATGCTTGGACAAGGCAGTAATGGATGGGTCCACTGAAATTGCGTCCCTCTTCGGATCAGGCATCCTTAAAAAGAGGGCGGTATACAGCTCCTTTTTGGCTAAATCAGTGTTGCCTCTACAGAGATCCGCCTTGCTGTATTCTCCTCTGTCGAGCCACCTGTTCCCGCAAGACACTGTTAAGGACATCTTGAGGTCCTTATCTGAGAAGGCCACTCAAGATCTGTCTGCTAAAAGATTGAAACCTGCGGTACCAATGACCAAGAGGGAGAAGATTCCATTTCAACAGCCCTTTCGAGGGAGAACTGCCTCTAGATCCTGTCTTAGGAGCAGGAGACCAGTTGAGAGAGGAAGATCTTCGCGAAGATCTTTCGCAAAACCTCAGTGAGACAGCAGTCCTCCAGGCAACAGTAGGTGCCAGACTTTTGAAATTTGCCAAAGTCTGGGCACAGAGGGGGGCGGACGCCTGGTCCCTCTCTATCCTCGAGAGAGGATACCTTATCCCCTTCAGGGAAAAACCTCCCTTGACAACAACTCCAAGGGACTTAACAGCAAGATACTGAGATCCTATACGAAGCCAAGCCCTTCTACAATTAGTAGAGCAGATGTTGGACAAGGAGGCAATAGAAAGTGTACAAGAGCTCCAGTCCCCAGGTTTTTACAACCGGCTGTTTTTAGTGCCGAAAGCCTCAGGGGGGTGGAGACCAGTCTTGGATGTGAGCGCCCTGAATCACTTCATAATAAAGACAAATTTGTTCATGAAACTTACCTGTCAGATATATATATAGCTGTATTTTCTGAAGTCCGACAGAATTTAAAAAACTTCCGACACACGCAGTGGTTAGTACCCATTCCCGCCGCTGGGAGGCGGGTATCAGGAACCATTCCCATTTTCTATTCATAATTTTTCTGTCGCCGGTGCTGAAAACACCTGTTTTCAGTACCTCCGTCTTAGGATTTTGGAAACTTCATTGCCGCTAAGTATCCTAATTGTCTTTTGATTTATTTACTTGGATTTGTGGCTAGGCATACGCTATCTTAAATTGATTTGAATTTGATTCATTTTTGCATAAGATATCTGAATCTAGTTAGGCTAGTTTCAGAGGGGGTTGTCTGCAAAGATAGGGTGGGGCTACCGAAAGCTTCGGTAGATCCGCACTTGGTATGCACGAGGGGTATGGGTCTTGCTTCTTTGTTGAGATTTGTCATGTAAGGAGTGCGAGACTTTGTCTATTCCGTAAGGAAGACGTATGATTCTTATGTACGCAATTAATCAGTAAACATGTCTAATTCCGTAAGGAAAAAGTATGATTCGTATGTACGCAATTAATCAGTAAACAAAAGTCAGGGTAGTGAACCTGCTAACCTTCCTGTAGACTTTATTTTGCCTAACCCTATAGTATGGCCTACGGGTTATGAATATGTCTGCGAGAGGTGATCGCTCTCCTTCATTGTTGTGAAGAGTGCTACTTCTGTTATTGTTACTCCTAACCCTGTAATGTTGCCTTCGGGCCCTAAAACAGTGTCTGTAGAGGTTATTGCCCTTTCTCTTATACTCTTTCGATTCGTAACTTAGAATCGAAAGTGCTTGCTTTAGAGAGCAATAGTGAAGTGGCTAAGTGCAGTGACAGTGCCCCTTGTGTAGTGGAGGGTGCGTCAGATTGGCCTTATAACGCCTCTAGGTCTAGACCTCTGTCGGACTCCCAGGACCACAGGGAGAGGGCATGTCGAAAGCCGAAGGAGGGTTACGAGGAACCCCCACCAATCTGGCGTGCCTTCGGCAGTTTCTGATGAAAATCCCCAGACTGCCAAAGTTCGTGCACGTGCTCGAATCCTGAAGGATTGCTTCTCGTCCTCCGAGGCGTCCTCCCCGCGCAAGGGTTGGAGCTCTCGGAAGGACTCGCGCCCTCTAAGAAGCTTTAGAGAAGAGGACGCTTCACGTCCTCTCTCTCGTCAGGAGGGAACGTCAGATCCGCCCCATAACGCCTCTAGGCCTGGACCTCTGTCGGACTCCCAGGACCAGGGAGAGGGCATGTCGAAAGCCAAAGGAGGGTTACGGGGAACCCACATCGATCTGGCATGCCTTCGGTAGGACCTGTTGACGCTTCCCAGGCTGCGGAAGATCGTGCACGTGCATGAATCTCGAAGGATTGCTTCTCGTCCTCCGAGGCGTCCTCCCTGTGCAGGGGTTGGAGCTCTCGGAAGGACTCGCGCCCTCTAAATAGAAGCTTTATAGAAGAGGACGCTTCACGTCCCCTCTCTCTCTCGTTATGCGTTTCAGTGAGAAGTAAGAAGGCGAACGTCGCCTGATCACGTGTACGTTTTTCCACCGAGAAATATGAAAAAGAAGGCAGTTTCTCTCGCTTGTTTTGACGCCTGTCAGGAGCGTGACGCTTTTCTGCACGCTTCTTTTGACGCTCGGCTTGAACGGGATGCTCGGATGGACGCCAGGTGCGCACCAGTGGACGCCGAGCGTCCTCGCCAGTGGATGCCGAGCGCGCGCCAGGACGCCGAGCGTCCTCGCCAATGGATGCCGAGCGCGCGCCAGCGCATGCCAGGTTTGTCTCCTGGCTGAACGTTTTTGTTGAACTCTTCAAGCTCTTGTTTAAGATTTGAGCCTCAAGAATGTGAAGTAAGCAGTGCTTCGGAGGAAGCTTAAAGTGAACAGACAACTTCGTCTTCAAAACCCAGCTAGACCTCGGGTTTCGTGAATTCAAGAGGTCTCTGTCAATATTATATTGCTTTTCTCAAAGGTGGATGGAGTTAAGGAAAGCTCAAGGGAAGATCTCGTTTTCTCTACCACAGTTAAGACTTTGCGATAAGGCAGTTACGGGTTATGTAAAGGCTCGACGTCCTGCACGTCAGGACTCTCGGCGACGTTCAGTAGGATTCTTGCAAAGGCACTCATCAAAAGGACGCTCTTCAGGAAAGCGCAAGACAGGACTTCCTTTGCCATACTGCCAATAAATTTTAAGCTTTAGCAGGCATTAGTTGTGATACGGGAGAGGAAGCTAGTTGGAGAGTTTCTTCCTCTTCCCAGGATAATTTTGCAAGCTTTTTAGCCCATCTGAAAGGGTTTTTCAGATGATAGATTTTGTTAGTTTCTAGTCGGGACTACGCTGCCGAATTGAACATCGTCGTTCTACCTGCCGTAAGCCCTGTCTCTTAACAGGATTCTTGCCCCTTCCTCGTTTGAGACGGGAATCGGAAGAATAAAATGCTCGACTTCCTGGATTACGTTTTGTCAATTCAGTGACTTTCCCCCATTGACAATATACTATCGTTTTGTCAAGTAAGTGGGTATCCCCTCATTGACAAAATATCTCTTTGTCCCGTAAATGGGTTAGTTCTCATTGACAAACATCTCTTTAACTTGATATTGCGTAAGCGAATAAGCTCTTATTGACTAGATTCGGAAGAGCTCTCATTCGTCATTCGCAGACTCGTATAAGAAATAGACTTGTAGACTACGTCAATGAACGCTTATGTCCAATAACATAAGAAGCTTGAGCTGTCTGCTTCGATTCTCTAAGTTTTGTTCATGAAACTTGCCTGTCAGATATGTATGTAGCTGTATTTCCGAATTCAGCTATATATATGTCTGCCAGGTAAGTATGAACAAACTTTATTGTGATATAATAAAATATTTTGCCTTGCGTTATTACTACTGGTTGGTTCAAGTCATATACGCTTGCTGTAGTTACCTCTTCGGATGGCAACCGAGAGGTCTATTGTCTATTATTTTAAGGACATTTAATCGTTACTCCCTGCAGCCATCCAGGAGTTTCCGATTTATCTTTTACCGTTGTATGGTAGTGTTCTGACGACACAAACGCATCTATATATTTAGCGTTTTCTGTTTCGCTTAAATATACCAGCTTGAGAGTCTCTTTCTGCTCAAAAAATAACGGACCCATTTCTTCGTAGAATAGGGTAGCTGGCAACCCAGACATAAAGTTAAGAGACGACGTTCGTAAGCTGCTGGCTGCTGCTGTCCAGTCCAACCGAGCCAGTAACAGATCGTGCCCTGTCATGCGCGGTAGGTTACGTCTCTCTCTCCTGCGGGATTGACTGACTAACCGTATCTCTGTGCTGGCGGTTACGTCTCTCCTGCGGGATTGACTGACTAACTGTATCTCTGTCCTACAATCACGGACTTTAGCCTAAGATTGAGGGGGATTTCTTACGTGAATGAATAAACTTTGCATTCGTTTTGCCTTGCTATGTTCAACAGAGTTATCTCTTAATCCTTTCGGTACTCGTTACCGCACGGTATAGAACTACGAGTCTACCGCAACATTGCACTTTTATATGCTCTCCTGCTTAGGCAAAGCGCAGCCTTATTAGGGAAGTAAGCATACTCGGGGAGGGAATGGATGAGCTTGCTGGGGACCATTTCCTTCCTGAAGAAGTTTGTTTCCCCGAATAGACTGCAATTCAGACCAGTTTTTTCCTACGGGGAAACTGAAATATTATTCAAGATCTAGGAATGATTCTGAACATCTCTCAGTGCGTCATGATAGAAAGAAGGTGCCGGACATCTCAATAGGGTTTCAGATGTCCTGGATCTTAATCTGAAAGAAGTAAATGCAATTCGGTAGTCCCTCCATTCCTCGAAACGAGTTTTTGGGAACCAGTGGTCCAGATCAACTCTGATATTCCACAGCTCTCTCATATCTTAAGAAGTATCTTCTCTCGGTCCCTGCTCGAGTTTACGAGAAAGAGCCTATTATAACAACATGTTTAGAATGTAACGATCCTCTAGAGGTTCGTTACAGGATTGTAAAAGTCCATACGAATCGTCTCGATCGACGGCAGCAACTTTTGACTTCCGAGTGGAATCTTTCTTTAGAAGTAAGTTGAGAGTTGTGGAGACTTTAGGGACGCCCTTTCATTCTTCTCTTCGATATGTTGAGGACGAAGAGGCTTCTTCTTCTCTGCTCCCTTTTTCTCGATCCGGGATCGGTACCATTAAACGCCATCCTATGATATTAAACGGGGATGGATGTTTAGTCTCTTTTCCCCTTTTTCAATCGCTTAGGAAATGTAATAAGAGGATTTATGCGTCACAGGGAGCGACAATGACTCTGATCGCCCCATGTTGGCCTTCAGGATCCTGGATTCACAGAGGTCACATCCTTCCTAGTTCACTTTCCAAGGACCTTTTCCGAGAGTGTCGGTCTACTCTAACTCGAATGGTACCTATAACCTCTCCGCTCTGAGTCTGGCAACGTTCAGACTATCGAGATGTTGACAGGAATAAGATTACCGTCTTCCATTTCCGTCTGAAGAATGGGATAAGCTGGCAGTCACAACTATTAAAGGAATACGCAATATGTTGTTGACGGCTTTTTGGGCTCAGAGATTTGCGTCTGTCAAACAACAACAAAGCCCTTCACGATCTTTGAGTTCTGTGGAATCTCGAAACTCGCTCACCATCTACTTTTTGTCTCACCTGTTTTCTCGGAGTCAGACACTTGTGCGAGATCAGGCGACATATAGTAGCCCTGAGTTTCTTGTTGACGAAGTCGGTTGCGTTTATACACCCCCGATAATTGTGTAACATGAGACCAGGTTGGACTGTCAGGCATTCTTCCTTCGGGACTGAATCGCCTTTTTGCTCCTTGCTCCTTTCTCCTGGCACCAGAAGCTTGCTCCTTTCTCCTGGCACCAGAAGCTCGAGTCAGGAGTTGATTCGCTGACGACGTTGGGTTGCGTTGATACACCCCCCAAGGTTTGCTTAGATTGAATCGCCCAGGCAGTCCAGACACTCATCCTTCAGCGAAGAATAGTGCCTTATGGTCTTCAGGGTACAGCCTTGCTGTCCTTGATTCGTCTGACTGGTCAACTGGTCGGTCACCTGACTTTAGTACAGACGGACTGACTGTGCATGTCCAGATCGAAGCTTTCAATATGGAACTTAGACGTAGTCTGAAGTTCTTGATGTCAAAGCATTCGAACCTCTCCTACCTGTTAACTTCTTGCATGTGATCAGGAAGGCCTTCTTCTAACCACCCTAGATACGACAAAGAGGGTTAGTGAGATTTTAAGCCATCGTCACAAGTTTTGGCTTTAGAGAACACAAGGCGGTGTGCTCTCTAAGCCTTTCGTTGTGGCCTAAGAATGGAAACCTGTTTTGTCCTTGGGCCAGGAGCTTGGAATCAAGGATGGCACAAGTTAGTGGGCAGGAGCCAGAGAGAGTCCTGTGCCCTGTCAGGTCTCTCAAGTTTTATCTACATAAAACTCAAGAAAGTCGAAGTCATTCGGGCAATCTGCAGTGTTCCGAAAAAGACCAGACTTGCCCATATCGAAGAACACCCTGGCTTTAGTGTTAAGGAGTTCTTTCAAAAATGCTCCTTCATTGTGTTTGCACAAAGATTTGAAATCTTTTTATCTGAATGCTCACGAGGTGAGGGCGCGGCCTCGGAAGCATTTCAACAGAGCATGGCACTCAGCAACATCCTGAGTACCATGTTTTAGCGAAGCAACTCTGTGTTCACTTCACACTCCCTGCGAGATGTGAAGATGACATATGAGATCTGCTGCTCGCTAGGGCCATACGTGTCTGCAGACACAATCTTGGGGGCAAGAAGTACCACTCATCCTATCCTGTAGAAAATGGTTAGGAAGAGCTCTTAATTTAGTTGTTGAGTCGCCGACAACGGCGACTTCTTAACTCTTAAGCCTTAGTTAACACACCTTAACTTTGGCTAGGTTGGTCAGGTGGTGATATATATTTATATATATATATATATTTATTTTACTTCTTAGCCCTCATGGTATGGTCAATATGGTCTAGTCACATTGTGGTCACGCCCCCGTTGACAGATCATCTGGAGTGCACCAGCTTTATAGGTCTCTACCTCGCTGGCAACTCTAGTAAAGCAGAAGCAGACTTGGGTGACAGTAATCACGAAGTCAGCTATGCTAACAGGTGGAACCAAGATGTAAATCATCTGCATGCATTTGTTTCCCAAAATCCTTCTATTCTGTCCCTTCCCACCTCCAGCGGTGGGATTCAGCTATATATATATCTGACAGGTAAGTTTCATGAACAAAATGATATTGTTATGATACAATAAAGTTTGTTCATACTTACCTGGCGGATATATATAATCAAGTACCCACCCACCTCCCCTCAGGGGACAGTGGAAATAAAAATTATGAGTAGAAAATGGGAATGGTTCCTGATACCCGCCTCCCAGCGGCGGGAATGGGTACTAACCACCTGGCCGACCACTGCGTGTGTCGGAAGTTTTTTAAATTCTGTCGGACTTCAGAAAATACAGCTATATATATATCTGCCAGGTAAGTATGAACAAACTTTATTGTATCATAACAATATCATGTTCACAATGGAGACGACATCCTCTGTCCTCGCAGCTCTTCGTCCAGGGGATTGGATGGGGTCCCTGGACCTTTAGGACGCCTATTTCCATGTGCCTATTCATCCTTCGTCCAGGAAGTACCCAAGATTCATGGTGCAGGGCAAATTATTTCAGTTTCGCGCTCTATGCTTCGGACTTGCGACGGCCCCTCAAGTGTTCATGGGGCTAATGAAAAAGTAGCTCATTGGCTACATCTGAAAGGAATAAGGATCTCTTTGTATCTCAACGATTGGCTGATCTGTGCCCAGTCAAAGGATCGCTGTCTGGAGGACTTGAATTTAACGTTGGACCTAGCTCAGTCCTTAGGACTGTTAATAAACCTCGGGAAGTCCCAGATGAATCCCCAGCAAAGCATTGTCTATCTGGGGATTCTGATGGATTCTCGGGGTTTTCGAGTATATCCATCCCAGGAAAGACAAGATCAATGTTTACAGAAAGTGGCAACGTTCCTAGAGAAAGAACAATGTTCCTTGAGGGACTGGATGAGTCTTCTGGGGACCCTTTCCTCATTGGAACAGTTCGTTTCTCTAGGAAGGCTTCACTTAAGACCCCTGCAATTCTTCCTGAGGGAGAATTGGAATCAGAAGTCCCAAGACCTTTCGGACTCCTTTCATCTCTCAAAGAGGATAAAGGAAGATCTCTGTTGGTGGTTAAACCCAAACAGACTCAACCAGGGAGTCTCGCTTCATTTACCGAGCCCTCGCCTAGTGTAGTTTACAGATGCCTCTGAGTTGGGATGGGGAGAAACTCTGGGCGCGAGAGAAGTGTCAGGCACCTGGAGTGGGGAACAGGTGTCCTGGCACATCAACAAAAAGGAGTTAGCAGCAGTGCATCTAGCACTCCTTCACTTCAAATCTCAAGTCACGGGTTCCATGTTGCTAGTAAACTCAGACAACACGACAGCACTAGCTTACATAAGGAAGCAGGGAGGTACTCACTCCTTCTCCCTATTCAAGAAAGCAAGGGAGTTGCTTCTTTGGACCAAGGACAGGAACATTACTCTCCTCACCAGGTTCATCCAAGGAGAAAAGAACGTGAGGGCAGACCTTCTGAGCAGAAGAGATCAAGTCCTTCCCATGGAATGGACTCTGCATTCAGAAGTGTGCAACAAGCTTTGGAACCTCTGGGGAAGACCGAATCTAGACCTTGTTGCAACGCATTGGAATGCTCCCTAATCTCAGACCCAAGGGCAGTAGCAGTAGACGGTCTTCTTCTAGATTGGAAGGGGATCGACGGGTATGCTTTTCCCCCATTCAAGATCTTAGGAGAGGTAGTGAGGAAGTTCGTCTTGGCGGAGGGAGCAAAACTGACCCTCATCGCCCCATTCTGGCCAGCTCAAGATTGGTTCACAGAGGTACTGGAATGGATGATAGATTTCCCAAGGTCGCTTCCACTAAGGAACGATCTTTTCAAACAGCCCCACTTCGACAGATACCACAAAAACCTCCCCGCTCTCGGTCTAACTGCCTTCAGACTATCGAAGGACTCGTCAGAGCGAGGGGTTTTTCACGTGGTGCTGCAAAGGCTATTGCAAGAGCCAGAAGATCCTCAACATTACGCGTGTACCAGTCGAAGTGGGAGGTGTTTCGAAGGTGGAGCAGGGCCCAGAAGGTATCCTCTTCCAGTACCTCTGTGACAGACATAGCTGACTTCCTCCTGTACTTGAGGGAGAAATGCAATCTCGCTGTCTCCACTATTAAAGGCTATAGGAGCATGCTTTCCTCTGTCTTCAGGTATAGAGGCCTGAATATTGCAGAAGACAGAGATCTCCATGACTTGATCAGGTCCTTCGAGACTTCGAAGTCCAAGACTGCAAAACCACCCAGTTGGAACCTGGATGTGGTCCTGAAATACTTGATGTCTGAGAAATTCGAACCTCCGCATTCTTCCTCCTTCAGAGATTTGACCAGGAAGACCCTGTTCGTCTTTGCACTAGCCTCTGCTAAGAGAATTAGTGAACTGCAGGCTTTGGAAGTCACAGTTGGGTTCAAGAAGGACTCTGCAGTATGCTCCTTTAAACCCCTTTTCCTAGCAAAGAACGAGAACCCTTCTAAGCCATGGCCAAGAACGTTCGAAATTAAGGGACTGTCTTTGCTGGTAGGGAGAGACTTAGAGAGGACCTTGTGTCTAGTCAGGATCCTCAAGTTCTACCTCGAGAGGAAGAAGCGACTTGGAGGGAATGCGGAGAGTCTATGGTGCTCAGTCAGAAATCCTAGGAGAGCTATTTCTAAAAATGCCCAAGCTTTCTTTATCAAAGATTTCATTAGAGAAGCTCATGCATCCTGTGACGATGAGCACTTCAAACTCCTTAGAGTCAAAGCTCATGAGGTGAGAGCCATCGCTACCTCCTTGGCTTTTCACAAGAATTTGTCTCTTCATTCTCTTGTCGAATCCACCTACTGGAGATGCGATTCAGTTTTTGCATCCCATTATTTGAGAGACGTTCATGTCACTTATGATAAGTGCTTCTCTCTTGGACCATACATATCTGCGGATTCGTTGCTGGGGCAGGGAACTGAAGCTAATCCTATTTAGTTTAGTTAGATTAGGAATTTTAATATTTAGTGTCGTGTTTTTATGGTTGATTGGAAGAGGGTGTGGGAAGTGTACCCCTTTCAAATCGTAGTTCTAACAATGATAGTGTGGTCAGGTGGTCGGGATTGGCTGTTGTGCTCCTTGTTAGTTATTTGGTACCTAAGCTCTGTCATGTAAGAAGGTTAGTCCCTTTTGATATGATGAAGGTGAAGGCTCTGCCATGTAAGTGGGTCAGCCCCCATTGGCATGATCCAAGACAAGGCTCTGTCAAGTAAATGGGCTAGCCCCCATTGCCAAGATCCAGAAGGGCTTTCAGTAACAGGTTTCATCCTCGCTGAAAGCTCTTGAGGCAAGCAGACTCATAGACAGTAGCCATGAAGTCTTCTGCCCAATCAGGTAGGAACCAAGGTTTTTTAATTTTTATTGTACCTACAGCAGATGTTGTTTCCCTGTTTTTATTGTTTATTTCTAGTATTTAGCTATCTCTTACCCTCCACCAAGGGTGCCAGTCAGCTAAGTATATATCTGCCGGGGAAGTTGCATGTACAAAAATGATATTGTTATGATACAATAAAGTTTTGTACATACTTACCCGGCAGATATATACGATTAATGGCCCACCCAGCCTCCCCTCAGGAGATAGGTGGAAGAGAAAATCTGATTAGAAAACGGGAATGGTTCCTAGTCCCGCCACCCAGCGGCGGGAGAGGGGTGATCACCTGACCTACCTGTAGCGTGTGCCGCGAGTTTTGAATTCTGTTTTTGTATTTATAAGAATTTTTTTGCATTTTCACTATGAATGAAGGGTCATTTCAATGGATGGCAGGTTCATGAATGAATTGCCTTAGGGCTCTAGACCAGGAAAAGAACGTTCTATTTGAAGGCAATCCAGTTTTATTGCTTGTTTTAATCAGAGATTGAATATATGTAGTGAATTGTAAAACTTTATAAACAAAGGCAGTGGGAGGCCTTTTTCCCATAGTGCTTGGCTTTTAAGCCTTGATATTATAATCAACTTAATACAGTCCTTGGGATATTACCCTTCGTATTTTCAAAGTGAGCCATTACTTTCAAGTCATCAGACTTGATGTTGACTTTTCATGTGTCCTCCTGTCTTGAAGGGACCAAGTTCTAGAAGCCTTAAAATGTAGCAGATGACTACCCAGTCTTTATTTAAGAAGTTTTTGAAAATCAGATGATCTCACGATTCAGTGTTAATCTTAGGTTATAGATGTCTTGCTACCATAGAAGATCTGCTTTGACTTCTCCCAGAATGGGTGCCAAGAAGTTTTTAGCATAGGATGTTGTAGATTAATGTCTTTAATTGTAACTTAAAGAAGCAGATTCTGAATCAGCTGTCGGGGACTAACTTCTTTTTGGAGATAAGATTACTAGTTGAGGCATGCCAAACTGCATTCACAGCAAGTTTTCTGAATAACGTGGACTGGGATGAAAATCATTTTACCACATTAGTACACTGTATATGAATAATTACGGAAAAAAAGCATGATAACTCCTAAATAAATCCAAAAAGTCTGGAGGACCCTATGATCATGGACAAAGTCAACACACTCAAGAAGTAAGATAGTTAAAGTTTGTGGGTGGGATTTCTTGTAGCGCACACACACAAACAGGTTATGAAAAGTATTGGGTTTATTGTAAAACAAATGTTCAGGAACAAAAAAATGGCTGTCCTCACCTTTTCACTTTTCGGTTTCACCTAACTGTAGAAGAATGATGACCTGCTTGCGGTTGTTTCTCATTATGAAGGGGACTTAATGTCACGCAGTTGCCTCCACTTGTACTCAACTAGAAGAATTAATTTTGAGTGACCTTCATCTGTTGTAGGGAGATAAGCAACATGTAAAATGTGGTTTGTTCATGAAACTTACCTGTCAGATATATATATAGCTGTATTTTTCCGAATCCGACAAATTTAAACACTTACGACACACGCTGTGGGAGTCAGGTGGTTAGTACCCATTCCCGCCGCTGGGAGGCGGGTATCAGGAATCATTCCCATTTTCTATTCATAATTTTTCTGTCGCCGGTGCTGAAAACACCTGTTTGCAGCACCTCCGTCCAGATTTTGGAAACTTACTAGCTACTTTAGTATCCCTTTTGGTTTTTTCTTTGGTATCTGAATTGGATCGGTGGCTTGGCACACGTTGACTTTGGATTGATTTGAATTTGGTATTGATTTTTCTTTGATCAAGATGTCAGGGTCTAGTTCTGCTAGCGCTAGATTTTGTTCTATGTCCGAATGTAGAGGTAGGCTACTGAAAGCTTCAGTGGACCCACATTCTGTTTGTAAAGTTTGCAGGGGGAATGAATGTACGTTTGAAAGTCGTTGTAAGGAGTGTGAAAGATTAACAGAGTCGGAATGGAAGGCGTATGAAACCTATCTTAAGAAACTTGAGCGAGATAGGTTAAGGAGGTCTTCCTCCAGGAGTGTTTCAGGTAGGCTAGATTTTAATGATTCTCCTGCTAACCCTCCTTCTGTAGATTATGCTCCTACCCCTGTAGTGTTGCCTCCGGCCCCTGAAACAGTGTCGGTAGAAGGTAATACTTTATCGCTAATTCTTGAATCGATTCGTAACTTAGAATCAAAAGTGTTAGCTCTGGAGAGCAAAAGTGAAGAGAAGTGCAGTGAAAGTGCCCCTTGTGTAGTGGAGGGTGCGTCAGATCGGCCTCATTCCGCCTCTAGACCTAGACCTCTGCTTGACTCCCAGATTACGGGGAGAGAGCATGTCGAAAGTCGAAGGAGGGTTACGAGGAACCCCCACCGATCTGGCGTGCCTTCGGCAGCTTCTGACGAACCTACCCAGACTGCCAAGGAGTGCGCGTGCACGTCCTCTCAAGGAGTGCTTTTCTTCTTCTGAAGCTTCCTCCCCGCGCAAGGGGTGGAGCTCTCATACCGCATCACGTCCGCTGAAAAGGACGGCTCGCGTTCGGGACGCTTCACGTCCAAGTTGTTCTCCGGAACTTTGCTCGTCGCCTGATAGTGCGTTTGCTGCTTTTCCTCCGCAGAAGAAGCGTAAGGATTATTCGGAGGCGGAGTCTTTCCTAGATGTTTCTTTCGAGCGCCGCAGTCGCTCTAAGGTGCGTGAAGTGGCGGTTCCTGGGAGTAGGAAGAAGGCGTTCCCCTCGCCACTCGCCATGCTCACAGGATCAGCCCCTCCCCAGAAAAGGAGGCTTCACCTACAAGCAAGATTCTCCAGTCTCTTCAGCAGCAACTTCGAGATGTTTTTTCTTCGAGAGAGACTGTTCCACGTCGCCGTAAGAAGGATGACAATCTTCCTGTGAAGAGGTCGAGGCGTTCTCCCTCTCCCTCTCCTCGCTCGTCTCTCTCTCTGTTTGAGTCTCCCTCTAGAGTTATTCTGCTCCCAGCAACTTGCTAGAGGAGGCGAGAAATTCGTTTCTCGCTCTCGGGAAGCGGTTGTTTCCGCTGCTACGAAACTTGTTGATAAGAAGCGCGTTTCTTTAGATGCCGAGCGCGCTTCTGTGAAAGTCAAGCGCGCTTTAGTGGACGCCGAGCGTGATTCGGTGCAAGGTAAGCGAGCGCCAGTGGACGCTCAGCGCGCGCCAGTGGACGCCAGGTGTACACCTGTTGCGGTCGAGCGCGCTTCAGTCGGCGCCAGTAGATTGGCTTCGGACGCCAAGCGCGCGCCTACGGACGTCAGTTTTCCACCTCCGCAAGCGGAAGTGGGAACTCTTCCTGTTCGCCGCTCTTTCTCTTTTGAGAAAGCTCGTGACTCTTCTTTACTTCCTCCGACTTCTCCAGTGTCTGAAGAGGAAATTAGTGACGCTTTCGTCGAAGTGGACGAAGAACAGCAGTTGGTTCCAGTTTCGACGGACTACAAGGTTTTGACTCGTTTGCTACAGTCAGTCTTTGCAGACACTTTCCAACCTGAAGCTCCACGTACTCCTCCCTCTCAGTTTTCGTCATCCAAAGCTACTAAGATCTCGGGCTTTGTGAAAATGAAGAAATCGCTTTCTACGAAGCAAGCTTTTCGAAAGGTCCATGATTGGATGGAAAAGAGGAAAGCTTCAGGCAAGACTTCTTTCGCTTTACCACCTTCAAGACTTTGTGGCAAAGCTGGTATGTGGTATGAGACGGGAGAAAACGTCGGAGTTAAGCTTCCAGCCTCAGCTCAAGGAGACTTTGGTAGTATTGTGGATGCCGCCAGAAGATCTTTTCTGTCTTCCTCTAAGGTCTCTTGGACGCATAGTGAGTTAGACTTTCACCTTAAAGGCCTCTTCAGGACACTAGAGGTCTTTAATTTTCTTGACTGGTGCCTAGGAGTATTGGATGCCAGGTCCAGGAGTTCTGATTCCATCAGTCTGGGGGAGCTGTCCAGTGTATTGTCTTGCATGGACAAGGCCGTCAGGGATGGTTCTGAGGAATTGGCTGCTCATTTCAGCACGGGACTGCTTAAGAAGAGAGCACTTTTTTGCAATTTTACTGCAAAGTCGGTCTCACCAGCGCAAAAAGCGGATCTTCTTTTCGCTCCTTTCTCAGAACATCTCTTCCCCCAGTCTATGGTAAAAGACATAGCTGCCAGTCTCCAGGAGAAAGCAACCCAAGACCTTCTGGCACAGTCTTCTAGGAAGCCTACTACTACTTCGTCTTCTGGGTCCTCTGCTTTGAAGAAATCGAAGCCCTTTCGATCTGCTTCTTCCTCGAAGCCAGCCCCTCGAGGAAGAGGCTCTTTCAGAGGCAAGACTCCCGCTCCTTCCAAGAGCAAGAAGTGAGAGGGAAGTCCTTCAGCCACCGGTAGGAGCAGACTTTCACATTTCGCGAAAGCATGGGAAGAGAGAGGTGCCGACGCTTGGTCTCTGGACATCGTCAAGAAGGGGTACAGAATCCTTTCCTGATGTTACCCCCGCTGTCTTCGACACCAAAGGATTTGTCTCCTTCGTATCAGGGAGAAAAGCAGAAAGTGCTTCACGATCTACTAGCTCAAATGATCGAGAAGCAGGCGGTGGAACAGGTCTTCGACCGGAGTTCTCCGGGGTTTTACAACCGTCTGTTCCTAGTGCCGAAGCAGTCAGGGGGGTGGCGCCCCGTTCTGGATGTCAGCAGTCTAAATCGCTTCGTTACCAAGCAGAAGTTCAAGATGGAGACACCTCAATCCGTGCTTGCAGCCTTGAGACCGGGGGATTGGATGGTCTCTTTAGACCTTCAGGACGCATACTTTCACGTCCCCATCCATCCCCGATCAAGGAAATACCTGCGGTTTGTCCTGAAAGGGAAGGTTTTCCAATTCAGGGCACTCTGCTTCGGTCTCAGCACGGCGCCGATGGTGTTCACCGTTCTTATGAAGAACGTTGCGAGGTGGCTCCATCTTGCGGAAATAAGGATCTCTCTCTACCTAGACGACTGGCTTATTCGAGCCTCATCGCAAGACCGGTGTCTGAAGGACCTTCACACGACTCTGTCGTTAGCGAGGTCCCTGGGACTTCTGGTGAATTCTCGAAAAGTCGCATCTGACTCCTTCTCAATCCTTAGTCTATCTGGGGATTCAGATGGACTCAGTGGCTTTTCGGGCTTTTCCGTCCCAGGGGCGACAACTTCAATGCCTAGACAAAGTGTCAGCCTTTCTAGGGAAGGAAACATGCTCGGTGAGGGAATGGATGAGTCTGCTGGGGGACCATTTCCTCACTGGAGAAGTTTGTTTCTCTGGGAAGGTTGCACCTCCGACCACTTCAGTTCTTCCTCTCAAGCAATTGGTCACGCAAACAGGATCTAGAAGAGGTCTTGTTTTTGACGGAAGAAGTGAAAAAGCACCTCAAATGGTGGTTGGATCCAAAGAAGCTTGCGGAAGGACTTTCGCTCAAGCTTCGGAACCCCGACCTAGTGTTGTTCTCCGACGCGTCCTCCACGGGTTGGGGAACAACACTGGGAGGGAGAGAAGTGTCAGGCACCTGGAGAGGGGAACAGGTGTCCTGGCACATCAATCTAAAAGAACTTTCAGCGGTTTACCTTGCTCTAAGGTTCTTCCAAGAGGAAGTCTCCAACAAAGTGGTTCAGATAAACTCGGACAACACCACAGCCTTGGCATACCTCAGGAAACAGGGGGGAACTCACTCTCCTTCTCTGTTTGCCATCGCGAAGAATATCCTGATTTGGGCGAAGTCGCAAAACGTCACGATTCTGACAAGATTTGTGTCAGGCGTGGAAAACGTGCGAGCGGACCTTCTCAGTCGGCAAGGACAGCTTCTGCCGACGGAATGGACCCTTCATCAGGAAAGTATGCCAGGCGCTATGGAAGCTGTGGGGATGTCCTCATGTGGACGTTTTCGCAACTTCCCGAACGAAGAGACTTCCGCTGTATTGCTCCCCAGTTCTGGACCCGGGAGCAGTGGCAGTAGACGCCCTACTGTGGAATTGTCGGGACTAGACATTTACGCTTTTTTTTCCCCACATTCAAAATCCTCGGGGAAGTAATGAGGAAGTTCGCTGCATCAGAAGGAGCGAGAATGACCCTCATCGCCCCCTTCTGGCCAGCGATCGACTGGTTCACGGAGGTGATGTCCTTCTAGTAGACTTTCCAAGGACTCTGCCCCAATAAGGAAAGATCTACTCAGACAGCCCCACTTCGAGAGGTACCACAAAAACCTCCCCGCTCTGAGTCTGACTGCGTTCAGACTATCAAGAAGTTGGCCAGAGCGAGGGGTTTTTCAAGACCTGTGGCAACGGCGATTGCCACCGCAAGGAGGCCCTCCTCAATCGCAGTTTACCAATCAAAGTGGGCTGTCTTTAGAAGTTGGTGCAGAAGGAAGGGCATTTCCTCCACCTCAACCTCTGTGAGCCAGATAGCAGATTTCCTTCTTCACCTTAAGAAAGAAGCGAAACTAGCCGTTCCCACGATTAAAGGCTACAGAAGCGTGCTTTCTGTGTCTTCAGGCATAGAGGACTCGACTTAGCGAATGATAGAGACATTCATGATCTCATTAGATCATTTGAGACTGTGAAAGTTCTCCAACAGAAAGTACCATCGTGGAACTTAGACGTGGTACTTAAGTTTCTCATGTCGAGTCAATTTGAACCGCTCCATTTAGCCTCGCTTAGGAATCTTACTAAGAAGACCATTTTCCTAACCGCTCTGGCGACGGCGAAGAGGGTTAGCTAAATTCAAGTCATAAGCAAGCATATTGGGTTCAAGGATCATAGTGCAGTTTGTTCCTTAAGTCCTACGTTCTTAGCAAAGAACGAGAACCCTTCCAACCCTTGGCCGAGGACGTTCGAGATCAAAGGGTTGTCGGAGCTAGTGGGACCTGAAGCTGAGAGAGTCCTGTGTCCTGTCAGGGCTCTCAAGTTTTATTTGCAGAGAACCAGAGCATGCAGAGGTTCTTCGGAGAACTTGTGGTGCTCTGTGAAAAAACCAGATCTTCCGATGTCGAAGAATGCACTGGCGTTCTTCTTAAGAAGTACGGTTAAGGAAAGGCCCATGAAAAGTGTAGTGAAAGTGACATGGAGCTTCTGAAAGTGAAAGCCCACGAGTTGAGGGCTATTGCTACTTCGGTGGCTTTTCACAAAAATATGGCAATCAAGATATTTTGGGCGCCACTTATTGGCGAAGCAATTCGGTGTTCGCTTCACACTACCTGCGGGAGGTGAAAGTAACATACGAAAATTGTTACTCGCTCGGACCATACGTTGCTGCAGACACTGTTTTGGGGGCAGGAGGTAGCGCTCATCCTATCCTTTAATGGTTTAGGGGAGTTTTTAACTTGTGTTATGGTTGTGGGGTTGACCGCCTGCGGCGGATCTCCCTTCCATTAGCTTAGTCTATGTGGGATACTTTTGGTAGGCTACGCCAGGTGGTTTGGTTTTACTTCTTTGCCCTCATTTGTATGGTCAATGGTCTAGTCACGTCGTGGTCTCGCCCCTGTTGACAGATCATCTGGAGTGCACCAGCTTTATAGGTCTCTACCTTGCTGGCAACTCTAGTAGCACAAGCAGACTTACGCGGCAGTAACCACGAAGTCAGCTATGCTAACAGGTAAGGAATCAAGATATCAATTATCTGCATATATATGTTTCCTAAAATCTTCTATTCTGTCTACTCCCACCACCAAAGGTTGGGATTCAGCTATATATATATCTGAACAAAGTAAGTTTCATGAACAAAATGAATTGTAATGATACAATTAAGTTTGTTCATACTTACCTGGCAGATATATATAATCAAGTACCCACCCACCTCCCCTCAGGAGACAGTGGAAATAAAAATTATGAATAGAAAATGGGAATGATTCCTGATACCCGCCTCCCAGCGGCGGGAATGGGTACTAACCACCTGACTCCCACTGCGTGTGTCGTAAGTGTTTAAATTTCTGTCGGATTCGGAAAAATACAGCTATACATATATCTGCCAGGTAAGTATGAACAAACTTAATTGTATCATTACAATATCATATTTATTTTTTTATAACATCATTTGTTACTTATTTAGGTTTTAGTAATGTGATTAACCCTTGAAATCTTGTCATGTTTCAATAAAGATGGAAATCTATTAAATTTAGGGGTAATGTCTGGGGGACAAGGTAGGAAGAACAGTTGTAACTGGGAGAACTACCAGGATTTGCAGAATAGTCAGGGTATCTCTCTCCACTTATTAGGAATGTATATGTTTGTTGGTTGCTGTATTTTCCAGATTTCAGATCTTTGGTTAATCCTGTTCTCTCTTGTAATCTTCATATTTACTGTAAATCTAGTAGTTTTATAATGTTAGCTTCTGTATTTTCCAGGGGATCATCAAAGGTGGATGAGGCAATGGATTTATACCAGCAAGCAGCAAATAAGTTCAAAATGGCAAAGAAGTGGAGCTCCGCAGGGCATGCTTTTAGTGAACTTGCTTCTCTTCATGGCAAAGCTGGGTCTCGCTTAGATGCAGCTACAAATTATGTGGAGGCTGGAAACTGCTACAAGAAAACTGATCCTAATGGTAATACTACTATTTCTGTTTCTCCCTCTCTCTCTCTCTCTCTCTCTCTCTTTTAGTAGGAATAAACTGCTGTAAAACTAATCTTAATTAAATAAGGTTTGCTTTTTAAAAAATCAATTTGTAACCAAAAAAATTAATAGTTAAAATAAGCGTTAATGTTTATGTGTGAGATTAGGTAAACACAGTTGTTGTCGTGATTAGTTGGGCCGTAGAGTAATGTTAAGTATTACACTAAGAAGATTCGTATAACTGACAGATAGGGATTATAAAGAGATTAGTACCTAGAATCCGACACACCTGGAAGAAGAGTAACTTTCCCAAACAAGCATAAACAATGGGTACGATTAAAAGTTTGAGATAACCATCTCAGATACAAGGACAAGACAGTTAAAGAATTATAGGTAAGAGCTGTTCAGAACTTTGGTAAACAAAACCATGTTCACCATACATATTCACAATACAGGTTAGACTTACATTACAATGATGATAACTCAAAGGCAACTAATTTTTATTTAAGTCTGTAATTATATCTTTGAGGTCATTCTTAAACATGTTACAAATACAAGGGTCTAAATGAAAAAGGCCACGACTAACATTGAAATTACAACGAAAAGTAAGTTGTATTAAAGCAGATTCTAAAAGATTTCGTGATAAGACATCTCGACAGAAAACTAAAAAATCTTATTGATAGCAGTGATTGGACTAATTGTGCACGTCAAGATTGTGTTGTTAACCTATCTAGTAAACAAATAAGGGAAAATGTTGTGATTGCGCTTGGATATGGTTTATCTTTCTTTAGAACAAGTCGACTTTCTACTTTAATGATCGCGTCATCCCTAAGTAAATTTGAAAAATATTGTGATCTTCCTCAAAATCATGTTGACATGATTAAAGGTATTGTTTACGGAGCTGCCAACGTTAAGCATGAAAGTAACTTCCCTGCTCGCTATAAGAAAAGTTTGACCGATCTTAAAAAGGACAATACTATCCACATTACAAAAGCTGATAAATCAAATAGTATAGCAATTTTAGATAAAGCTATAGTATAGCAATTTTAGATAAAGCTGACTACGTATCACGTATGCAAGCCCTACTGGATGATGATGTGACTTATAAAAAACTAACAAAAAATCCCCTTGATCAAGTCATAAAAAACTTCAATAGCACAGTGAAAAATATCCTTAAAGATAAAACAGAACTACTAGGCAAATTGTCAGTCAAATCTCCTTCGCTACCTTACTTGTACGGATTAATCAAAACGCACAAAGAAAATAACCCTATGCGGCCTATTATCAGTACTGTTGGTTCAATTTCATACAAACTTTCGAAATATATCACAAAGATCTTGTCCCCGTTACTTGGAACCATCTCCGATTCTCATATATATAATTCTCTAGATTTAGTTGATAAATTAAACAAAATTGCTCTTTGCCCTACTGATAGATTCGTTAGTTTTGATGTATGTTCTCTTTTTACTAAAGTCCCTATAGACTCTATTTTAGACTATCTTAGTAATGAGCTAACTCAGCATGAATTACCTCTACCTATAAGTCACATTATTTCACTCACGAGTTTGTGCATTTGTGATTGTAAGTTTATATTCAATGGTGAATTTTATCAACAAATATTTGGCATGGCAATGGAGAGTCCTTTATCACCACTACTCTCAAACTTGTACATGGAATTTTTTGAAAAACGCTACTTACCTAATATCATTTATATTCCTGTAAAATGGTATTGTTATGTTGATGATATTTTAGCTGTCCTGCCTGTCGGTATTGATGTAAATGATTTACTCTCTAAATTAAATAACCAGGTACCATCGATTAAGTTTACTCTAGAATCAGAAAAAGACAATTGCCTCCCTTTCTTAGTTGTTTTGATACACAGAGAACCATTTCAATGTAAATTCAATAGTTATAGGAAACCGACCAACAACATAACTTATGTACATTTCTTCTTAACATAAAAATATCAATTTTTTCTTCTATGTTTTTACGAGCATTGCACATTGTCAGTCCCCAATATTTGGATAAAGAAATTGAATACATACAAAAAATAGGGAAAGATTTATGCTATCCTTCACATATATTAGATATTTTTTTATAATAAAGCCCACAAAAAGTTTTATAGTGTAAGTAACACACAGAAAGAAAATTTTAAGAACATTCTCAGTTTGCCTTTTTTTTAACGGATTTGAAACCATTAAATCATTGTTAAAAGCTTTTAATGTCAACCTTGTTTTCTCCTATAATAACACACTAAAAGGAATGTTAATAAAAAATAGCCCCAGAGAAAGCAACAACATATATAAAATTCCATGTATGGATTGTCCCTCATTTTATCTCGGACAGTCTAGCAAGGGCCTAGAAGTAAGGCTAAGCCAGCATAAATATTCTGTAAAAACTGGGCAAACATCTAATTCAATATTCATTCATTTAAGTGAAAATAACCACCGAATAAATTGGGTTGGTAGTTCAGTAATTGCAAGGTCAAGAGATGTCTTATCATGAAATCTTTTAGAATCTGCTTTAATACAACTTACTTTTCATTGTAATTTCAATGTTAGTTGTGGCCTTTTTCATTTAGACCCTTGTATTTGTAACATGTTTAAGAATGACCTCAAAGATATAATTACAGACTTAAATAAAAATTAGTTGCCTTTGAGTTATCTACGTTGTAATGTATGTCTAACCTGTATTGTGAATATGTATTGTGAACATGGTTTTGTTTACCAAAGTTCTGAACAGCTGTCGCCTATAATTCTTTAACTGTCTTGTCCTTGTATCTTAGATGGTTATCTTAAACTTTTAATTGCACCCATTGTTTATGCTTGTTTGGGAAGGTTACTCTTCTTCCAGGTGTGTCGGATTCTAGGTACTAATCTCTTTATAATCCCTATCTGTCAGTTATACGAATCTTCTTGTTTTGTCTTTTGTCCCATGTATGTCAGTTCTGCTTAGTAAAGGATGTGGAAACGTCAAAAGGTCTTGCAGTTACTCCTTTTGTTATATAGATATATATAGATATATATATAGATAGATATATATATATATATATATATATATATATATATATATAGATATATATATATAGATATATATATATATATATATCAATATATATATATATATATATATATATATATATATATATATATATAGATTTATATATATATATATATATATATATATATATATATATAGGTACTATATATATATATATATTATATATATAGTACTATGTATATATATGTATGTATATATATATATATATATATATATATATAGGTATGTATGAGGTATGTATGTATGTATGTATGTATGTATGTATGATGTATGTAATGTATGTTGTATGTATGTATGTACACACACAGTGGGCCCCCATATTCACGTTCTCTGAATTCACGGACTCGTGCATTCATGGATTTCTCTATGGGCCATATCTACCTATTACTCATGGGAAACTCACATATTCGTGGCATTTTTCCGAGAAATATCCACAAATTTCTGTGTGTTTTTATCAATTTCATCATAAAATTCACTTTTTGTGATTAAACTATTAAAAAAGCCTTGTTTGTAAATTTTTAGTGGGTTTTCTTGAGTTTTAAGTAACAAAATAGGCCATTTTAAGCATTTTCATAGGGGGCTCCAACTATTTGCAGATTCTTGCTATTCACAAGTGGGTCTGGTACGCATCCCCCGCAAATATGTGGAAGGCCACTGTGCAGTGTTCCCCTGTATTTATGGGGGTTGTGTACCGGACCCTGCGAATAGTTAAAACCCCTGTAAAAATGCTTGAAACTGCCTATTATGTTAGGTAAAACTCATGAAAAACCCACTAAAAATGCTTCTACCCAGTTTGTTCATATGTGGAACAAACTTTTGGTCTTAACAATAGGATATTTCCAAGCGCTGGCTGGTAACCAGTTAAAAATAATCAAAGATTGTCAGCAAGAAACCTGTGAGATCTGGCAACTCCTGCATGTACAAGGTGATAGTTGGTCAGAGACTGCACACCGCCTCGTGATGTATTTAGCCTTTCCTTAACCGCCTTGGAGAGTAAGATGCTATCGCTTTGCTCTCCTTTCAAGCCGGTTGATTTGTGTCCATGTTCATTTTATTTCAGTGTGTTTGTGTGTTTCTGCATTATGGATTCTACCGAGTCTCCACAGCCTCATCAATGCATGTGTCCAGGCATTCAGGGTTTTTCTTGCTCAAGGTTTTTAGCTGTATTTTTACGATTACTAATCCTTGCCCAGAGTATCGTTCCTGGCCCAAGTTGCATTGGTGAGTGTTTTATAGGAAGAGGGAACATCGTAGAGTTTTGAAGCTTCCTTCTTGGGAGGGTTTTTCTTCTTCTTGGATGGATGATTAGGCATCTCCCTCTCCTGCTAATGTTCCCCCACTAGTGCTAGTGTGCCTCTGTCTCCTTCCTTTTCTTCCATTGATTTGTTGATTGAAGTATCAAGAGTTCCACAGGATGATGTTATGTTTAATGTAGCCCCTCTCCCTCAGGTTCTCACTTTATACCCGAGAGGAAGGAGGCTACACCATCTAGTGACTTATTTTCAGATTGGAGTTATCCAAGATTGTGGCTGTTTGGGCGTCATTGGGGCTACATGGTTCACCTTCCTTGGATGGACTGCTGTTGCATTTCTTGGAGCCTCATACCCCTCCCCATGCCCCTATAGCAGTTCTGCCTCCCCCTGGACTCCTCTGTTGGATCTCGCATACTGCCACCTTGCGGAGCCCCATAGTCAACATCAATGCTCCCTGGGTCACATCTTATCATTCCTCTAGTGAGGCCATCAACCAGCTCCAGTCTTAGAGGTGTTGTGACGTCACTCCCAGAGTCCTCTCAGCTTATGACGTCAGATGCGGTGGCCCACTCATCCTTCAGCTGTGACGTCACCTCTTCCCGTTATGACATCATCGTTTTCTCGCCCTGAGCCATCTGAGGCTTTAGTTTAAGTGCTCTACAAGAGACTGAAGGATTTCTGCTGTGTCTATGAAGAAGAAGAGTCTTAAACAGAGGATCTCTTCTCCTACTCCTGCTAGTAAGAGACCGCATAGAGAGAGGAGTTTTTCTCTTTCTCCTGTTTCTTTGCCTTCCTCCTTTCGCCATTGTTTCAGACGTCGGAGGATCAAGGACTTTGTGGTTTCATCGTCTTTGAGTGAAAGGTCGTGCCTCTCCCTTGCACGTTCTTATTTATGCAAGTGAGAGAAGTGTTTCTCCTCATGTCCCACAAGGCCATGTTTGTTCCTCTCGTTTGCGTTCGTGAGGTTGGCAGTGGAGATGGTGGAAAGGCATCCTCCTCTTCAATACATGACTGTATCACCAGTACGTCATGAGAGTAATGTATCTTCCCTTCATGGCCATGTCTCTCCCTCTCACGTATGAGTTCGTAACAGTGTGAGTGTTGAGAGTTTTAAGAGTGTTACAACATCTTCCATTGTGTGTGTGTGTGTGTGTGTACAGGCAGTCCCCAGTTATCGGAAGGGGTTCCATTTTTGACAGGGTGCTGATAAGTGAAAACTGCCATTAACTAAAACTCGGTGCTTTATGGTGCTTAGGGCACCAAGTTCCGGTTAATGGTGCAGATAACCGGTTAATGGTGCCTCTGTTAGCTATGTTATGGCGCCATAGCTATTATCGGCACCTTATGGCGCCGATAACCAAAACGTAGCCCATTATGGTGCCAAAAATTGCTGATTATGATACTAGATAAGCGCCATAAAACCGTACCACCATTAACTGATGACTGCCTGTAAATAGGTAGACCCCCGGTTTTTTTTGGGGGAGGGGGGATTCTGTTTCGATGGCTTAATAAGTGAAAATTGCCGATAACCAAAAGGCGCTTACCAATATGTAACCGGATCTTGGTGCCTCCATTACGTATCATGCTAGAATAGCGCTATAAAACAGGATCACCAATTACCAGGGGTTGCCTTGCCTTTATAGTATGTAGTATTATATACAGTGTGTCTTCAACTTATGAAGGGGGGGGATGTGTTCCAGCACCACACTGTAAGTTTGCATATTTGCAGTATTTTACCATGAGAAATATCCACAAATTACTGCTCATATCAATTTCATGATTAAATGTACTTTTTGTGTTAAAACTATTAAGAAGAGCAGGCATAAGGATTTTTAGTAGGGTTTTCTTTAGTTTGAACTAAGAAATTATGCAGTATTCTGCATTTTATAAGGGTTCGAAGTGCTCGCAGATTTTAGCCATTCAAGGGGGGGGGGGGGGCCTCTGGAATACATCCCCTGTAAATATAGGGGGTCCACTGTATATATATACAGGCCATTCCTGAGTTATGATGGTCTTTACTTTAGTTGATCTGATCTCACAACTTTTTTCAAAAATATAAAAATTCCGTTGGACTTCAGACAAAAATCCGAAGTTAAGGTGGTCCTAAAGTTAAGGCGATATTAGGCTGTGTAAAAGTTTCTGAGCTACTATATTTAGATTTTATATCCAGTAATCTATTAATTTAAGATATTCCTAGTTGTATATGTACTGCATTTAAAGAGAAACAGAGAAGTTAAAACAGAAAGCAAAGCTCTTCCCCTGAATAGGGAATTCTTTTGAGCCAAAACAATGGTTTGTTGTCAAGGTAGACCTTCACTTGAATTTTATTACAAAAGAAGCTCCAAAATTTCAGTGTCCCAGTTCACAGTAGCAACAGTATTATGATTGGAGAAACCAGTGTGCTGTTAAAAGGAGTTATCTTTTTAAAATTTTTATGAAAAAGGAATTATGAAATGATTTGGAGACACTTTTCAAATATAAGAGGATTAAAAGGTCAGAATGCTCTTGATATTGGTAGACTACTCAATGGAATGTTTGAAAAGATATTCATAGCTCAAAAAGCACAAATCCAAATGGTGTCAGTCCTGAAAGACGAAGTACATCTTTCCTGAAGAGCCTCAGAACTACTTTGGCAAACATCCAAAACTGAAGGAGTGTACTTATGGGCAGTATTGATACTGAATAATCTGCACCCAATGATTAGGTGAATTTCACAAGATTCACAAGGCATATCTTACACTGAAAGGGCATTCATGTTTTTGCTTTAGAACATTTATGGTTGTAGGATGGAGATATCTGTGGGAGAAACCTTATTACTCTTTCACAGGATTGAAGAAATGGAAATTTCTTTCCCCCAAGCAGGATGCAACACCAGGTCTTAACTCAAAACTGTTGCTTGAATTCAAGACAAAAAATAAAAAATCTGGAAGGAGCCAGAAAACTGGGGAGTCACGATGATTCTTATTCTTAGGAATGCTTAGAAAACTGAAGTTGACTCCCTTTGGTACTCTTTGAAATCCATGTTAAACAAGTACTATATCAAATGTAACTTTGGTGAGATGGAAGGAATGAGTGAGCTACATGGTTGTAAATGGGTATGATTATTGCCAAAGACACAGTGCAGAGGCTTATCTAGACACAACAGCTAAAGTGACACTAATACGAAGGGTGTGAAGAAAAGTAGGAGGAGTGTGTTCTAGATGAATATGATTACTATGGGCAAGGAGTAAACAAGTTGCAGAAAAGTGGCATGCACACTAGCAACTAATCACACAGGCTAATAAAGACAGTAGAAGGGGGAGTCACAGTAATAAGAATGATAACTTCAGCTTTAGAGGAACAGGCTGCAGGTGAGCAGATAAAACTAGTTTATTAGGTCTGAAATATGCAGATGGTTCCTCAGTCATTTCAGTAAACAGAGCAGGGGATAGAAGATTAGCTGAGCTCTGTACTGATGAGGAACTAACCTGCTGAAGATGGAAAGTGCAAATGCACTGGATGCATTCTGGGACAAAGACCTGAAGCAGGTGATCTGGTGAATACTATGTAATACTATGTACAAACAGGGAAGCAACAAAAGTGTGAACAAGTTGGTATCTGTGACCAAAGACATAATATAGAAGCTTCTCAAAGAATAACAACAACTGAGACAAATGACCCAAGTCAAATGTGAACACTTCCTCTGTACAGGAACCACTACAGGACAAGTATCAACCTCTCACCACCAAATTATGCAAAAAAGTAAGCAGCTTTTGCAAGATATTTACAAACGCTTATTCTAGAAAAATGTTATGCAAATAGTAATAAAACTGAAGCCTTCTTAGTGATACACATAGCAAAAAAATAAGGATCAAAAGGTCAGTGATAAAAGAAAAATACAGTACGTACTGATAAGAAACAAGGGAACTGTCACTGGTCCTGAAAACAAAAGACTAATAGGTATTAGGTATAAATCACAAATCAACACTGAATATTTTTCAGAAAAGTTTTAACTATTTTCAATAAGGAAAATTAAAATTAGGGATAATTAATTACAGTTGGGAGAAACGTAGCAGAAGCAATATTCCATAACATGCCAAAGAATTAGAATCTCAAAGAGGCTAACTAGATGAAAAACACAAAGAATGATTCAGATAACTACCAGATACTGCTAGGGACCTATACGCATGTGCCAACTAAATTACAAACAATGATTGAAAGGCCTGAATAAATTTGTAGTAAAGTGTAAGGTGGGTTTTGCAGGAACCAAGGAATATTTGGTAACATTTATTCTAATCATTCATTGATGAAAATTATAAGTTCTGTCTTAAGTGAATGAGTTTTAATATGTCCTGATAGCCAGTTTTATCTTAAGTTTACTGCCTGCCTTTGATTCCATTATGATCTTGTTTGAGGCAGTTCCCTCTGCTTTTAGTATTCAACTAATTATGTGTCCTTTATACGGTTGCAGAGGCTGTGAATAGTTTGCTAAAGGCCATCGAAATATACACAGATATGGGGAAATTTACCATGGCTGCAAAGCATCACCAGAGTATTGGAGAAATCTATGAAACTGAGGTAAGAAAGTGTGCTCTATCTCTGAACAATAGCCTAACACATTGTGAAAGGTGTAATGATAGCCTAAAAATTGTGTTGCACACCAGCCTAAGTATTGTATTGCACACCAATAGGCTTACTGTGTCAGTTGTAAAGCGATGTTCATAAACAGATGTTTAATTGCACATGTTCATTAATATGATTGTGTATTTTCAAGTAACTATAATGCTTTTGACAGTTGAAAAGTTTTTGTATATCATACTACATTATGATAATGATGCAATATATACATTTACTAAGTTTCAGAACACTGTATTGCATTAGTACACAGTATGAGTGTGTGTATGTGTTATGAGAGATTTTTTTGAATTTTTAAGTTTGTTGGCATGATGGCTTGTGTTTACCTGGAAATGATACATTTTCTGTATGCTATATGGCATGGAGAACAGTTATACGTACATTGACGACTAGTTTATATAATCCTCATGACTTCAAACACAATGGAACAATAAGGATATTTTTTATGTTTTGCTATTCATTTTTCATGTGCTTTATATTACACAAATCTGACCACATCTTCAGGCTTCATCTCCCTTTCATCATGATTATGTGTCCATATGGAACTTTGTAATTTCCATTATGCTGTAATATCTTTTCTGACTATCCTTTCATGTAACTCTCACTATTCTTAAAGTTTATTTATTTATTTTTTTGCAAAACACCAAATCTTTAGATATAGTATTGTCGTACCTTTATTCGCGTCTTTTGTAGATGAATAGTCTTAATTTTGTAGGCAATTTCAGTGTACGTAATTGATATCCAAATCTTATTCATTGTGCCTGTTGTTTGATTTGCATTTTTCAGTCTTATACTAAATTCCAATTTCTAAATATTTGGAAGATGCAACCTCAATCTTTTTTCCATCTAATGTCATGTCATCCTTTCCTGCATACTCTGGCATTATTTCCATTTCTCTTAATGTATTTTGAGCCCCGTCTCTTGATGTATAATGCAATGTTCTTTAGTAAGTATGGTATTTTGCTGATTAAATAAGATAGTAATATCTGTTAAGTTTCTGTTGTTCTCAATTTAAAACTTTGGCTTCCATCTGCAATCATTTGTATTTTATATCTGTATACATAAGAAGGGCAAACATAGAACAATACCAGAACCACGCTAATTAAAGTACAATAATTTTGTTTGTAACTTTACCTTGAAAATTGCTTGCTTGCAAGATCAGTGATGCATGACAGTTACATTGAAAAATAGATCTTCCTGTAATTTTGTATACAGATAATTATTCTGTTCAGTGACACAAATACACATGAGGGTTTTTACTATATGTACTTCTTTTATGTACATCATGGTTTTTCAGAGGACATATTTTCAAGATAAGCAAAGGATGACTGTATTATATTCAAAGATGTATTTCTTTTTTATAGTGTAGCTACTTTTTTCCTCAAAGGAGTTACTCTCTTGGTCCCCCCCCCCCCCCTCCCCCCGGGCTCTATAAGACAGATCAGCTTATCTCAATTAATTATCTTATAGTTGGTCATGGCCAGAATATTGCTTGTTGGCACAGTAATAGAACATAAAGGACTCAGGACAGGAGGGCTTTTGTCTCCTGTGTGTAGGCTTTCTTCCTCGTTATGCTCTGGTTTGTCCCAGAGTTTATGCGTCCCTAGCATTGGCTCTGGAAATAGTATTCAGCAGTGCATACATCAATCATAGTAACACCACCCTAGCTAGGTACATAAATAGTTTGTTCATGAAACTTACCTGTCAGATATATATATAGCTGTATTTTCTGACGTCCGACAGAATTTCAAAAACCTCCGGCACACGCAGTGGTCGGCCAGGTGGTTATTACCCATTCCCGCCGCTGGGAGGTGGGTATCAGGAACCATTCCCGTTTTCTATTCATAATTTTTCTGTCGCCGGTACTGGAAACGCCTGTTTTCAGTACCTCCGTCTTAGGATTTTGGAAACTCCATTGCCGCTAAGTATCCTGATTGTCTTTTGATTTATTTACTTGGATTTGTGGCTAGGCATACGCTATCTTAAATTGATTTGAATTTGATTCATTTTTGCATAAGATATCTGAATCTAGTTAGGCTAGTTTCAGAGGGTGTTGTCTGCAAAGATAGGGTGTGGCTACCGAAAGCTTCGGTAGATCTGCCCTTAGTATGCACGAGGGGTATGGGTCTTGCTTCTTTGTGGAGACTTTGTCTAATTCCGTAAGAAAGAAGTATGATTCGTATGTACGCAGTTATTCAGTAAACAAAAGTCAGGGTAGTGAACCTGCTAATCTACCTGTAGACTTCTTTTTGCCTAACCCTGTAGTATGGCCTACGGGCTATGAATATGTCTGCGAGAGGTGCTCGCTCTCCTTCATTGTTGTGAAGAGTGCTACTTCTGTAAATGATACACCCTGTAGTGTTGCCTTCGGGCCCTAAAACAGTGTCTGGAGAGGGTATTGCCCTTTCTCTGATACTCTCTCGATTCGTAACTTAGAATCGAAAGTGCTTGCTTTAGAGAGCAAAAGTGAAGTGGCTAAGTGCAGTGACAGTGCCCCTTGTGTAGTGGAGGGTGCGTCAGATCGGCCTTATTTCGCCTCTAGGCTGGGACCTCTGCTTGACTCCCAGGAACAGGGAGAGAGCATGTCGAAAGCCGAAGGAGGGTTACGAGGAACCCCCACCGATCTGACGTGCCTTCGGCAGACCGGAAGATACTCCCAGGCTGCCAAAGTGCGTGCATGTGCACGAATCCTGAAGGATTGCTTCTCGTCCTCCGAAGTGTCCTCCCCGCGCAGGGGTTGGAGCTTTCGGAAGGACTCGCGCCCTCTAAATAGAAGCTTTATAGAGGAGGACGCTTCACGTTTCTCTCTCTCTCTCTCGTCATGCGTTTCAGTGAGAAGTAATAAGGCGAACGTCGCCTGAACATGTGTACGTCTTTCCACCGAGAAATACGAAAAAGAAGTCGTAGTAGCAGGACGCTTTTGAGCGCGGACGTCCGAGCTTTGTTCTGTGAGAATAAGAAGGCGTTCCCTCGCCCCTCGTATTCTTACACGATCAACCCTTCTCCTGAGACTGCTTCGTGCAGTCGGATTTTTCTCCAAGATGTATCTCGCTCTTCCCTGATGGCAGTTTCTTTCGCTTGTTTTGACGCCTGTCAGGAGCGTGACGCTTTTCTGCACGCTTCTTTGGACACTCGGCTTGGACGGGACGCTCGGATGGACGCCAGGCGCGCGCCAGTGGACGCCGAGCGTGCACCAGCGCACGCCAGGTGTGTCGCCTGGCTGAACGTTTCTGTTGAACTCTTCAACCTCTTGTTTCAGATTTGGGCCTAAAGAATTTATTACCTCTACCTTCGGTGATACCTTCTACCTCACCTGCAAAGAATGTGAAGTAAGCAGTGCTTCGGAGGAAGCTTAAAGTGAACAGGCAACTTCGTCTTCGAAACCCAGCAAGACATCGGGTTTCGTGAATTCAAGAGGTCTCTATCAATTAATATTGCTTTTCGCAAAGGTGGATGGAGTTAAGGAAAGCTCAAGGGAAGATCTCGTTTGCTCTACTGCAGTCAAGACTTTGTGATAAGGCAGTTACGGGTTATGTAAAAGCTCGACGTCCTGCACATCATGACGCTCGACTACGTTCGGTAGGATTCTTGCAAAAGCACTCCTCAAGAGGACGCTCTTCAGGAAAGCGCAAGACAGGACTTCCTTTGCCGTACTGCCAATAAATTTAAGTTGCAAGCTTTTTAGTCCATCTGAAAGGGCTTTTCAGATGATAGATTTTGTTAGTTCCTAAGTTCGGGACTACGCTGCCGAAGTTGAACATCGGGGTCCTACCTGCCGAAAGCCCAGTCTCTTATCAGGATTCTTGCCCCTTCCTCGATTGATACGGGAATGGGAAAAATAATATGCTCGACTTCCTGGATTACGTTTTGTCAATTCAGTGACTTTCCCCCATTGACAATATACTATCGTTTTGTCAAGTATAAGTGGGTATCCCCTCATTGACAAAATATCTCTTTGTCCCGTAAATGGGTTAGTTCTCATTGACAAACATCTCAATAACTTGATATTGCGTAAGCGGATAAGCTCTTTTTGACAAGATTCGTAAGAGCCCTCATTCATCAATCATAGACTCGTACAAGTAATAGACTTGTAGACTACGTCAATGAACGCTTATGTCCAATAACATAAGAAGCTTGAGCTATCTGCTTCGATTCTCTAAGATTTGTTCAATAAACTTGCCTGTCAGATATGTATGTAGCTGTTTCCGAATTCAGCTATAGATATGTCTGCCAGGTAAGTATGAACAAACTTTTATTGTATCATAACAATTTCATATTTTGCCTTGCGTTATTTTACTACTGGTTGGTTCAAGTCATATACGCTTGCTGTAGTTACCTTTTCGGATTACAACCGAGAGGTCTATTGTCTTTAATTTTAAGGGCATTTAATCGTTACTCCCTGCAGCCTACGAGGAGTTTCCGATTTTTCTTTTACCGTTGTATGATAATGTTATGACGACACAAAGGCACTTCTATATTTAGCGCCTTCTGTTTCGCTTAAATATACCAGCTTGAGAGTCTCTTTCTGCTAAAAAATAACGGACCTATTTCTTCGTAGAATAGAGTAGCTGGCAACCCATGCATAACGGTAAGAGACGACGAATGTAAGCTGCTGCTGTCACTGTCCGCTCCAGTCCAACCGAGCCGAGCCAGTCCCAGCTCGTTCGCTGTCATGCGCGGTAGGTTACGTCTCTCTCTCCTGTGGGATTGACTGACTAACCGTATCTCTGTACTGGCGGTTACGTCTCTCTCTCCTGCGGGATTGACTGACTAACTGTATCTCTGCCCTACAATCACGGACTTTAGCCTAAGATTGAGGGGATTTCTTATATGAATGAATAAACATTGCATTCGTTTTGCCTTACTATGTTCAACAGAGATATCTCTTAATCCTTTCGGTGCTTGTTACCGCACGGTATAAGACTACGAGTCTACCGCAACATTGCACTATTATATGCTCTCCTGCTTAGGCAAAGCACAGCCTTTTTAGGGAAGTAAGCATACTTGGGAAGGGAATGGATGAGCTTGCTGGGGACCATTTCCTTCCTGAAGAAGTTTGTTTCCCTGAATAGACTGCAATTCAGACCTCTACAGTTTTTTCCTACCGGGAAACTGAAATTTTATTCAAGATCTAGGAATGATTCTGAACATCTCAGTGCATCAAGTATCACCTGAGGTGTTAGAAAGAAGGTGCCGGACATCTGGATAGG
>NC_061109.1:91041059-91043559 GCF_015104395.2 Macrobrachium nipponense | reverse complement strand
GATCTCATGAACGGTGGTAGTTTTTCTGTGTGTGTAAAAAATGGGCCAATTTTTAATGGGTTGACAGGAATCAAGTTCAATTTTAAACAACCTATTTCACTTTCAATGATTTTCCTTATTCGCTCGCCTAATTTGTTTTTATATGTAAAAGGAATGGTACCGCACATAACTAGCTTCTTAACATCATAGGAAGGAACTTGCTCAGAAAAATTATTATTTAAAATTCTATTTACTACATTATAAAAAACATTTACCGGATAAGAATTGTTGATAAAATACCTCTTTAAAAATTCAATTTCTTCATGAAATAAATGCCAATTTGAGGTATATTTCATAGCTCTAAAAACCAGGGTTGAGATGGCATTAATTTTAAAATTCAAAAAACAAAAACTATAAAAATTATTACCCAAACCCGAAAATGTATGTTTCCTAAAAATGGTAGTGTTGAGTCTATCATCTTCCTTAACAATCTTCAGATCTAAAAATGATAAGCAGTTATTATCCTCGGTTTCCATAGTAAAATTTATATTAGGATGCTGGCTATTCACAAAATCCAAGAAGGCTTCACTTTGCCACTTATATTTAAATAATAAAAAAGTGTCATCAACATACCTTCGATAAAAGTGTGGCTTAAAATTAGAAGGACATTCTGTTAAAAATTTTGATTCTAAAAAGTCCATAAAAATATCTGCAAATATAGGGGCCAACGGGGACCCCATAGCAAACCCTCGACCTGCGAGTACAATTGAGAATTAAAAGTAAAAACTGAATCTTGCACTGCAAGTTCTAAAAGTTGTTTGAATAAAATTCTATCAAATCCATGGAAGCATATGGTATTTAAAAAAACTTTATCTAAAATAATCTCAATTGTTTCTTCCACTGGAATGTTTGTAAAAAGTGATTCAATGTCAAGGCTTATCATGTAAAGATCTGAATCTTGTCTGACAATTAATTCCTGAGATATTTAAACGAGAAGACAGAATCAATAGATTTCTTAGAAAATTAAAAAGTCTAAAAATCATTAATGAAACAACATATGATAACCTTTTTGTCACTGGTTCATCTTTCGGTATCCTGTATGGTCTACCAAAAATACATAAAGAAGGTTTTCCCATTCGCCCTATAGTGTCATCCATTAAAAGTCCTAACTTTAACATCTCTAAATATGTGGCCAAATTGTTGTCTGAATTTGCACATCCTGTTAACACAGTTAAAAATGGCTACGAATTTCAGGAATTAATTGTCAGACAAGATTCAGATCTTTACATGATAAGCCTTGACATTGAATCACTTTTTACAAACATTCCAGTGGAAGAAACAATTGAGATTATTTTAGATAAAGTTTTTTTAAATACCATATGCTTCCATGGATTTGATAGAATTTTATTCAAACAACTTTTAGAACTTGCAGTGCAAGATTCAGTTTTTACTTTTAATTCTCAATTGTACTCGCAGGTCGAGGTTTGGCTATGGGGTCCCCGTTGGCCCCTATATTTGCAGATATTTTTATGGACTTTTTAGAATCAAAATTTTTAACAGAATGTCCTTCTAATTTTAAGCCACACTTTTATCGAAGGTATGTTGATGACACTTTTTTTTATTATTTAAATATAAGTGGCAAAGTGAAGCCTTCTTGGATTTTGTGAATAGCCAGCATCCTAATATAAATTTTACTATGGAAACCGAGGATAATAACTGCTTATCATTTTTAGATCTGAAGATTGTTAAGGAAGATGATAGACTCAACACTACCATTTTTAGGAAACATACATTTTTGGGTTTGGGTAATAATTTTTATAGTTTTTGTTTTTTGAATTTTAAAATTAATGCCATCTCAACCCTGGTTTTTAGAGCTATGAAATATACCTCAAATTGGCATTTATTTCACGAAGAAATTGAATTTTTAAAGAGGTATTTTATCAACAATTCTTATCTGGTAAATGTTTTTTATAATGTAGTAAATAGAATTTTAAATAATAATTTTTCTGAGCAAGTTCCTTCCTATGATGTTAAGAAGCTAGTTATGTACGGTACCATTCCTTTTACATATAAAAACAAATTAGGCGAGCGAATAAGGAAAATCATTGAAAGTGAAATAGGTTGTTTAAAATTGAACTTGATTCCTGTCAACCCATTAAAAATTGGCCCATTTTTTACACACACACAAAAACTACCACCGTTCATGAGATCCGACGTCATTTATAAATTTAATTGTCCGGGTTGTCCTCCGGTATTTACGTCGGATCGACAAACGGTTACTAAAAGTGAGATATTCTAGTCACTTAGGTGTTAGCTACAGAACAGGACAACGAATAACAAATCCAGAATTATCCACGCCAAAATATGTAAAATTAATATTGATAAAACACATTTCTCAATCATTGACAGCACTCCCAACAATTACTTAACGACACTTGAGTCATTATACATCAAACGACTAGTTCCTTCTCTAAATGCTAACGTGGCTGCTGCCACGTTGTATTTAGCATAACTGAGATCT
>NC_061109.1:91008559-91038559 GCF_015104395.2 Macrobrachium nipponense | reverse complement strand
CTGAGCGATTTTAAAGCCTATGGCCGTCGCACACCTTTCGAAACTCTAGACCAGTCAAAGGCGCGGTAATCCCACAATGGCGCAATAAGTAAAATTATATTTATGCAGTATAGTAATATAGAATTTACTGTACAGTAGTACTGTGCAGTACATTATAGCATTATAAATACTGCAAAGTGAAAAAAGCCTAGCCTCAATCCTTTGGGTGTCTAGAGTATGGAATGATATAATAAGGTTTATACAGTGTACAGGTAGCTTTAGTGTTCAAGTTACGATAATTCGTCTTAGGTAGTCCGATTTTAGGAGAGACCAAATTACAATAGCCTAACTTTATCCATCTTCCGCCATGAACAAACGAACGAGAAACGACTTTTTTTTTTTTTTTTTTTTTTTTTTTTTTTTTTTTTTTTTTTTTTTGTCTCTCTCTCACTAAGTATACAACCGAATTGGATAACATCTGTTTGGGTTGTATGTCTCGCACTTCAGCACACTATTACTGTAGTTGTTATAAATGGCGTTATGTATAGAATAGAACTGAGATATCTTAATGTAATAACTTTATTCGCTATAGATCAAAGATCAATGTAGATCAAAGATCAATTGGGAAATATACTGTTAAATATAAACCTAGTTATAACTGAAGCTGAGAAAACTGTTCAAGCTACTAATGTCTATTATCGTTCATCGCCAACAAGGATAAAACTCTAGTAAACGTATGCCATCAAACACAACCGTAGATAAAATTGAGATAAAATCATTTTAATCAAAACTACTGTGCTTGAAAGAACACATTTTACTGTTGGTTTCACGCCGATATAAGATAAATAACATAAAGTTCATATTACGATGATATAAAGAATTGCGAACTAAATCGCCTAATTTTTTTTTACACAATAAACATGCCGCCAACGTAATCTATTAAAAAAAAAAATAGTAGTTCACATTCACAACGAGATATATTAATTTCATTTTTCCACCTAAAACCACGTTGTACAAGGAAAAATAACCTTGTCTCTTATAAGTCAAGTATCTAGATATTCGTTTATGCTAACTAGAAGCAAGAGAATTCGCTCAGAATTGCGTTATGGTGTATCAAACTCTTATTCGCCATAAGCTGATTTCAAACCACAACATTGGCCGCTCCGCGGAATACTGGCTTAGATTTGCCGTAGTATTGTATAATCCAATAATATGAGAATACATACAATATTATTGTATACAGTGAAGTAATGTACAACTTTTAAAGGATTTATGGAAAAGATGCATAATTAATAAAATTACATCATGCCTTTTTCGGAACAGTGGCGGACAAGAACGAACATGAAAAAACATCCCCTGACAACGTGGAGCGTAGTTACAAAGGCTGCCTTAATTTGTATCATATTTATGTATAAAAATAAAAATACCCTATACGTAATATATTTTCATACACATTTTAAGCATAAAGGCATAAACATTTAAAAAATCGACACATCGATTGCTACATTTGCACTCTTTTTAAAATCTATATTTTCGGAAGAGCGGCAGACGGCGGCTTACAAGAACGAACATGAAAAAGCATCATATTTGATAACGTGAAGGGCAGTTTCAAAAGCTGCCTTCGTATCATATTTCTGTGCAGAAATAAAAATACCCTATACGTAATACATTTTCATACACATTTTAAACATAAAAGCATGAACATTTATAAATCGCCACATCCATAGCTAAATTTGCACTTATGTAACTTGATATTTTCGGCATAGAACAGCGTCAGAGGCATATATTTTACCCTAATACCTATGTAATAACTCCATAAAATTTGTTAATATAACTTGCATAACCTTTATGGTCTGAACAGCATTTCTACAAATGCATGAACTCGTTAGACAACGGCGCTAGCGATGCTGTTAACTGAAAATTGTCCCGTAAAAATACCATAAAATGCCTTATATTTTTTTAATGAATATTTTTTACCACAGCCATAAAACCGATTCGCCGCTGAGCGATTGTGCCTTTAACCGCGGGCCGCCTGTACAAGGGTCTAAATGAAACAGGCTACCACTAATGTTGAAATTACAATGAGAAGTAAGTTGTATTGAAGCTTTAATGGTTGCGTCATCCCTAAGTAAATTTGAAAAATATTGTGATCTTCCTCAAAATCATGTTGACATGATTAAAGGTATTGTTTATGGAGCTGCCAACGTTGAGCATGAAAGTAACTTCCCTGCTCGCTATAAGAAAAGTTTGACTGATCATAAAAAGGACAATACTATCCACATTACAAAAGCTGATAAGTCAAATAGTATAGTCATTTTAGATAAAGCTGACTACATATCACGTATGCAAGCCCTACTGGATGATGATGTGACTTATAAAAAACAAACAAAAAATCCCCTTGATCAAGTCATAAAAAACTTCAATAGCACAGTGAAAAATATCCTTTAAAGATAAAACAGAACTACTAGGCAAATTGTCAGTCAAATCTCCTTCGCTACCTTACCTGTACGGATTAGTCAAAACGCACAAAGAAAATAACCCTATGTGGCCTATTATCAGTACTGTTGGTTCAATTTCATATAAACTTTCGAAATATATCACTAAGATCTTGTCCCCGTTACTTGGAACCATCTCCGATTCTCATATATATAATTCTCTAGATTTAGTTGATAAATTAAACAAAATTGCTCTTTGCCCCACTGATAGATTCGTTAGTTTTGATGTATGTTCTCTTTTTACTAAGGAAAATTTTTTTTCATAAATTCACCATAAATCAAAATATTGTGTTAGAGACTTCCAATTTGTTGCAAAATAAAGGTAAATGATTGAATATTACTAGAATGTAATAGTTTTAGCTCAAAATTGCGTTTTTCGACCATTTCGGTTGAGTCAAAGTTGACTGAAGCTTGAAATTTCTGCACTTATCGTTATGTATATGAAAATATTTCAAAACTGATAAATGCTACAATCATAGGTTGTTTTTTTGTTGTATTCTACATGAAATTGCACACATTTTCATATATAAAACTTTATGTAACGGCTAATTTAAAATGGTGCAAACATTACGACAATCGGACAAAAAAATTTCAGATTTTTTTCGGAAGAGTTACCGCGCGGATGTATGGAAAATGTTTTTTTTTAATAAATTCACCATAAATCGAAATATTGTGCTAGAGACTTCCAATTTGTTGCAAAATAAAGGTAAATATTGAATATTACTAAAATATAAGAGTTTTAGCTTACAATTGTGTTTTTTGACCATTTAGTTTGAGTCAAAGTTGACCAAAGGTTGATATTTTGGCACTTATCATTATTTATATGAAAATATTTCAAATCTGATAAAAGCTACAACTATGGGTTGTTTTTAGTTGTATTCTACATGAAATTGTGCACATTTCCATATGTAAAACTTTATGTAATGGCTAATTTAAAATGGTGCAAACATTATGACAATCAGACAAAAAAATTTATGATTTTTTTGGAAGACTTACCGCTCGGACATAAGGAAAAAGTTTTTTTTTCATAAATTCACCATAAATCAAAATATCGTGCTAGAGACTTCCAATTTGTTGCAAATTGAAGGTAAATGATTGAATATTACTAGAATATAAGAATTTTAGCTTACAATTGCGTTTTTCGACCATTTTGGTAGATCAAAGTTGACTGAAGGTTGAAATTTTGGCACTTATCGTTATTTATATGAAAATATTTCAAAACTGATAAAAGCTACAACCATAAGTTGTATTTTGTTGAATTCTACATGAAATTTTGCACATTTTCATATATAATACTCCATGTAACGGCTAATATAAAATGGTGCAAAAATTATGTCAGTGACAAAGTAATTTGAGATGTGTTGCTGATACTTTTTAGTGCGATAAGAAAGAAATTCGCGCTTGCGTGCCTGCATAATGATTGTAAACAAAACAACACCTTGATCCGTGAGCTCCCAGCATCCCCTAAGGTGTGTGATTCAAAAGTTTTCACCTAGTAGGCCTATAACTATTTTCCGCGAATTTTTACAAAAACTTTTTATATAGACGTATATACATCCAATCGGCACCCAACAGACAATTTATATCGACGTTTAATACGTCCAATCGGCGTTAAAGGGTTAATTGTAATTTAGCAGTCACTGTGGGTACATTGTAGTAATGTAACTTTACTGTATTTTAAAACTTCAGCATAGTGGAAAAAATTACCACACATACATAAGCACAGACAGAAAAGAATGGTTACCTGATTATTTTGTTTAATACAAAATATAATTATTTTTCTGGATGTGTATGGTAACAAAATTTGACAGTTTCTTGAGTTGAAATGCTATTGTAATAATAAAGATGATAATACTAATAATAAGAGTTGTGGAAATAACAGTATTGCAGGGAATGTTTTTTTGTGTATCCTATCAGTAATTGTGGCTTTTTGGTTGTACACAGGTTGCTGACATGGAAAAGGCTATTCAGCACTATGAACAAGCTTCAGATTATTTCCGTGGGGAAGAGAACAATTCCTCTGCAAACAAGTGTCAACTTAAGGTTGCTATGTTTGCTGCACAGATGGAAAACTATGAAAAAGCCATTCAGATATATGAGCAGGTAAGTACTAGTTGAAAACTATTTTAGTTTACAAACTTGAAAACATTGCATAACTTTTTTTCCCATACCGAGTCAACTGCATTCAAGCAAAACTAAGAGGTTGAACTCAATTTTCTTTTTGAGCCACCTCCTCCTTGGAGTCTTCATAAGATACAACCTTGCACACAAGTAAAATTTTTATCTAAAAATGTGATACAAATGTTCATGTTAATTTCTGTATACGTACACTGAAGGACCCAAAATCTTAATCTTTAGAAATTCTGATGATGATTATAGCTGTCATTTTTCAATCCCTAAATAAAAAAAAAAGAATCTTGACAATGAACTTTCAGTATGACATTAATGGATGCCTGTTGTTGTCATGGAGACTGATATGTAGTTCAGATGGTATATAGTACAGTACTTCTCTGATTTATGACAATTTTTCTACAAAGTGACATAGTAAACTGTTGTTATTCTTTGTGAACTGAAGCCACCCAAAAGAATTTTACATTTTTTTAAATGGACTTTTTGCTATGATACATGGTTCAAACAGTATTTAATTTCATATCATTGGAAAGAAAATTTTCCATTCTGTTGCACTGTGTAAACAGAAACTGGATATCCATGTTCCTACACTTTACAAACCCTCAGTCCTTTACATTAGGAATTACTTTTAGCATGTTTGCTACACTCTTTGTGTTTGCTATGTTGATAATGATCTTTTGCAACATAAACCCACAAATCAACTAATCCTGCCATAACCCCCCCCCCCCCCCCAAGCGCATACGTCCGGGGGGGGGGGGGGGGGGCAAGAAGGGCTGCAATAGTATCTTTAGGTCTTTTGTGGAGGTTGACCCTCATGCCCTCTGCACTTCATGCAGGGGGCAGGATTGTAACCCTGAATTGACTTGTGAAGAGTGTCATTTTTGGTCTCCTGTGCAGTGGGTGAAGTTTGCAGGGAGGAAACACTATCGTAGAAAGGACACTAAGGCATCATCTAAGAGTTAAACGCCCCCAACAACGCCCTTGGTGGCCGACCCTTTGTCCCGGCAAGCTTCTCTTTCTTGCTCGCTCTCCTTGAGGAGAGGCCTCCTCTTTGTCCGATTTGTCAAGCGAGGAGGATGGAGGAGAGGCAGGTGAACAGCGTGATCTCAGTTTGGAGGTCTTCAGTCGTGCCAAGGGAGAGGAGCTTCCTTCAAAATGACAAAGTCTCCATCAACTAACCTGACTTTCCTTTCTTCAGGTATTGTGGTGGAGCAACCGTTTGACCTGTTGGCAGCATGGCACTCTTTGGAGATTGTGGGGACACCCTCCCTGCAAGTCCTGTTGGCTCATTTTGCCAGGCCCATGGTGACTCACAAAGTGGAGACACAGAAAACTGTCACAGTCACCACCTCAGCCTTCGCCAAGGTCCTGACCATGGTTTTCTGTCCCCATCCGACAGCTACTACACCCTCCTCTTCATTGTCATCATCTGCTAGCTCCTCCTGTCCTTCTTCCAAGCCCTCTTGGTTGAGGAACTAAAAAGGTTGCTTCTCCAACCCTAAGAAGTCTCCCCTTGAGACTTCTAAGGGTCTGCCTCCCTCCACGGAAGAAGCACAAGGTTCTTCTCTAGTTGGCTCTTCCCCACCTTTGGGTGAATTGGTCAGCAGGCCTTACCTAGACCTAGCATTTCAGGAGCCAAGGATGCAAGTATTTAGGTACATGCCCCTACCACCAGCTCTAAGAAGCCAGCTTCTAAGAATGGTGCAGTGCCGGGGGCTCGGTAAGACTGAGACACCCCGAATGTTCAGAGACTCAGAGGTTCCAATATCCCAAACTGGTGATGGAGGGTCCTCTCTTTGTACCAGTGAGGGCACAGAGTGAGAGTAAGAGTTGAGACACAGGTGCCTTGGCTCTCCCTACCAGTACCTCCACCAGTGATCGGCCAGGCCCCGGTCCAGTGCCTCAGTTTGTAACTCAACACCTGGAGGAACAAAGAGGAGGTCCCCTGCTCAGACTCCTTTGTCAGAGGCTATGGCCTTGGAAGTCTGGGGCACAGTAGGAGGAGGGCACAAGTTCTCGCCAGCTAGCCACTCACGGGACTCCTCCCAGAGCCCCCCCATTGTGTTCATGCAATAGCGATAGCCTGGCCAAGTCGAGTGCTCAGCTTGGCTCAAGCCGGGGACTTGGCTCTACCATATCAAGTCGAATACCCAGTCTGGCTCACATGAACCACTTCGCCCTTCTCAGGACAATGCTTCACCATGGGAAAAGCGTTCTACTAGACCCGTATTGCAGTCATCACTGTGGGTGGGGACTGCATATGGCTCACCCGCCCCCTCAACCTCCAGTGGTTTTACTAAGAAGCATGAGGCAGGCAAGGGGGACTTTGATGAGGGGTCTCGTCGAAGTCGTACCTCTCAAGCATACGTCCCAGGCTCGGTTCTTGGATCAACTAGGTTGTATGCCAGAGTGGTGCAGGAACAATCACAGTTGTTTGGCAAAGTTCTCCCTGCAGCAGGGATAGTAGATTGGGAGAACTGCACCCTGGAAGGACTTGAGGGTACTCTTCCCTGCGATGCAGACACCCTTGAGGTACCGAGGATGTTTTCTGAGATCATTGTGCCGATTCGTCAGTGCAGTGATCTTGGGGAAGGGATCACAGCCTCGTCTGTGATCCCTTGAATCTTTTTGGGGCTTAAGAAGGAACCCAAGGCCTTGACGGGACTGCCATGTTCCTCATTTGCTGAAGGTGTGCTTGATCAAGTGAATGATCTTGTCTCTGGACAGGAGAACTCGCTACGATTAAACTGATCAGACAAGTTGTTTTCCCCTCTCTGCCTTGTCAGAAGCACTACTATGAGGCCTTGGAGAGGTCATTGCTGGCTAAACAGGTAGACCCAGACCTGGTTCATCTAGACCCGGGTCTCTTGTTGCACCAGCTTAATGCAGAGGCCATCACCCTCTTGCAGCAAGAGGCAGCGAGCCTGGAGGCTACCACCATGGCAGCTCTCCAGGCAGTTTCCTGGTGGCTGCCTCCTCAGGAGCTATCATTCCTGGGGAGGACTCCACTTTCAGGAGACCGCCAGGCTGGAGGTAGGTCTATCTCATGCCACCCCTCAATCTGATTCGTGGGCCAAAAGCAAAGTGGAGTGTGCACATTCAAATGGTAATTAAATTACCTAACTACATTGCCAAAAGTAATTTGGCCTAGACCTGGCATTTTATCAAATCCTTTGGGCCAGCCCTATGAGAGCTGAAAGTCAGCTTAGTAGTCTGGTTAAACTATTTTTATAATAATAATAATGTACAAGGACTACAGGTTTGTATAGTTAGGAAATTTACAATTTACTTTTAAACATTGTAATTTTTCTCCAATTTTCATTATGGCTAATTATTTGATATAAATTTGTATTTTTTGACATTCATAAATATGATAAAAGTTAAACTGACCTTTAATAGGACACCAAATTCATTAATGTAGCATGAATTTGAATGTTACAAAAAGTGATAGAAGAGAATTACTGCTAAGTATTTTCGCTCTCTGTGGAGGGTGTGTTCTGGTGCAGGCAGATTATGACCACCCCACATTCCACAAAGGTTTAATATGCACTGATGGTTTAAATTTTCATCATGCTTGGGATTTTTATTAGTTATCAACCAGTAAATACCAATTTTTCTTGCCTAGCAATGTTTCTCTTTTTATGGGAAAATTTTTGCAATAGGATCAGCCTTTAAAAATTCAATAATTTATAATAACAATAACTACAAAAGTGTGCTAGAAGCCTTCCAAAATTATAGTAAAAAACACCCTTGCTCAATAAATTAAATTTTCACTATACAAGTTACATGAAGATGGCAAAAATATGGAAATATGTTTGGATTCCTTTTTATGTAGAACAAAGGCAAGGAACCTTACTAAGCAACAAAAACTGCTATTACTGTGACAAGATTACCTTTAGATACTCCTGTTAGTGGTTATTTAACATCTCTAAAACGCATTACATAATCCGTGAATGCCAGAATACATGAAATGTTGAACCTGATGGTAACACAATGAAAACAGATTAAGCTCATTGTTGCAATAAAGAATTCATCAATCAAAAGAAACAATACGCAAGTACTTTTGACTTGTCTTAGAATTAGTCATTCTTGTTTGACCCCTGGGTATTTGATGAATAGCCCTTATAATCCAGTCCTTATATGTGCAAATGTAAAGTAACACAAAGTTGATAATTTTTTTGTGATGTCCAAAATATAATTGTCAACTAGTCTAGTTTTGAAACTAAATCAAAGAAATTTTGTCAAAATCTTTCTAATTTTCAGTTAACTGGTTTAATTGAAAGTTTGAGATTTTTACAAAATATATTTTATTGATTTGTTTGCAAAATTTTATATAATTTGTCGATTATATTTTTTATGTTCACACAAAAAATTATCAACTCTGCATTACTTTACATTTTGTATACATATAAGGACTGGATCATGTGGGCTATTCAAATTTTCTATGGGTCAAACAAGAATGAGCAATTCAAAGGAAAGTTAAAATTACTTGAGTGTATTGTTCCTTTTGATGTGATGAATTCCTTATTCCAAAATTAAGCTTGATCTGTTCGAATGTTGTTACTACCATTTTCAGTTAATCCTTTCAGTTACCTGATTACAGAATAAAATGAAGTTTATTTTTAATAGAGACAAATCCTTTGGGCCAGCTTTGTGAGAATACTTATGTGAGCTCAGTTGTTTGGTTAATCTACTTGATAATAATTCAGGAAGTATGCTAGTAACAACATTTCCAGGTTCTTTACATTGCCATAGACATGATTTGAAACAGTGCCTATACTAATTTATAAAATTTAATGTAATTTCAGGTTGCAACAAGCTCACTGGAAAGTTCTTTACTTAAATATAGTGCAAAGGAATATATGTTTCGTGCTGCATTGTGCCATCTCTGCGTAGATTTGACCAATTCTAAAATTGCTGTTGAGAAGTATGAAGAAATGTACCCAGCTTTCCAAGACTCTCGAGAATGTAAACTCCTGAAGGTAAGGCAGTTAAGGGTTTATTTTACTATACAATTGGTAACAGAAGATAGAGGTATAACAGATAGTTATTTTTACTCCAATAGCTGAACTGGATTGAAGTGCAAGCAACATGGAACAAATTTTATCAGGCAGTGCCTTAGCATTTGATATGCCCCCTCTTGTTGCAGTAACATGAGTTGCACCACTGGCAAAATGAAACTACAAGACACAACTTTGTCAACTGTCAGACCTTTGTGCCATGACTCATTGCCACCCAGATGGTCATTAGATAGGCCTACTAAGCCAATGCTTCTCTTACTGGTGGCAAGGATATTTCCCCTACTTCTCGGAGAGGGTCAGCCATTTATGCTCCCAATCCTGTTGACACCGCCACTAATTGCTGGCCGCCCCCCCTTGACACTGATGTCACTTTTACTCCTCTGGACCACTCGCGTGGCCCCTCTTCCTGTGGGAGCTCTAGCTGTTTTGTTAAAGTGATTGACTCTGGCCCTTTGGACCCTATACAGCAACACCTGTAAGGAGTTATGATGTTAGTGCACCTCACTTCGAACACTCTAGGCATTACTAAATGATGTTTGAAGCTTTTTGTTGGTGCCTAGCTGCACCCACTTTTTAGCCTTTCTTTCCTCAGTCTTGTTGTCAAACCTCTCCATGACTTCTTATTGCAACTATGGGGCTTTCTCCTTATTTCACTTTTGAGCCTTGCACTTATCTCCCCTATTTTCTGAATTTATTTATCTTACTGTCCAACCACACTAACCGTCTCTTTTCACTGTCTTAAGTGTTGTATAGCTGAAAGTTCCAGTGCTTGGCCTGAGAGCCTAAAGTTATAAAATAAAATCATAGAGCAACAGAAAGTTTCGGCAGTCCGATCCCAACTGTGGTTTTCTTTCTTTCCAAACAAATTGCTGATTGCTCCTGTGTCACCAGTGGCTCTCTTGGAATTGCCATATTGCCTACTTTAAGCATAAGTGCAGCAAATGCTCGGCATTTGTCCCTATGGCTGCTTCTATTTTGAGAGAAACTGCCACCCTGCTTATGGAAATGCAAGGACCCAGAGGACACCCCTGCTGGTTATTTTTTTAGTGCCTCCTTTGTCAATGACAATGTCTCGCAGCCTCCAGAGGGCATCCTGACGATGGCAAAGGTACAGAGCTCTTTTCTACATCAGATAGGAGCCTAGCTTTGTTGTAATTGTGAGGATCTGATATACTGGCAAAAGACTCTGAGACCTCAACAATGAAGGACCCTCAATACTTGTCAAGGTTTCTTAGCAGGCTCCTCTGGTGTGAGGAAATTATACCAAACAAGATAAAGATTTAGAGAATCTATAAGTAATCCTAGAAACGAGAGGTATAAAACTTACAGCCAGTGGAGTCGGCCAAGAAAATTTTAATATATGGTAAGGTTATCATGATGGACCTGACTGCACAATGCTCAAATCTTCAGGACAGAGTATATGGAAAGGAAGTCTGTTTTAATGGCCTGATCTCACTCACTTCTAAGGGAGATCTTCTCTTCCCTGACTAAAGGGTTTGCAAAACTCTTCAGCCTCCAAACATGAGAGCAAGGTCCTACATCTCACAGGACCAAATAGTGCTGGCTGAAGACTTGGATCAGTGTAAGTCTCTAGGTGTCACAGGATGAATCTTTGAATATAAAAGTTGTGGATGGGGTGTGCAGAATCTTAAAGCTTCAGCATCTTTCTCAACCTGTAAAGGAAGGCCTGGTAGGAGAGCTCTGTCAAAAAGAAGAGAAAAACTACCTTGGATTACTGTATGTTGCTGGCAAAACTGGTCTGTGTTTAGTCAGCACAGCGCCTGACGTAGTTATGTAAAATATTAGACAGCAATGTCCATGTCTGGAAGCTGTCTGTAGCAAAGGATGTCATTGCCCAGCATTTTCCAGTCACATTTATGTGGGTGCCATCACTCTCACCTCTTTAGAGCAGGATACCTTCAAAAGGTTCTGCAGGTCAGAAGGGCGGTTCACTTGTTGGGGAGGGACTCCATCCTCCACATGTTTGAATATCAAATACAGTCATATAAGAGAGGAATGCTGTTTTCAAGGATCTTGCAAGTCCCATTTCTTTGGTAGACCTTAAAGAGGGGGACCCATCCCGAGGTTATGCTTCCTATTCTCTTTCTTCCATCTTGCTATCCATCCTCTTATAACAGTTATTTCATAGAGCAACTGCAAGTTTTCCTCCTGTTACAACTTTCAGACCTACCTACTCCCCATTTCCTTTCCAATGCTGAATGACCTCATCCTAGTGTTTGGCCCAAAGTGTATATTTAATTGAACCAGTAAAGAGTCTCTCTCTCTCTCTCTCTCTCTCTCTCTCTCTCTCTCTCTCTCTCTCTCTCTCTCTCTCTCTCTCTCTCTCTCTCTGTCGTCTCTCTCTCTCGTCTCTCCATCTCTCCTCTCGTCTCTATCTCTCTCTCTCTCTCTCTCTCTCTCTCTCTCTCTCCTCTTCCTCTTCCTCTATCTCGCTCTCTCTCTCTCTCTCTCTCTTTTTTTTTTTTTTACAAAATTTCCATGCTCCTTGACTCTGCACTGGCATCAATTGAGCTCCACCCAGCAGGCATCTCCTCTCTGCTGGGACAAAAATTCAAATATGCACCCAGTTTTTGCCTTTTCACTTTGCAAGAGTGCTAGGACTCCAGCGAAGCTTCGATGTTGCAGTCGGGGATTGTTTTCCTTGTAGTACACCCCAGGATTTTCTTCAGGAAAATTAGTTGCGGCAGGAGACAGGATCCCAACCATGGTCGTGGTTCAGCAAAGTTATTGCTTCTTCCTCATAGGGTGCCCTTGCCTCTCAACTAGCTGCTAGTTGCATTTGGAGTATATAGTCACAGTTTCAAGGAGTTCCAAAGCTTTGCATATGGTTGATGGTCAGTCACAAGTTTGAGCAGCCTGATCAAATTCCTGAAATTGCCTTCTTTGTGGTGAAAAGGTCAATTCAGTGAGAAGGTTCATCTGTAAAGAGGACTTTTTCTTCCTTGGACCTTTAGAAGGTATCTTCTCACATGCAGATTTGCCTTGGGTTGAGGAAGTCCTTTCTCTTCATTTGGGAGGGAAGGACATTAGTGTTCAGGATTCCTGCTTTGGTCTCTTGACAGTACTGCCGTTCCTCATGAGAACCTTGGCTCCCATGGTGGTATGGGCCCACAGGATGCGTATCCATCTGGGCAACAATGTTAGTAGTGGCTGCATCCCAGCCAGGATAGCTCAAGAACTTTAAATTCTTATCCAACATTGCCAACATCTGGGCCTATACAAGTCAGCAGGAGGAAGTCTGATCTGTCCACTTCAACAGAAACATACTTAAACATGTTAATAAATATCCTGCAGTAAATGGCAAAAAGAGAAAAAGATACAGTGGATGATGTGCGTTCAAGGATCATGCCTCCCTTAGTGCAAACACATGGCAGGTAGCAGTCAGCCACTGGTCTCCATGGAAAAGCTAGCTTTATATAAGTAACTTACCAAGTAATTACATAACATAGTTTCTACTTTATGGCAGCTCAAAATTTTGAAATTCACAGTAGCAGCAGAGGGAGATGGAGGAGGAGAGTGCTTACTCCCACTATGACGTCTCTTGCTAGAAGGAGGTGTGGAAGAATCACTCCTCCTACAACTCTTCCTGCCAGAGAGAGCAGGATACCTCTCGAAAAACAGAGTTCAGCCTCTCGACGATAGCTTGAAACACTGTCTCCGATCGATGGCTCAGCGAGAGGTTGTGATGACATCATAGGCAAAGATGGAGATAACGTCACAACAACAGGAGGCAGACACGCCACCGCAGCTGACGATATAGGCTGAGAGGATGCTGGGAGTGATGTCGCGACATCTTGAATGGCAGTGTTGGTCGATGGCCTCATGGCAGGGTGATAAAGGGCAACCCAGTAAGCGTCGATTAACAAAGGCATCCTGCTAGGAGGCCGCACACAAAAGAAATGTGAAAGTAGGTCAGCCAATGAGGGGGCACCCCATAGCAAATTTGTGATCAGGTAAGAATCGACTTAAGGGAGAAGATAGGACCAATCAGTGTCTGCGCTGTTTCTAGGCCTATAGAGGATGGGATTAGTAGTTGTCCATCAAACTGTTAGTCCTGGTCTCATTTGGCCATTAGCATTCGTGGTTCCTCTTCAGCGAGTCAAGACCAAGTCAGATGTGATGAGAATTCGACATTCACATTCAGGATTGGGGAGCAGAGATCACAGCCAATGTTTACGTTCAAGATCAAGGAGCAGGGACCACTTCTGATGTTCGTCTTTCCCAGGCCGTGGATGTGACACAACTAGGCCCTGGAAAGTTTCATGTCTGTCGTGTGAGAGGTTCTTAATTTTCCAGAGCGAGTCTAAAAGATCTTCCTGTTCCCTCCACTTCAGGTGGTCAGATCCCACATGAGGTGGAGGATTTGGATAACCAAGGATTTCCTTTCCTCTTAACCAGATGTTACAGACCTGATTTGCCATGTCAATAATTTCTCTAAAGAGGACTGAAACTCCTTCCACAACCTCCTACAGGTATCGAAGTGCTTCTAGGACCTAAGAAGGATGTTATGACTTACTTTGAGTAGCCATACTCCATCTTATGGATTCGGCTCTTTGGCATGTGAATTCACTGATTGTGAGCCTTGATAATTCTTTAAAGTTGAACAGATCTTTCAAGTTTCTCCCAACCCCACTTCTTCATCATAGGAGTTATTATACATCTATTGTTCTGCTACTGGGTAGACAGATTATCTGGACGTCGTGCATTTACGACCAGGCCTAACTTTGGATCAGATTAGGACAGTGTCACTGTAACGTGTCAAGAAGTGGCCATTTTAGAGTTGATTGCATCTTCAATCTTCCAGACAGCATCTTGGTTGGATTTATGGTCTACAGCTGTGGTCAAAATTACCTCATCTGCTTTGGCAAGGAGTTCGGTAGATAAGATGGCTTTAACAGATTACTCCAGTCTCGGACTAAGGCCATCTCATAACGAATAGCTGGGCAAATATTCTACTGATGAGAAGGGATGTGGCCTTACCCAAGGTAGCCCAGTCAGTGGATATGGATTCCTTGATGCCATTAAGGAATGGTGATATTTTTGAATCGCAATTGTTGTGCCAAAAGATATGCAGGAGGTAGCCATTGACAGATGTCGGACAGTCAGTAAGTAAATCTGCTACGACTTGTCCTAATATCAGGAGACAGACCCAACAACCTACACAGAAGAAGATTGTGAGACCATCTCCTGTGCCTAAACCTCCTAAATAATTATTTTTAACGAAGAAGCCAGCACAACAACGGCCCTTCCAGAGCAGAGCTACAAGAGGGAGGGGGAATAAGGGCAGAGGTACAAGATGAAAGAGTGGGCGCCTCTCCCCACTCAAGTTCCACCAGTGGGGGTGATGCCTGGCAGGCCATTGGGGTATGTAGCAAAGTAAAAAAATCATAAGAAAACCTTTCTTTTAATGCTTTGGTTGTATTGAAAACTATGTAAACTGCATTTTTTTGTATTTCATAAAAAATAACCCTTCAAATATGGATTATTTTGCATTTTTGGAGTCATATTTCTTCTGTCGGTATGGCATCGTAAGCATCATAACCTTGGAACATGCGTGGTATACCTGGAAATAATTTCTTATGAATATAATCGAAAAGCATCGTAACCTTGGAACGCTGTAAGCCGAAACCGTCATAAACCGGATAGTGCCTGTATATAGTATTAACAAAGCCCACCAAACAAACTATATATAGGCATAGCATTGTATATAGGTTCATTGTTTATCTTTTAAAAACAGATGTTTTCTTAATATACTGTGCAGTGTATTTAACATTTATTATTGTAATTCTAATTTTAATTAACTATGGTTGTGTCTATCTCTATCAGCAATGAGTCATTGCCATTCTGTAAGAGTTGGGTACTATTTTAACATGTGCAGTACGGGTATGGTATAAGTGAACAGTGCAATGAATTACCGTACTGCTACTGCTGCAGCTTGGAATTAGATGTGCAGTTTATATAACCCTATTATATGACCTTTCAACTTTTGAACCTTTAATATGATAACCAGAGAACAAGAATGGTTTTTGTAACAATATAGAGGGTGCCCATAAAGTCAAGTAACAATATACATGGTGTTCATAAAGTCCCAGAACCATTACAAGTATATATTGCTCAGAAACCATATAACATAGAGTAATGCAGTTTTTTGTAGAATGAAGTGCTATGGATGTAAACTTGAGGTAATGTAGAACATTACTGCATTACTCTGTTATATGGTTTCTGAGCAATAAATACTTGTAATGGTACTGGGACTTTATGGACACCATGTAAATTCAACTAAATAACAGTAATATGGAGGTAACAGGTATCGGTATCAGCTTTAAAAGTTGGTATCGGTGCATCCCTAATAAAATGTGTGATTTATATATTTTAATGATAAAATAGAGTACATAGTTTATGCTTTTATGGCTTAAAATATGTAAATAGAAACTTTGTTGACCACCATCTAGACATTTTTACTTTATCTTGTAAGTAGTATTAATCTAACCTTAGTATTTACCTTTTGATTTTGATACAGGCACTAATGAACCATCTGGAAGAACAGAATGTTGATGCTTTCACTGACACAGTCAAAGAGTATGACTCAATCTCTCGTTTGGATCAGTGGTATACAACAATGCTGCTCAGGATCAAGAAATCCATCAATGCTGACGACCTTTGTTGAGTGGCGCTTGAAGAGAGATCTAGAAAGATAAACAGTGTTAAAGGTCAGCATAATCTGGTTAAGCATAGTCATGGCCAGGTTGGGAAGATTGGTGATGACGAATGGCTCTGCCATTTGTACTTGATCCTAAAAGTGAATTATTTTTAAGTTTTGAAAGTGAAATGTGGCATGCTGCAGTTCAGTATGGTAACTTTTATTTTGCACTATTGTGATACTTAGTGGAGTTTTGAAATAAGAGAACAAGAGCAGGTGATAGATGATTATTAACGCCCATGTTCAGCTGTAGCCGTTAAGTAAAACTGCATGCAAAGAATTATCATAACCTTTCTTGAGTATCAGGGCACACTATTCACGCTGTGGAACAGCAGATTATTGATATTATCAATGAATCCTAATATATTTCCTAGAAATGAATTTTAGAGCTTTGATAAAGGCAGTAAATTGTATTTGCCATTTCTAATTTTTTAGATTACCAGAATTTTGGTTGTGCATAATTGTTGTCTATGAAGAGCTGTATTATGATACATATTACAATTTGTTAGGTTATTTACTTCATAGACTATTTTAAAAATGGTTTTGGTATTTGGAATTATTTGTCTTGAGATGACCACATGAATACAGAGCAGCCAGTCTTATGTTATACCAGTATTTGAAATTGAAAGGCCATGAGTAGCAGATTTTAATGATGAAAAGCAATTTAAACAATTTTTTGCGAGAGTATGCTCATAAGATTTTTTATCTGGAATTTTGCATGTAGATGTTGGAAAAGTGTGTTCTCATGAAAGATAACCTGGTGACTGAAATTATTTGTAGTAAGAAGCTAGTTTGTGCTCATATGATTGTTATTAACAAGGAATGTGTATTTGATAAATGGAGTTCATGCTCTTACTATAATTAGTAACTTGAAAAATATATACAGTATATAGCATCCAACTTTCTGTGCATACAGCTAGATATTCACTATATACCTAATGAATTTATTCACTGCTAGTTTAATTATTTTATTCAATTTACGAATTGAAATGGAGAGGTGTCAATAATTTGCAGCTGAATAAGGAAATGTTTTATGTATGGCATATTCTTTGCTCTTTCATTTTCTAAATTCTGTACACGCGTTCATTGGATGACGAATTCACCTATATAATTTACATAGTATACTATATGTACTGCATTTTCAAAGTTTATATATAGATAAATAATAGTTTGAGGGGTCAAGTAAGTCATTGTTGGGTATATTGTTTGTGGCAACATGCTACTATCTTGAGACATCGACTTCTTGCAATTAGGGGAAGGAAGATATGAAAGATTAATTAGTCCTATTTACCTCCTTGAAATAAGTAATGTCTAGCTCAGAATTGTAGAGGCAGTTATAGTGTCTGAATTTTTCAGCTAATTATTTATAGTAAAATGTTTATATAAATTATTTGTTCTCTGGAAAATATTTGAAACTTGCATATACAATATATGTTTGATTTTATTCCTGTAAATGGTTGTAATTTATTTTCAGACCAATAATTTTACATATATATATATTGATATATATATATATATATTATTATATATTATATATATATATATATTATATATTTATTTTATATATATATATTATTATATATATATATATATTTATATATATGTATTATATATACACACACAGTTATATATACAGGCAGTCCCTGGTTATCGGCAATCCAGTTTTATGGGGCTTGTCTAGTGCTGAAAATAGCAGACTTCTGGTTATTAGCACCAATACATTACCTAACAGGTGCCACAAATTGCTGGTTTTTGCTTATAAGGCCATTGGAACAGAACACCCCCCCCCACCCCAATTACTGGGGACTGCCTATATATACATGCATGTTTGCTATGTACTTTCTAAATTGTATAGGAAATTCTATTTTCAAAATATTTTCTATTTAATTTAGGTATGGTAAATTTCACCACATTCCTATAAAATTTGCAATCACCAAGTTGAAGTGTTTCTTGAAAGTAAGGATTTTAAAGAGCTCTCGTGCGAAAGAATAAGGTGTTTTATAATTTACCAATAATTTCTTATGCTGTTAATCAAGATCTAAAGAAGTTTAGACAGCAAAGTACTTTCCTTGTGTGTTAGGCATATAGATGAAGTAGGGTCATTATCTGTTTTTATTCTAATAGGAATTTGTATTAAGGACATTCTTACAATAGCACTTAGAAATTATCTAATTGTAATTCAGATTGGGAAATATATTTTGTATGGTACAAAAACCTTTCTCTTGGAATAATTTGTGTTTGTAGAGATATATAATTGAAGCTTTCAGACTTTGAGGCTCTTTGTCAGTTGAAGTGTAAGCATATTTCTGTTGAATGTTAACCTGTGCATGCTTGTTATAAGATTTTTTATTAAATTAATATACTATCTATTATTTTGCTATTCCCTTTTTATTTCTTAATTTTGTATTTTTCACAGAAATACAATCATAGTATTTAGGTGTATTGTGAAATCTTCCAATCTCCTCTTAAGCATTGTATTAACTAGTTTTGCATCATAGATGATAGTCCATTGATCATTGTCACTATAGCTGGAACTGCACACTAATCTTATTTATTTTGATAGTAGACTAATGAGAGCTGTGTGCGTTTGAATGATTTTTCTCTGTAATATGTAATAAGATTTGTCACTTTTCAGAACGAAAAATTGATTAAGTTCCTGATCTCTATCATTAGTTGCAATTTTATATGGTGTATAAAGTTAGAAGGAGATTTGTGTGTATCCTATCCAACTTTTTGCTGAGCCTCTGAAGTTTCAGTAAAACTTGAGATTTTTCTTTGGTTTGATTTATGTAATAAGACTTGGGTTTTTAGTGGTGTAATAAGTTTCTGAAATTACACTACAGGTGTGATATATTGGTATTTTCATGCCATCTTCAAAAAATTTTAAAAGCCATATGCTGTACACTTCAGCTTTTTAAGGTGGAAAGGAAAAGTTTATATCTAATGTAAAATATCTATTCATAGATATAAGATACATACAGTACATTCATCAGAATCCTTATTTAATACACTAGTTTGGTGTATTGTTGCCTTTCATAGAATTTCCTAACAGTATTACCATTATCATATCGTTTCAGATTTGAATATATGGTCTAAGAACAGGGATCAAAGGTAGTTGTGCAAAAGTCAATACTGTTAGAAATTGGCACGGAACTCAGTCTTTAGACAATAGGATAGTGGTAGAATCTCCACTGTAGTTCAGTGCATACGCATCTGATTTGCTGCTTTTATATATTTGAGTCTTGTTCAGTCAGAAAATGTTACCAGATCCAGTTTTATACGTATTACAGTATTTCAATTAAGGGGAATAGGAATAGTTCTACTTTTGTTTGTACTTTTAAAGATAGTTTTGCAAGAAGCAAAAGTACATATTATTTTACATATCAAGATTTGTATCGGAAGAAATTTGCATGCTCTGTAATGAACATAGTTTATTTTCGGATACTAAATATTATGTTCATATGAGCTGTTTTGCCGCCATGGTTTTTATATAGTCAAGTGTGTATCTATTTAGAATGAATATTGAATGGAAAACTCCCATTTGATCAAGGCATGAATAACAATAAAAAATTTTAACATGTTACTTTTGGGAAATGTAAATTGTATTACATGATCATTAATTTTACATTTGAATTGAAGGAAATTGTTATCAAACACTTAGTAGTAGCCTGCATGTTAGCTGCAGATGAATGGTTTTCAGCTATGCAATAACAATACAGCTCTTCTGTAGTATGTAGACTTGGTTGTGGATTTAAGTGCTCAAAGTCAAGTTTGGACATGGAATTGGAATTTTAAACAAAAATATTTGCTCACATCAACTGTTGAATTTAACAATAAAAGAAGGTATGTATTTGTTATCTTTTGGACAGGTTTACATAAATCATAAGAGCTCTATTTGGAATATAACTTAATTATTGCATAATCATAATTGTGAGAAACCCATACTTGCAGGTAAATAGAATGGATATCAGGTGGAGCACTGAGAGTTTAAAAAGTCCATCTAGGTGACATATAGGTATGTATGAAACTGTTTTAGTGGGGCTGTTCTTTATTTTCATGTTTCTTGTTGTGGCAATAATTAATGCTATAATTCCATTGTATTTGTGCTTACGTTTTGTAAATATATCTACCCTGCTCAGCGCTATTATAATCTAAATACGATCCATTCACTCAAACTTCAAATAAACTGTTTTATTTCTTCCAGTTATTTACACCAGACATATTTCAGGATGAAGACTAAAATAACATTTTCAGATATACAGTGGTGTTAGCATTATGATTACATTTCTTCTCAGAATGTAAGGAGGTATGTTGACATGGCCAAGTGAGGCCAAAGATTTGTGCTGATGTATTATTAATTTGGTAGTTTAACAAGACTACTCAACTGTCATAGGGCTTTCCAGAGTTTCATCATATTTAGTAAATTGTAACACACCAAATTTATTGTTGTTTTCTGGGATATGTTTGTTCTGGCTATCCATCTAATTTTGAAGGGCTCCTCATGCTGCAACGGACACTGAAGGCATTCTGTCTTACTTTCCACCCTCTCCTAACTATTATTTCTTACTATAACTGAATTACTTTGAAGGTAATCATTAATGGACAACTTACAAGTATCCCGAACCCGGTAAGTAAATAAATATGATGTTTTGATAATAAAACAAGGTTTTAATTATACTTACCAAGTAATTACATGATCAGCTATGTAATTACTGGGCAAGTTGCATAATTAAAAATGATGTTTTTGTAATAAAACAAGGTTTCAGTTATACTTACCCAGTAATTACATAGTTGATCATGTAATTACTGAGTAAGTTGCATAATTAAAAGCAAAAGTTCTGGGATAAAAGAATGGATAACATTCTAGAACTACTTTAAGGTAATCATTTACCCTTGGCTTGAGAATAGCCTATGTCTGGTAACAATCATAAGTGCAAAAGGATTGTTGTAAGTTAACCATTTACTGGTGTCTTGCTAATAGCTTATGGCCAGTAAAAAATTCCAAAAACGAAAGTTTGGCCAAAAGGAATGACGTAACATCAAGATAACGTAAGGCAATTCTTAACTGACGACTTACATTTTAAGCCCAGTAAGTAAAAGATGTATGGAAATGTATTTGATCTTCTTGAATAATGATCCATTCTAAGGCCATTATTATTTCCAGAGACTGCAAGTATCTGCCTCAATACTAATCTGAACAAAATAAACAAAAGACAAGACTCATCCTGCTTGAAGGCTATGAATGTGTTCTGGTGGTTGTAACACTAATGAAATCCGGTGATACAACCAGAAAATAACAAGCCACTGTGAGCACTCGATGTTTTGTTGAGTGCGGCAGAAAACAGAATGAGATGATTAGCCAAGTCATTCCTAGTGTTACCATAGGGGGACGGCACTGTATACCTACACTGAACCATCGAAGTGCTACCCCTGGAATTTGAATTTAGGCTGGCGTCGAGTAGAAACTCTTACCAGATAATTACTGGGTAAGTCACATATACAAAATGTATAAATATACTTAACATGTAATTACTTAGCTTACGATTAGCCTTGCACAGCATCCTAAATTTTAAAAATTTGTACAAGTGCCTGTTGCAATGCAGGGGTCTCACCCACCTCAAAGGAAGCTCATGAGCGACAGAAACCAACGGGGTTAGTCTTATTTATTGCCATCAAGTCTATGAAAATTAGAGGGGAGGAGGGCAGGCTCTGATTTAGTAATTACTTGGTATCTTTCTTTATAAAATAATTTATAAAAATATTTCTATATTAGTAACTTATCAAGTAGTAGTTACTTAGCTGAATCCCACATTGCTGGGGGTGGGGGATGAATGGACTAAACTAACTCGATGCATTAAAGGAATGTTGTTATTGAATTAAAGGAATGGCTAACACTGGCTCAGTGTTTGTTGCTTGCTTACCTGGTAAGAGTTACAGCAGGAGATGCTGCCTCTGGTGGTGCTCATCTCAACCTGTAGTGGCGTGGCAGAGAGCCGGGAATCACCTCTACGTCAGTGGAAGTCTTGCTACGGGATATGCATAACCGCTGACAAGACTTAATATAAAATATTCATGCCCTTGCCCTGGGCTAAGTACCTTAACAACAAGACCAAAGAGTAAACCTTTCACCATTACACAATTTCAGAATAAAGACACTAACCCACCAACGAACTGCTGGGTCCTCCAGGTAGCAGGTTACCCCCCAGGCTCTCCATAACTCGACTTCCTTAACACAAGGAAAAGGGATGGGAGAGAGATTGTCTCTCTCCTATGCTTCCTCACCCAATACCATGCCAGCCACTGCCAACAGGCTAAGGGTACTGCAATTTTCTAATACTATTTTCTATTTCTTTCAAATATTGTGTCGCTCTCACTTTAAGCAATGGAAATGATTCCTCCTTTATCTGGGAACAAACTTCTGATATTAGGTCTCTAAAAAGAGCGAGAGGCCGTTCTTGGAAAACAGATGGGAAGGACTCTCAACAGAACACCAGAGGCTACTTGAGGATCCTCTGATCTCCGTTCTATCCAGTGCTCTGACATGGCAGAGAGCTCTTTTCTTCTTCATCCGAGCCCAGGATACCTAATGAGTTCCTTATAAGTTCCTTATACGAAAAGAGCGAGGCCATTGCTTATAAGGATCCTCGTTCTTGGCTAGGAAGCCCATTGTGAAGAGCAGACAGCGTCGCCTTGGGAGAATCTGACACTTCTACCAATAGTGTAAAGCATCCTTGAGAGGTGGACCTGAGGGTCTCAAAGGGAGGGCCCACAAACCACTTACATCCAGTTTCCAGGAAACCACTGTCGACTTACGCTTGCAATTATCGAAAGATTTCAGTACTTCTTGAAGATCTTGATTTGCAGAAATCTAGATTGCCATACTTAAACACAGAGGAAAGCATGGCCCGATAACCTTTAATCGTAGAAGATGAAAGGTTCTGAGAGGCCCTTAAGTAGAGGAGAAAATCAACGACTTGGGCTATAGGTGTCTCAGAAGATGAGATGTGATGCCTGAAGCACCATCTACAGAAGACTGCCCACTTTGACCAGTAGACATTGCTAGTAGACTGGCGTCTGCACCTTGCAATAGCCTTCACATCTGCTCTCGAAAATCCCTTCGCTGTGACGAGTTTCCTGACAGTCTGAAGCCTGTCAGAGCGAGCATGGTACCTTCTGAAGTGCAGTTGTCTATATACCAGAGATGAAGAAGGTCCGGGAACCATTCCTTTGTGGGGCCAGAACAGAGCTACAAGAGTCATTGAGACGTTGCTGTGGGGCACAAACTTATTCAGGACTTCCCTGACCAAGCTGAAGGGAGGGAATATGTAAAGGTCCAGGCCAGACCAATCGTTCAGCAGTGTGACCGTTACCCACGTTCGAGGATCCGTGGCTGGAGAGCAGAGGAGAGGAAGGCAGTTGTTCCTTGATGTTGCAAATAAGTCTATGAGGAGTCTACCCCACAATCTCCACAGGTTGGAGCAAATCCTGTCATCCAGAGTTCATTCAGTAGGGAGAACTTGCCAACACCGGCTCAACTCATTCGCCTAGGACATTTAATTTCCCTTGAATGAAATGAAACAGATGACGAGTGTTACTTGATTATGATGAGCCCACAGGAGTAGCGCTCTTGCCGCCTGACAGAGTGAAAAGGAGTGCATGGCCCACCTGCTTCTTGCTGTCTGACAGAATCTCTACTAGTAGAGGCCCTACTTTCAGCGTGAGCGCCAGTCTTTCTTATCCTATTCTTCACCAACTTATTCAGGTGCGGCTCAAGAAGCTTCCACCTATTCTCATCCCAGTCCTTACACTTACTGCAAGTAAGATCTCTCGTACAAACCTGGCCCCTACACTTATTGCACATGATCTGTGCATCATAGCTCATCTTGGTAAATTTAGTCCTGCAGCATTCACTACAATAGCGAAGACTGGAAGCACTGGAATCTGATATACTGACTAACTAAAGCAAAGAAAGAAGCTAAAGTTGCAAATCAAACCAAACAGAAGGTAACAGTTGAAAACCAAAGAGGGTAGGTCACCAACCTCAGCAAACCGGTGAACATGAATTCAGAAGCACACTGTGTTGTCAATTGTGTGCTATAAATAAAAATGATGCCGATGGCTTCTGTCGCTCGCTAGCTCCTTTTGTGGTGGGCGGGGCCTGTCATCCCGCTTTGCAAGTCAATTGTTCGTGAATTTTTTCATTTAGGATGCTGTGCAAGGCATAATCATTAGCCAAGTAATTACTTAATAAGTTACTTATATAAAAACACACTTTCTTGATGTGACATTTCTGCTTACATGCAAAACACACCACAATCTTAAAAGGATAGCTCCTTTCCCAATGCAACTTATCACAAACTGTACAGGGAGTCTTAAGAATATTAGGTCAAACACTAGGATTAGAATTAGAAGGTTTAGGTAGTTAGCAGGTTTAGCACAAGCAGTATAATGTTTCTTAGCATTAGACATAAAACTCTTTTTAGGATACACTGAGGACTGTGGTACATGGAGTACCAGACCACTTGCCATTGCTTGCACGTCATTCAACGCAACTTCCCTAGCTGTGGCCATGCTAACGACCTACTCAAAGGTAAGTCAGGCTTAGCTGAACCTTATCACTGGCAAGACCCATTACAAACCTTTTGCGTAACATCTCGGACAGCGTTGTCCCAAACTCAGAAGTATGGGCCATTGCCTTTAGTGCCGTAACAAAATCATTAACAGGCTCTCCTGACTTCTGAGCACAAGAATAGAACTTAAAAACGCTCATTGAGATGTGAAACAGTTTAGGTTTAGTGATTAAGCAGAGTTGCAATCATCTGCTCATAGGTGCTCTCTTCAGGTGTCTGGAGAGAAGTGAAGATTACAGCAACTTTTTGAGCATCTTTCATTTCATTAGCTATGAATACATTTTCAACCCTACTACAACAGTATGGAGGAATAAGATGGTAATTGAGTGGCTGGTTGTTGCCAAGTTAGGTTGTTTGTGTTCAAGAGAATGGATAGTTAACAAGCAAATTTCTTGTTCGGCGAGCGATTGTTGTGTCTTTTGGGTCAGTCGTGGGTTCAGTCTGTATTTTTGAGTCAGTCTGAGATCAGAGCTTGTGATGGTCAGATATAGTCGGCAGCAGTCTTGGAAGAGTTTCTTGATGGTCAGTTGTACTGTGTTATTGATTTGTTGTTTTGTTATTGTAGTGCTTGTGTTGAAGTTGTTGTGCTTGTATAATTGGAAGGTTGTTGAGCTAGTGAGTTTCTGTTGTGTTGTATGTGAGTTGTAGGGTGGGTTGTTGTTGGTGAGCTATTGTGATTTCTTGATGTCTGTGGGTGGTTGTATATAAACTTGTAGTGTTGTTGTTTTGATGTTAGTCTGTGCAGTGATTTGTTGTGTTGAGTTATTGTATGGTTATAGTACCCGGTTGTTTGTTTTGTGTTGTGATCCTCGGCAGTTGTTGCGTCTTGACGACCTTATCCAGCGGCCAGCACAGCTTCTCGCCCTGAAGTCAGTCATTGATGGTGAGTACGAGAGTGAGAATTTTGTGTCTGTAGGTGAACCAATTGTCCTGTCGCATCAACATAACATTAAGGGGAAAGTGTGGCTGTGGGAACTTTTGAGAGCCGGTAAGGTTAACGTAACTGTGGGGAGATTTGCTATTTTCTTTTTTATTTAGCTTTGATTACGCCGCAGAACAGGGACTGCTAGAGTGCCAGAGACGGGACGGTTGGTGCATCGTGTGTATGAGTGGTAGGAAAAGTCAGGATAGATGGATTGAGTGAGGTAGAGAGGTAGAAGGGGGAGCCGAGGTTGGTGAGGGAAGTTTGGAAAGCAATGGAAGTGGAGAATGACAAGCTTAGGATTGAGAATGAGGAACTGAAGAACGAGTTAGAGGAGATGAGAGGAATGCTAAGGAGTGCGAAAGTGGAAATGAAAGAAGTGAAAGGGCCAGAAGTGTGAATGACTGAAAAAGTGGATAAGAAGCTGGAGTTGTTGATGACTAATGTTCAAGAAATAATTAAGGGGTTTCTTAGAGAGGGAGCTGACGGAGGTAAGTCTCCTGGGTCTTGAGACGGGCCAGGAGCAATTCAGAAAGTGAAAGAACAAGTGGATGAAAGTGAGTGAGGAAAGCGATATGGTTGTGGTAAATGAGGAGAAGAAAGAGAAGGTACAGAAAATGGATAGATCAGAGCAGAAGGGTAAAAAGGGAGTTGGGAATAAAGATAGAGCTAAAGGAAAAAAGATTAGTAAGGATGGTGGGCAAGATAAGAATGGAAGATGAGAAGAGAATTGAGAGTAAGGAACAGCGTGAGAGTGAGTTAGATAGCGATGAATTGCAACAGGTAAGTAGAAAGAAAAAACGGCACGAAAAGTGTAATCAAGAGTATGGATGTCAGTATGGAAGTTGGTTCGTTATATTTGGAAGAGGTTAAGGGGGGTCAAGATGGAAGCAGTGAGAGTGAGTGATAAGTACGAAAGGCTGTGTATATGAGAGAGGTACCACGGTGTGCATGATACGAGGAATATGACAGTAGGAATATAGGGGATGAACAAGAGAGTGGGGCTTAGGGAACTAGGAGAATTCTTGACTAGGTATTTGCTGAATATGTATGGAATAATGAAGAATATTGGAGATGTACCGTACGAAAGTGTTAAAACTAGGATTGCAGAACAGGCTAGAAGGGTAAAAAGTAGTGCTGGGTATAGGAGGTGGAATGGTTTTGAGGAGGCAAGGGATAAATGGGTGTAAGGAGTTAGTGAGGCAGTTGTTAGCGACTGTGCCTGAGAATGTATATGAAATCATAAATTTTAAGCGTAAGGAGAAAATGCAATGGAACAATGAAAGGTTAATGTGGAACGACATTTTAGAAATAGTAGAGGATTATCAGTTAGATAGGTGCATGAAAGAGAGTAGAAGTGTTAGCGTTAGGACTGAAGTAGCTGAGGGTATACCGGAGTGTAAGAGATATAGGGAGGCAGTTTTAGAAGGGCAGATGCAAATGGCAGAGTGAGCGCTTGATAGGAGCATTAGAGCAAGTAATGTAAAATTGGGACCAGAGCTGGAAGGTGTAGACGAGGTAGTGAATGAGATTTGGGAGGGAAGTAGTGAGGTAGATGATGGGAATCTGAATGAAAGTGGTTTGGAGGAAGTGACTGGCAATGTAATTGAGAGATTGTATGAGGGTCCTCAAACGAGATCCAGGGGCCTAAATCTGGGCATCCTTGGTGTTGTGAAAGACGATTTGGTCTGGATGTTGCGAGTGTTAAGGAGATGTTGTCAAATGTAATGGGGGAGGTAAAACGGAGGAATAAGATAGTAATTTAAATTTGACAACATATTCGAGGGTTGAGAGAGAGAGAGAGAGAGGGGGGCTCGTTAGGTTGTTTGTATGAATGGATAGTTAACAAGCGAATTGCTCGTTCGGCGAGCGGTTGTTGTATGTTGGGTCGGTTGTGGGTTCAGCCTGTATTTTTGAGTCGGTCTGAGATCAGAGCTTGGGATGGCCAGATATAGTTAGCAGCCGTCTTGGAAGAATTTCTTGATGGTCAGTTGTATTGCATATTATTGATTTGTTGTTTGATTTGTTATTGTAGTGCTTGTGTTGAAGTTGTTGTACTTGTATAGTTGGAAGGTTGTTGAGCTTGTGAGTTTCTGTTGTTGGGTAGGTGTTGTTGGTGAGCTGTAGTTATTTCTTGATGCTGTTTGTGAGTGGTTGTACATGGACTTCTAGTGTTGTTTTGATATTGATGGTGTTCCTGTGCAGTGATTTGTTGTGTTGTCGAGTTATTGTGGTTGTAGTACCCGGTTGTTTATTTTGTGTTGTGATTCTCGGCGGTGGCTGTGTCTTGACGACCTTATCCAGCGGACAGCATAGCTTCTCGCCCTGAAGTCAGTCATTGATGGTGAGAACGAGAGCATGAGAATTTTGTTTGTGTCTGTAGGTGAACCACTTGTCCTGTCACATGAACGTAACGTTAAGGGGGAAAATGTGGCTGTGGGAAATTTTGAGAGCCGGCAAGATTAACATAACTGTGGGGAGATTTGCTAGTTTTTTGTTTAGCTTTGATTCCACCACACTAGGAGTCTGTAAATCTATGGGAAAGGGGTGCATGGGCTTATGAAAAAGTAATTACCTACTATGAGATTCAGGGCCTCTGTAACACGGGTTTTTCGCAATAACTTTTTATCTATGCATTTCATAAATATAACGCTTATTCAAAATACACATTATATCTACACATAAATTTTGACTGTATTCTGCATTACGTAAGTTGAATAAATTTGGTACTCATAATGTAAAAGTGACTTTTTTTTGAAGACGGGCCAACTTAATCAGATAAAAGGTTTCGAACGCACTCGTTACGTAACTTATGACCAGGATCCATACAGAGCATTTCTTCCCTCTTTCTCGATGGATGATTGGCTATACGTAACGAAGGCTAGACCTCTGGCAACAATGACATAAAAATGTAAATACAAGCAAAGCAGTACTACTCCTTTATGAACTCTGAAACCTCTCCACTGATAATTGTCATAATGAACAAACCAACAAAATATGTTAATAAATACAAAAACACTTCGGTTATTAGTCTAACTTCAAAATAAGTTTCCAAAGAAATTACAGTCTACTTTATAGGTCACAATCAGATTGACAAGATGTAGGGAATAGTTAGTAATTTTCAAAAACATAGTAGACAAGCTTGATTTGATAACTGCTATATCCAATGTCAAGCAATTTTTATTTATTGGCTATCTACCTATTTACTAAAAAAAAAAAAAAAAAAAAAAAAAAAAAAAAAAAAAAAAAAAAAAAATAGCCGTTACTGCATTTTGGCTTTGAACCTTCACCAATAATTATCGTCAGAATGATGACTCCATGAGGCTCCACCCACTTTGGCATCGTTATAATTCAGGATAACACTGAAGGCTACCATGGGCTTTGTTGGATTAGAAAATTTAACTTCTGGCTATAAAAACTCATTTCTCGATTAGTTGCAAGAAGTGCTAAATGATCCTCAAGGATTTCAGCAGTTGGCCTAAACGTTTAATTCATGTATATTACTGCTATTACTACAGGAGTATTACCACTCTAGCACAGATACCCCACCCACATCTATGTATCGTTCCGCCATTCATAAAGTCTGTCATGGCCCCGGGCTTTCTCTTGACTGTAAGAAGTTGCAAGTCGTAAGACACTGCAGTTTTGCAACCACGAGGAAAATTCCAAATCCTGTTAGCCATTATTGACTGCTATGGGTTTCAGAGCCGATGGAATAAGGCAAATGAGTTTGTCTGGTGGATGGGCGGGGCAACATTTTGTCAAATGTTGTTTACCTTGCTTACGTAATGAATGTTTTTCGACTCTTGGCTTGTAATCATTGGCCATGGCATCGGCTGGATAATTTTTACTCTATAAAAATTAAAACTATCAGGTTTAGGTCATTGATAATGCTGCCAAAATTTGTGTGGTTGTAAAATATACATGTAAACTTTCAGCTACGTCCGATGCTTTGATAAGGAGCAAAGTCCAAAAAACCGTGTTACAGAGGCCCTGAATCTCGTAGTAGGGTTATGGAGAATAGTTTATGAAATTCTTAGATACTAATCATTAAGAGAGGAAATGCTTACTAGTCCCAAAAAAGTAACTTTAAAATTCTAAA
>NC_061109.1:90998559-91003559 GCF_015104395.2 Macrobrachium nipponense | reverse complement strand
TAACATCGTTTTAAATCCTTACCGTCATTTCACTGTTCACAGGGACCTAGTAATCTTACATAAAGTTAACGTAAATCTCAAGTAGAGTAAATCACAAGAATTGTTAACGTAAAACGCGTCTTTGTAAAATTCATATTGAAACGCAAATCATTTCATAAGCGCAAGCCGCTAACATTAACGTAAAAATCGTTCACCACGAGCGCATTATCATTTTCATAAAACGTTATCCAAAAGCAATTCTTTCATTAAAAACGTTAACGTAAGTAAATCATTTAACGCAAGTTGCGTCATATTAAACTAACATTAGTAGTTCAATTCAAATATAAGGGAGTTCATTCATATATCATTTTTCACCCTCTCCGAGAGAGAGAGAGAGAGAGAGAGAGAGAGAGAGAGAGAAAACCAGAACACAGTATTCACGAAGCCAAGAGTACTACATCTTACCATTAATTATAGCATGCAGAATTAACATTATTTTAGTCTCTTGTGTCTTTCATTTACACAGCGTGATACGTACGCGCCTGTGTCCATTGCAGTTTGCAAGCATTTATTTATTTCATTTACCGAGTACTTCAGCGAGGGACTGAGCATTCCTAAAATTTCCATTACCTGTCGTTGCCCGAGTGGTCTTTTCATTTTCTTTTATCACAAAAGACTTGCGTATACCGCAAGCACAATTCGCACAGTGTGCCACGCCAATTCATTACTTCCAGACAGGGAAGTCGTTACCAGTTTAGGACTGGCCACCACCAGTGCACGTCAGGTCTTACCATTTCACAGTGCTACTAATTCTTGACACTGTCCATCGACTGGCGGCTGAAGTACTCCCACCTTTTACTTTCTCTCCTCCACTATTACCCTCTGCCATGAGCAGTGCCATTTCACTTCAGTATATTTAAGTATACTGCATGTAGTGTCCGGGACACACCAGTGCTCCAGCCTCCATAAGTGCCATTGCACCTGTACAGGCCGTACAGGTAGCCTTAAACCTTGAAACCTGCGTGTCCGTCCTTACGGAACGCCCAAGTAACTAGTGTGTCCATGTACAAGGGTCAGTGATCCTTCGGAACACTCAACAAAGGGAACGCCTCCCGAAGCGCCGCAATACCAGCCCTAAGTGCTGACAAACCTGCGTGTCCGTCCTTACGGAACGCCCAATTCATTAATGTCCGTGTACGAGGATCAGTGATCCTTCGGACCAACCCAAGGAACGCCTCCTCATAAGTGCCGCGCACCTGTACAGGACCTACAGGTAGCCCATTCCAGCGTCTCCCAACTTAGGAACGCCCTTAAGTGTGACGTACGCCGTACACTCCATTGATTTTTTCACCTCTTTAGAAGGTGCCAATCCAGAAGTGCCACCAACTTACGGGACACTTCCCAAGTGCCACAGAGCACCCAGTCTTCTCAGACTTTTTCTCTACCACGTCGCAGAACACCTTTCCAAGTGAGTGCCACTTTCCCACCAGTGGCACTCCTATTCCATTCCGTACCCTTCCTGGCCATTATTTTCATTTTCATCAGAGCCTCTACTGCAGCCTAAGGGAAATGTCTTCCCCTGCTTCCCGCAACTTCTTTGCCGTAGAGCTCGAGAGGCTCCGAGTCCTCATAACTCTGGGCAAGGAGGCTGGTTACACTGGACCAGCACTAGACCAGTTGGGATAAAGGCGCAGCAGGCTGCCGCGCGCCTGCAAGAAAAGGAAGAAAGGGAAAACCAGAGAAAAGCCGGAGAAGACAGAGAGAAAAGAAAGAGAAGCAGAAAGGAAGGCAAGGGAAGAGGAGCGAAAGCATGAGCTCGCTCTCAAGGAGAAGGAACTCGACATCAAGCGGGAGAAGGCCCGTAAGGAGAGTATCCTAGCTCAAGCCACTCTGCCAGCTTCCAGCCTTGCACCCCCTGTCTCTCTTAGTCCCGCCGTCTCTGGTCAGCCTGACATCCTTTCTATTTGTGAGCCTGGTCCTGATCCAGTGCCGGAGATAGAAATTCCTGCCGCATCCTGCCAGCCTTTTACCTTTTTTCCGCCTACCTCCTCCCTTTTGGAAGAGGTAAGCCCACCAGTTAACCCCGAAATTGCTTCATAGGGTGATTCAACGGAGGTTCCCTTAACCTCCCCACGTCACATCACTGCCAGAGAGGACTCTTCACCTGTGCCAGAGCACACTGCCAGCCTTGGTGACTCCGCAGATTTGCAACCTGTGGGGCCATCTCGGCCTTATCATCCAGTGCCACGGAAGAGGTTCTGGAACAAGTTCTGCCGAGACTGTGGCCGCAAGGGTCACATGTCTGCCAACTACGGAGGGTGCGCGAACCACAATATTCCTGCCGTCGCAATGGCCATTACTAATCCTTCTTCTCTAGGACCCCCAGCTAAGGGCCCTATAACCGTCGCACCCCTCCAAAGTCATTATCAGCCAAGCCACGTCAGAGCCTACGACGACTCTGGCGCTCAAGTCTCCCTGATACGGGAAGACAGAATTCCCCGAGGGGCTAATGTTGATAGACGTCGATTGATCACCATTGAAGGTATCAATCACATTAAACTGATCCTTCCAACCGTGCAATTGAGAGTCACCCGACCTCATTTCTCCAAGGTTTGTACCCTTGCAGTTGCAAGCTACATCCCAGGAGGTTATGACCTCCTCCTAGGGCAAGACATGAAGTCTCCCTCGCATTCCAAAAAACCTAGGGGTCCTAACCCCACAACGAATCACTCCAAAGCAAGGAGTCATCGAAATTCTACTTCCTCTAGGAAGTACGTCCACCAACAGTCTCCCCCGCTACCAAGGAGGGAGATTGATCATTCACAGTTCCGTTGCAAAACCTGCAACGTAATAGGGCACTCCACGAATTGGCCTAGGTGCCCTAGCCGACTACCAGCAGCGGACACTGTCCATTTTCCACAAGGCTTAGCCTTCCAAAAGAGACAGGAGCCTCTGTCTCCCATTTCCAAGGGCACGCTGAGAGGTATTGCACCTCCAGTACCCGTCACAGGTCCAGTCGACCTCAACTTCTCCTGCCAGTTTGCCACTTGGCCCAGCACTGAGCAGTGCCAAGCTCCGTCCAGCCTGGACGTAGAGCCACCACCGAACTTGACCTCTGCGCCTGGCCCCGAGCTAGCGCCGGCACCTAACCTTATCAAGGATCCTCCTACAGGAGATCCTCCAACAGGCATGGAGCTTACCACAGCCCATGGCCAATCACTAGTTCCTTCTTCTTCATCCTTACCTCTGTCGCCCGAGGATGAACCTCCGGCAGACCTTACCTTTGTACCCCCTCTGGAAAACCAGGAACTGCCCGACCAGGAGTCAGCCTGGAGTTTTCCCCTTACGACGGCTGTCGCAGCAGCCGGAGTGAGGGCCTCCCCTGCAGTAGGTTCCACCTCTACGACGGTTGCTGCAGATAGCGAAGTAGGGTGTTCCCCTGCAATCCCTCAGGCTACCACTGCCTCTGCTCCTGCCGGCGTTTCTGGCCTTTCCCCAGAGTCGGTGCCTCCGTCTACTCCAAGGACTGGTATAGCCAGGTCCTGGAGGAATAAGAAGAAGAAGAAGAAGGGACGTCATTAACATACTAACAAAAGAGCCACATGCTCTCCTTGACACCTGTGCCCGAGGTACAGTGTCGCATTCAATTGCAGAGTGATCCAGGCACCTACCCAGAGAAGGTAGCCAGCCCGATCCCTGCCAGTAGCACTAACCCTCTAACCCCTAGCCATTGTAATACTAACCCTCACTTAAATATAATTACCTCATTGCATTTCCCTCCTGGTCAATTAACCACTCATCATCCCCAACGCATCATTACCTCTCATTATGTATTTTAACAATTCCGTCGCTGAACTGCTGCTGTGCGTACCACACTCTGGAATGATTGCGTCTTCATTTAACTGTATTGAGTAGGTTAGGCTAATGATTTAGTACCAGGGCATTAGGTTAGTAGCAAGTAGAATTTTCAAGTAACCTTATCTAGGGGTAGAGTAGACTGTCGTCACAGACAACCCGTAGTTATTACTTAGGCTAGATTACATCACTACATTAAGTTAGTACACTTAGCATCTTTGCCTATAAGTTAAGGTAGGCCATTGTAGTCAGCCGTATCGCTGCTCAAAAAACTTCAAGTTAGAGTAGGAGAACTGGGTTGTCGAGGCGATCAACTTATTTAAGCCAAGACCTTCACGCCCGAAAGGGAGTGAATGCCTTCTTAACAGGGGGAGCTGCTACGTCTATAGAACGCCTCGCCTTCCCAGCAGAGTTTTAGTTATATTTAATTATAAAAGTAGCAGCCATGCCGTCTCCTGAAGCTACTGTTGTTGGGAGAGTGGGTATGTCGTAGGAATGATATTTCCGGTCTGACGGAAGCTTAGGGTAAGAGAGGCAGGTCACAAGAGTAGCTAGGCTTCGAGATGGATTTTAGGGACTTCTACAATAAGACCTATTTTCCTTCCCAATTTGCTGGCGTTGTGTTTACCACCTTTCAGGCAATGCTCGAGGCGGTTTTTGGAAGCCCCGTGATTCGAAAACAAGCAGTATCGCCCTCAGTCGGCTGCGAGACGTGATCTCGGACAGAGGTCAAATTGCCAGCCTCCCAAAATTAGGCCTACCCACGACGTACTGGTGGACCCGGACCCCAGACCTGAACAGAGGTCGGACCGCATTCTTCTACAAGGATACACAGAATATTGCATAAAGGTACGTCTGAAAGTGTAAACTTCAAACCCAGCACCTTTTTACTACCATACGACTCTTGCTAAATTCATTTTCAATTCTTATTTTTACCCCTTCTACATCAGAAGCCCTTTGTCCTCATCGGGCCACGTGCTCCCCTTTGTGACTTGTTAAAGACCTAGTTTTCGTGCATACCTCAGTGAACCATTCGAGTTTACCTTCCCCAATGTTAGAGAATTAATCAGCCCTAATCAAAGCAAGAAGTCATTTTTCCTTTTATCTCGTTTAATCTGGGATTCTTTTCCAGATTCCATGAGTCACGTGCCGTCTCTGCCCGCAAG
>NC_061109.1:90953559-90993559 GCF_015104395.2 Macrobrachium nipponense | reverse complement strand
ATGAGACTAGCAGCACCATCTCAAACTAAACTGAAGTTAAAGACTATATTCATATTCAGCTTTCTAATTCGAGGTAATTTGTTTGTGCAAGCTCAGATGTTTTAAGATGAACATTAATTTTCCACTTCTTATTCTAGGTTATTTGTGTAAACAAGGTGAGAGACTTGGAGCTGACAATAAACGCATGTGACCCAAAAGTCAGGCTAAAGGGTCCTTTGGAGCTGGACAGTGTAAAGGTGCTGGAAACAATCCAGTTAAGCTACCTCACACCGCCATCAGATCTGCCACTAAACCTCACACATCAGAACGACTTCAGATACACCCAGAACCAATACGAGTTCGGCTGGGAGTTCATCCATTTCTACAACAGGCAGTTCTTCAGCGAACAGCACAAGCCCGGGTTCTTCATAGAAGCTGGTGCCCTAGATGGGGAATTTATGTCCAACACCCTCTGGCTGGAACTGCATCTGGGCTGGACTGGGCTCTTAATCGAGCCAGATCCAGTGAATTTCAAGTACCTGGTCTGGAAGAGGAGGAAGGCGTGGCTCTCAAACACCTGCGTTTCTGAGAAGGAGTACCCGAAAGAGGCGGTTTTCGAGACTCTGCAGCAGAGGTCAGAGTCCTACGCCGTGCCGTGGCTCTACCGAGCAAACTCCAGGAGGACTGGAACCTTTCTGACCAGTCTGGAAGGGGACTTTTCGGACTTTTCAGCGGTTGCTTATTCGACGGTCCAGTGCTTTCCATTGGCAAGTTACCTCTTGGCCTTGAACGTGTCCTCAGTGGATTACCTGTCCCTCGATGTCCAGGGGAACGAATGGGACATCCTGAAGAACATTCCCTGGAATAGGATAGCCATCAGGGTCCTCGCTGTAGAACACTATCACCACGACGCGAAAACCATCGGGGAAAGAAACCAAGTGGACGAAGATTTTGTAAATTACATGGAAAACGTTAATTATCTTCTTATAGACAATGACGACGAAGCTAACTACATATTCGTTTCGAAAGACGACGCCATTGTTAAAAAGAACATAATCAAATATAAGGATAGGTATAAAAATGTTCAGAAATCATTACTTAAGGATGCAGACATCAGCAAAAACGTGTAATTTGGTGTCTAGCATCAAAGATACTAAACTGTTATTAGGTAAAAATGATGTTGAATGAGAAATGGACTATGTAAACATTTCTCTTCCCTTTTCTAGTATGTTGTAGTAGTCAAATAAAAGTTAAATTGATTATCCATGATAATTGTGAGGTCTCTTGGCCCTTATTATGACGTTACGTGTTGTATTTATAATTCAAGCATATTGTATATTGCAGCCAACAGATGAGTGTATATTCCCTAATGACTATATAAGTTTACAGTATTGACTATAGATTTACTCAAATAATTAATCATTTAAAGACATTTCTGTATATAAGTCTGTGAACCAGAATGTGGCGAGACATATAATCTGCCTCTTAGTGCTATTTGCTTTTATAAAATTTGTTCAGAGGAAGATGTACCCAAACAAATTTGAAAATAAATAACCTCCAAGCCCAAGGTGAATTATTTGAAAACAACATAAAGTTGATGTAGGTACCAGAACAGATGTGAAAATAAATAACTTTTAAGCCAAAGGAAATAATTTAAAAACAACAAAGTTCCTGTTGGCGGTCTGAAAGCATCCAAGGACAACATAGTTTCCGTAGTCTTTTATCATGCTTGGTGACGTCAGGAAAGTTAGAAAACTACAAGTCACTGAAGTCAGTCCACTGCAGTGTTGCAGAAGTGCGGAATTTTCGTTTGCTATGCGGAATAAAAAGTCTACGGGGCAATTATCCAAGTTTGTATGCCGATGCGGATTCCACATCTGCATTTTCCGCAGCAGTTTCTTCATGGCGCATTCATATAAATTTATCATATAAAAATGGCAATATTTTTTTACTTTTGAACAATTTCTCATTCAAATACAATATATAAAAGATAAGACTCTTATCAGAATATGACGGTAATATGATTAATATACATAAATATGTTAATATATTATAAAATTATTTCCTATATGATTTAATGAGTTATATACTGATGCTTATTACAAACTTATCTGTAAATATATCTGGGACAAATAAGAAAGGAGAAAATAATACTTCTCATATGTGTATATATACATATATAGGTATATGTATATGTATGTATGTATGTATATACTATATATACAGTGCATGTATAGAAAATATGTAAATATAATGTATATAAATATGTATATATATAGATATATATATGTATGAATGTATATATGTATGTATGAATATATATATATATATATATATATATATATATATATATATGTATATATGTGTGTATATGTATTTGTATATATGTGTATATACATGTATATGTATGTGTATAAATGTATATATACATATATGTGTATATATATCATACATACACACACACACACACACACATATATATATATATATATATATATATATATATATATATATATTAACATATAGTATATGTGTATATATGTACATGTGTATTAGTATATATATACATGATATATGTGTATATACACACACACACACACACATATATATATATATATATATATATATATATATATATAAATATATATATATATATATATATATATATATATATATATATATATATATGCAAGTATGTATGTATATATATATATAGATAGATAATATATATAGTATATATATATATATATCTATATACAGTATATTGTATATGTGTATATTTTATATCTATATATTTATATTATATATATATATATGTATATAGATATAATATATTATATATATTATATATATATATATAGATATATAATATATCTTATACGTGTATATCTATATATATATATATATATATATCTATATATATATACGTATATTTTATATATATATATAGATATAATATCTGTAATATTTTGTATATCTATATATTTATTTTATATCTATATATATGTTATAATATATATATTATATATAGTATATATATATTATATTAATATATATCTATATCTATTAACGTATATATATTATTATTATATATATATTATTATCTATATATATATACGTATATATATATATCTATATATATTATATATCTATATATATATTATATTATACATATTATATATATATATACGTATATTTATATATTATTATATATATCGTATATTGATATAATAACGTAATTATATATATAATAATATATATATATAATATTTATATATAGCGTAATATATATATATATATATATATATAATATATATCATATATACTATAGTATATAGTATATCTATATATATATAGATTATATTATATATATATAGGGTATATATATATATATATAGTATATATATATAGATATATGATATACGGATATATATATAGATATAGTTATATATACGATTGGATTATATAGATATATATTTGATATATATAGATATATAGTATAGCTAGATGATAATATATATATATATATATATAGTACATAGATAGATATATATATATATATACGTATAGTATATATATATATATATGTATATTATACGCATTATAGATAATATATATATACGTATAGATATAGATATATAGATTATATATATAGATATATAGATATAGATATATATATATTATGATACGTTATATATATATATTAATATATATATACGTATATAAAATATTATATATTAAATATATATATAATTTATTATATATATATAATATATATTATATAATATATATATATTATATATATATATATAATATATATATATAAATATATTATATATATATATATATATATATAATAAGGAATAATATAGATATAGATTTAATGGATATAAGATATATTATTATATATATATATATTTATATATTTAGAGAATCTATCATATATATATATATATATACGTATATATATATACTATATATATAATATATATATATATATATACGTATATATAATATATATATAAATATATATTATATATATTTAAATATAAGATAATAATATAAGATTTAATACGATTTATCTAGATATATAAACTTATATTATATATATAATTTATTATATACGAGATCTATATATAATATATATATATATAATATATATATATATATATATATATGTTTTAGTAATGTACCTTAAGTATGACGAAATTTATATAAATCGTTCAAATCCCTATGTGCGAAGTTCATTCTCATCATATCCTACGGATAGGTGCAGTAAACAAGTGATCAATTACCTCCACAATCTCCTATGGGCATACAGTTTTTATCGCTAGTAGGTAGTACGTTAAACAAGTTCGATACTCAGTGTTTTCAACGAAGGATTTTCAGTGCCAGAATTCTCGCTTTTAATTAATTTGCTATGTACAAAGGTAATGTCCAGAGTTTTAAAAATATATCTTTGGAGCTCACGTTTCATAGACAATGAAACTTCTAATATTATATATACCTGCATCTCTGCAAAACTCGTAAAGATCAAGTGGCATCTTTAATTATGCGGACTAAGTATTCTATCTTCCCAGATCGCCAATCCATTATCATGTCATCTATGACATTTATGTTGAAGTAAAATTAGTAGTGCACATTATTCAGTCTATAGTAGATTCACATCGGCCGTGCATTTGATGTCTAGGCCAGTCCATTATGACGCTCCTGATTGGCTGTTGAAAAGCCAATGACAGGGCTGGAGCGTTCACATAGGCAGGATGTATGTTCCACTTCTCCAGAGGGATGCTTTTGAAAGACGTATCCCTCATGAGAGGTAGAACATACATCCTGCCTATGTGAACTCTTGAGAGAGACTGAGAGTTTCCAGCCTCATGATTGGCTTATCAACAGCCAATCAGGAGCGTCGTAAGGGACTGGCCTAGACATCAGAAGCACCGGTGATGTGAATTTACTATAGTAATGTCTGTTTACATCATAATACATTTAAAATAGACCTGACATCATGTTTTCTTTATGCAGTGAGAGGTTGAGCTTCTATTGTATTTGCACCAATATTTGATTCAGGACCCAGGGCTGATTAAAACTATTTCCCTGTCATATGTCATCATTAGTTTGTTTTCAATAAGTAATCAAAAATAAGGATAAATCAGACGACGACTCCTTTTCAACTGGAGAACACCTTATTTCTTCTTAATTGGTTGAACTTGAACGCCAACTGTTTCCGGTCCCACCCTTGGGCGAATCCTAGTGGTTGCCGTGATCCATCGTAACCACCCACTTGATGAGTCAAGGTTCAACACTTACAACTTGCCTCATCACATTTTGTTGTGTCAAAGGCGTTGGTTTTATGGGTCTCACTTTTCAAACATCCTATTTTGCGTTCAGTTTCTACCTCTCTCTCTACCTATCCTTTGCCTTCATCTACCATAATTCTACTAGTTGATTTTCCTAGCTAATATATTCCCTACATAACTATTTCTTCAGACTTCTGCATTCTTAACAATGGGAGTTTGTATGATTATGAAATGTGCCAGCATTTTCTTGTTTTTGTTTAGTTTAGTGGTCTCAAGACAAAATTAATTAGATAATTAAATGTCTTAAATATGGATTATTGTGTCTCAATTGATGAAAACTACTGCACCAGGTAAAAAATAGTGCTCTCAAGTTCAAAGCAAATGTAACTGTCGTTACTCTCTCTCTGGTAGAGAAGACGGTTCAGTGTTATAATAAATAACAGGTGCTGGAATTGTAGGTGGATGCATTCCATAGCGATAGAAATGATATCCAATATGATAGGTAGGTTACTCGGTTGTACAAACATATATACAGAGTGTTTCGAAATTAAAGCCCCTCCCCCCTCTAAAGCATAAACTAAAATTGATATGGACAAAAACAATAGTATTCAGAACAGGTATTTATTTAAGTTTCTCTTTGAGACTCAAACTCCATTTCCCTGAGCACTTCGGTCACCTCTCTTTGCAGGTTGTCGAGGCTTGGTATACCATCATAGTTCACTGTGTGCGCTTCAACACGATCCTTTAAGATACTACCAATGTTTTCATACACATTAAGGTCAGGGGAGCTACCTGGAAATTCACTTGACGAGAAGAAATCGATACCACTGTTTCGAAGCAGCTCCTGTGTCTGAAGAGCCTTGAAACATGGTGCCTTATAATGCAAAAATGTGATTTCTTCAACAGATAACACATTTCCAGATCTCTGAGGAAAGGAAATACTCCACCAGTAAGCACAGTTTCTCTGAAGTATTTGCCATTCCTTGACTGTCCTTTTCTTTGATGGTCCACATTAACTGTTTGGCTGTGAAACGGAGAAAAATTCCCAAACATTCAGGAAATTTCATAACTTGGCGATAATGCACGTCATCAGTGATATCATCCAACTTTGCAGCCCAAATGATGTCATTTATATGATTTGGCTTCCTGATTGTGTAAATGAAGAATTCATCCGATGCGGTAACATGGAGAAAGTCAGCTTCATCCCAATCTTTAAGAAATGAACCACAAAACCATGCACTGTCTTCTCTCTGTTGCTGAGTGGTGTTGGGCTTGCTGATCACATGAAATGGCTTGATACCAGATTTTTTCAACTCATGATATACAGCACTATAACTTCTCTTCTTTCCCATTTTTGTTTCTAGTTCAAGCACCAATTTACATAAAGACTTTCTTGGTCTATCCAATGCCTCAGCTATGTCTTTTGACTCCTGAAAAAGGACTTCAGCCCTTACAAGATTCTCACTCTTTTTGCGATGACAGTCATATGGATTTTTGTTCCAGTTTCTTTTAACAAAGGATTCATCTCTTTTAATGTATTTAGCTATCCAGGAACATGAAAAAGGGATGCGCCAGCATCCCTGGGCTCTCTGAAGGTTATAGCCCAAATTCGGTCAATCCATCAGATATCCTCCAAGTCGTTAGCCAAGGCTGTATCTAACTCCATCACTCAGTCTGAAAATACAAGAAATGTAAAATGAAAAATGACTTATTAGAAACTTAAGATAATGCACTTGGAGATAGCCTACAGCAGAAAACTTCATAGCTTTCCATTTGTTCTGTGGAGTGGGGATGGGGGCCTCTAATTTCGAAACACTCGATAGTATACTACATAATTAATTGGTCAATGACTGATCACTTGAAAATGGAATTCAAATTTTCATCATCTCTATGAAATTTTCAGTTTTAAACCAATTTGATGTTATAGTGTGGTTACACAGTACTGTAGGAGTGCTGCATATTTTATTGGAATACAACATTCTTTAAAACTACTGTGATTCAAATTAACCGTCCGTCACACAATTGTACAAGTAATTTCCAGTCACATAACATGGATTCACTGGAAAATGACTTTGTGGTTAATCAAAGGTGTGTTTACTTTTGTTCTGTTACTGAATTGGGACTGAATTTATATTCCAGGTGATTAATGGTCACTGAACCGCATTCATTCAAAACAATTCTTATTATTTCTATGTTCTCAAATAATAAGATAATTGTGAATTGCATATTTACATCCCATTTTTAATGTGTTACAAGGAGTCTCAAATATTTCCGACGTTCAGAAAGCTGCCTGCATATCATATCATAAACATATACGCAATGTCTTACTAAGGTTGCGTTCACACTAAACGCGTCGCGCCGAGTCGCGCTAATTCATGGCTAGTGTCATTTTCGCCTTAAATAGATATAGGGATGTTAGTGTTTTCTACTTTGTTTTCATATTGCATTTCAGTTTACGAACGCGAGTTATGTTCTTATAAAATTGTACTCCTTTATATCTTTTTTCACTTTTATGTAAGACAAAATGTAATATAATTAAATTTCAGTTCATCTTTTCTTTGTATCCATATGATATACATTTAAAATCTTAAAACTTACCTATAGTTTTTGAAAATGTTTATGATTGACTAATTAATTATATATATATATATATATATATATATATATATATATATATATATATAATATATATATATATATATATATACTTGATGTTTCGGCTAATTCGTTTAGAATTGTATCTTTTAATTAGTTATCCTGTAAAATTAAAAAAAAAATGAAACATGCCTTAGAAAAAGGACCATTTTTCCCCCAAGTTGCAATTGCCCGCCTGTAGTTAGTACTGTTTTCCTTATAGACAAAAAGGTAAATAAAGGAAAATCCCCAAATTTATTTCAACAGATAAGATTAACAAAAAATCCCGCATGGAGCGAGAGAGAAAGAGAGAAAGAGAGAGAGAGAGAGATCAGACAAAGAAGATACATACGGAGAGTGAGAGAGATTTCAGCAATTTATAACACCAAGAGAAAAGGCAAGAGTTAAAAGAATGTTCAGAATTTTTCCTGCTATATTTTTATAAATCGAAATATCTCTCGTGGAATATAGAAAATCAACGAAAAATCGAGAGAGAATGAGAGGAGAGTATGTGAACTGGGTATGTTCAGATATTGTTCGAAATACGGAGAGGTCTAACGCAGGAATAGTCATCTTGTTTATTGTGGCTTCCTATTCAATGGTGAGGTTCTTCCTGGCTATTGTTGATGGAGTTGAACAGCCCAAGGAGAAGGAACTGAAGGAGAGAACTGCGGCTTGGCGAGACACCATCCGGTGCCAGAGAGAGCAGCAGGTGAACTTGGACAGGATAATTCTTCAGCTGCAACAGAGGCTCGACAACAATGAAGAGATTCAGAAGGCGGGCGGAAGGGAAGAACACACTCGTGTGATCCAGACCACTCAGGAGGTGTTGCAACAGCAGGCCTGGCAAGAAAGGACCTACTCACTCGAAGCTGACACGTTGTTCCTGAAGAGGGAGAACGACCAAGAAAAGAGGGAAAATCGGCAGCTGGAAGACAAGATCTTCAGGATCACAGATGAAAATCAGCAGCTGATGGAAAAGACAAAGGAAATTGGGGAGAGAAACGATGCCCTATGTGAGAGGATAAGGGAACTAACAGTGCGGTTGGCAGAGACAAACAGCCAGGTTGAGAGGCAAGAGGAACTCGTATTATGACAGAAGGAGAAAGACCCGCAGTTAAAAAGCGAAGAAGTGGCGGGGATGGCGAGGCTCGTCCAGGAACAAAAGGACGCGACCGAAAAGCGCGAATCCGGCAGGAAAGACGTCGAGGTTAGGTTCGAGCGCCAGCAGAAGGAAGTGGAAGACCTCAGGAAGGAAAAGTGAGGACTCCAGTGTGAAGTTGAGGCTACGAAACTCAAGAGGAAGGAGGTGACATGCCTTCTAGAGAAAGGAAATCGTGGCTGGAGAGGAAGACCGGTGTCTAGGGCGAACGGAACAAAAAGCTGGAAGATGAGGTTGGACAGCTGCGAGGAGCGAAGGAGAAATTGGTTTACAACCTGAAGAACCTGCAGGGGAAAAACAGACGCCTGGAGAAAGACCACTGGAAACTGAAGTAGCAGCTGTTCATCTTCAAGGAATGGAGCGATCTCCAAGGAATGGCTCGATCTTCAAGGAATGGCGCTGGCCTCACAAAGATGGATGAGATGTGAAAAATTTGAGGACAATGTTTGTTATATGGAAAGTTTAATGATTATTTGTAATAAGTTTGCTTTCTTGATCCTTGAAGGAAGTTGAAGTTGCAGGGAAATAAATATGCTAAAATGCTTTCTTAAGAGTTTTATTAATTCCTGAAAGGGAAAGGAAGATGGGAGGATTGAAGAAAGCGTCAGGAAAATGACAGGATTGGTGGAGTGCCAGGAGAAGAAACATAGGATTCAGTGAAGCCCCAGGAGAACTGAAAGGATTCAGAGAAGCCCTAGGAGAACTGAAAGGATTCAAGAAAGCCCCAAGGAAACCCCCCTGAAAGGAATTCAGAGAAGCCCCCGGAGAACTGAAAAAGGATTCAGAGAAGCCCCAGGAGAACTGAAAGGATTCCAGAGAAAGCCTCCCCATGGAGAAACTGAAAGGATTCAGAGAAGCCCCACAGGAACTGAAAGGATTCAGAAGAAGTCCCGCCCCATGGAGAACTGAAAGGATTTCAGAGAAGCCCCAGGAGAACTGAAAGTATTCAACCGAGAATGCCCCAGGCGGAGAACTGAAAGGATTCAGAGAAGCCCCAGGAGAACTGCAAAGGAATTCAGAGAAGGCCCCTAAGGAAGAAACTGAAAGGGATTCAGAGAAGTCCCTAGGAGAACGAAAGGATTCAGAGAGCCCCAGGAGACTGAACAAGGATCAGAGAAAGCCCCAGGAGAACTGAAAGGATTCAGAGAAGCCCTAGGAGAACTGAAAGGATTCAGAGAAGCCCTAGGAGAACTGAAAGGATTCAGAGAAGCCCCAGGAGAACTGAAAGGATTCAGAGAAGCCTCAGGAGAACTGAAAGTATTCAGAGAAGCCACAAGAGAATTGGAAGGAGTCAGTGGCATATTCTGGTTCTAAGACTAAGCAAAGGTGTTGTCTATGACGGGACAGGCGGGTGAGGCCCGCCAAACATCCCGGGATGGGTAGGTGGGACCCACCTCGCATCCCGGGACTGGCGGGCGGGGTTTGCCACGCATCCCGGGACAAGCGGGCGGGGCCCACCACACGTCACAGGACAGGCGGGCAGGGCCTGCCACACGTCTCGGGACGGGCGAGCATGGCTCTCCATGCTTCCTGGGACGGGTGGGAGAGACCCACCACGCGTCCCGGGACTGGTGGGCGGCACCGCAAACTGTCCTGGAACAGCACATCTGCCCGATAACAGAAGCAGGCGTAGACTGAGGACGAATCAGGGCATTTCCAAGCGGCCCGGGATTACACACTGCCTATGGCATTGTCTGGAAAGATGCAAAAGCACAGCCAGCAGATTTGTGGAAAAAGTGTTCTAAAGCTAAGAGTACCTAAAGCCTACCAAGAAGCCTATATAACCCCTGTGATCTGCCTTTCTTACCTTATACATTAGGTCTAGTCGTTAACGGATTATTTTCCCCCCAGACCGGACATGCCAATCTCCCCAATGCTTTAAAGGTGGGGGTAAAAATGGCTGCTCTTCTAGCAAATAACTAAAAATTAATGATACTGGGAAGATGAGGCAATAAAAAACTGTAATATATATATATATATATATTATATATATATATATATATATATATATATACATGAGAGATTTTTAGATCTGCCACTGCCATACCATCTTAATCGTGACTATCTTATCACTTCTGTAATCTTTACTAAGCCTTCCTTTCGTCTTATTTCATCATTTTCCAATCTCTTAAACAGCAATACTCCCATAATCCACTCAGGATTCCTCATCTCTGTTCTCTGAATCTTTACTTCCTCTTTTCTTCTTAGAGCCCATGTTTCTGCTCCATACATTAACGCTGGTCTTATTACAGTGTTATATATCTTGAATTTTAGCTTGATTGGCATTTTCTTATCACATACTACTCTAGCTATCTTTCTCCACTTCCCCCATGCAGCTTTTATCCTACTGCCTTCGATAATGACACCTAAGGATAATATAAAAAAAAAAGTATTTGAGTCTATATCAGACGATATTACAGAGTTTACGAAAGTAATATAAATGAAAACACAAGTAATGGGTAAATCACGGCTTACTAAATGGACGTAGTCATGGTCAACCTCTCTCTACGGTTCAGACAATTTCAGTTTTATTTCCCATTCTATTGTCTCGCAGTAGTATACACGAGCGTTCATGTAACAATGTATATTTTGAGATTTGGCCTCACTACAGAACATTCTTCTTGAATACGAATCACCAAGATAAAATGCGAAGTTGGTCTAGTGCTTACCTTTCAGACCACATCTGTCCTTGCAAAGGTATGCAGATATTAAGAGAGAGAGAGAGAGAGAGAGAGAGAGAGAGAGAGAGAGAGAGAGAGAGAGAGAGAGAATAAAAGTATTTTTCTTTGTTTCGTGGCTTTTTTATATATACTCGCAGATTGTGCTTCACCTGAGGATAAAGGGTATCATTCTTTAACTACTATAATGGAATAAATAAATACAACAGTTACATCACAATACAAAGATTCATTGCTTGCACTAAGAGGCCAAGGTCGCCTGGGTACATTCTTTGTAGAATAAAAAAAAAAACCTATGATCCTTGACAGGAGTAAATAATTATACATTTATATGATTCTGGATGATTTATAATATTCCCCAATTCCACCCCCCCCCCCAGCCCCACAGCCCCAGCCCCCGCCTCCACCGCCCTTTATTTGGGATAAAGAACCCGGCGTGATGGTATGAACCATAGATTCTCTCTGTACTATATCTATGGTATGGGCAATTAAATGAGTGATTTTTCTAAAGAATAAGTACACTTGATGCACCTTTCATTAGCCAATAAATGAAACAAATTCGTTATATCCCCCACGAACGTTAACTAATACTGAACTGACCTTTTTTTATATATACGTGTAGGTAAACCATAAGCTAAAAAAAAAAAATCTGTATACAGGACATTTTTTCAAACAATTTCTTGTAGTCCGTGCGAATTGCATTTCCAAATAATACGAATTGCCTTACACACTTTGGATTTATTTCACGAAGTGACATATATTTACTACGTCCCTCCAAACTATTATAATGCATTCACATCTGATGTGCTTTAGTCATTTCTTCAATGGATGACAGTGCTAAAGGGACGGCATGTTTGCTGTTCCGTGCGAATTGCATTTCCAAAAAATGCGAAGATTTCTAAGCACTTTGGATTTATTTTAACTAAATTATATATATTTATTACGTCCCCTCCAAACTATAATGCATTCACGTCTGATGGGACATCAGTCGTGTCTTTTTTAATGAATGGATGACGTGCTGAGGCACGGCGTGACGTCACCCGGGTAAGTGGAAACAAAACAAGATCCTCCATCTCGGTAATATGCACTGTCCAGCTGCTCCAGCAGTATTAGCAATCAGTAAGGCTAAAGCGTTTTGGTCCTTCAGTTACTCATTGTGTTCGTGAGGTTCCTGTTGTGAAAGTAGATTCTCTAATGATTTTAACCCTTTCGGTATAGTTACTATCAATGGACTGTTATATATTTGGATATTGAAGGGTTTGGAAATACCTATACGTGCCCAAGAAGTCTGTGGATTGCCTGTTCCAACGTGCTTGTGTTTACGGAATCGTCTGTCATTGTTGATAATCTTAACATAGAGGAATGTTGGCACGGAAGATCCAGGTAACTGTAAGTAAGCGTCCTTCTTATACCATTTGAAAGCCCCGTCTTGTATCTTGGTCGTTAAGAAGTTAGTGTTCTGGTGTTTTACACGCATTAATTGAGACTGTTGATGGTTTCGAGGCATAAATGTCAAATGAATTTGTACGTGTGTACGTGCATTGCACTCAAAGGCTTCATATCACTTTTCCAGAATCTGGATCTTCGAGCCTGTTGTATGTAGCGTCTCTCATTGTGAGTGGCGACGTCTTCAGAGTTTCTTCGAGAATGCACAACGTTCGTGAATCCTGAACTGTACTACCTATTTTCAACTTGCTAAGAAGTTACGGTATGTATTATCTCAACTCTGAATGAAGTGTCATGTTATCTCTATGAAGGGGTGGGGGTTCCCTGAAGGGTTGGGAGAGTATCCCTTTGGCTGGCTTGGTAAGCTCTGTTCTTTAGTATGTCCAATGAGATTTTCAACAACTACTATTTAATGTTATGGAAAAATTGTTAAGTAAAGACTTTCTAAGGTGAGGATGGGCTAGGGGTGAGTGTTAAGCCAAGCAGTTGTAGATTTTCTTGGGTTGTTTAGATATCGCGTGTTTAGCAGCAGCTAAGGGCGTGTCTACAGTCTTGTAATAGCCTAGTCTCTTAATTCTAGACAACTCGTGATGTGGCAAATCGCTACAAATTCCGTGTTTTTGTTTTGAATTAATCTTAGTTATTTAAAGCAAAACCTAAGACGAGGTAGAATGTACTTTCTAGTTAAATCTGCCGAAGTTGACTATTATTTTTAGTTCCTGCCTTTTGGAAATTATTAATGAATTGGAGAATTTTTCAACAATTTGGGTGCTGGTTTTTTATTTGTTGGGTAGCGTTCTCATTTTTTTTAGACGGCAAATATCTGTTAATGGCCTTTGGTTGTGAAGTCGGTTAAGCAAACTTGGAGTGATTGACTAGGTTGAGGGTTGAAGTTGACGACGAGGGATGATTATTTTAATAATTTAAATGTAGGTTCGTAGTTTAGCAGTGGTATTTTGTGATTTATATCCACTGTTGTTTTTTGTATTGCACGAGTGTTGGTTTTTTTATCAAGGTAATTTTTCGGTTACTTGAACATTAAGTAAAATAAATAGTTTTTCAGTTTGGTTGTGGATTTTGAATATTTTGTACCGAATTAATGTCTTCAATATGTTATACTGTTGCAGTTTTGTCCTTAAATTCAAAGAAGCTTGGTTTCATTCTTTTAAAATCGGGTATTTGCTTAGTCTTCGATTAGAAATTTCTAAGTCGTTGCTGATTCTACCCACAGGTTGTTTGCTTAGTCTGCCCGAGGAGTTGCTTAGTCTGCACAAGTTGCTTAGTCTGCCCAGGAAATCTGTTTACACAGTAGGTACTTTTCATGCCCGGAAGTGCGTAGGCTGTGGAAGTGGGTGGAAAGAGCTTCCCTGAAGTGCTTAGGGTAATTACCCACTTCGGATTGAACTCGCTATGGCGGAAAATCACAGGCCTGGTCGAGTTTGTTTCTGGAATTTTATTGTTATTGTAACAAAAGCTTTGTCGTATTTAAATTGTATTGCTATTCCCTCGAACCTTTGCTCCGTGGAAGAAGTTAAGTTACGTAAATGTACTTAAGTGACTTGAAGAAATCGAATCTGAACAGATTCATAGGTCGAAGGAAATTGTATTAAAACATATAAAGGAAAAGGCTGTTGGTACTAAATACAGAGTAAAAATAAAGTTTGTAATGTAGAATAAAGATAAATGTATAACGCTATAGTAATTTTAATTAGGTTTATGTGAGATGATATGATTTAGCTTTATCATAAAGGCTGGTCATTATTTGAAAATTGGATATTAGAAAACTACTTTTGGTATTGGTCACTGGCTTTTTTGGTGGAGTTATATTTTTCTGTGTGTTGGTCAGTGTGGCTTTTTTGCTATAGTTCAATTGAACTAGGTGAAACAGCCGCGAACTGGAGTTTTATGGTACAGGTAAATGTTATGTATGGTACAGATAATGAGTTGAGAAATTGAAGAAACAACTGGTTTCTAAAATTCTACTTGAAAGGTTATGCTATTGGCAACTATTGGCACGCTTAAGTTCAAATCGAACTTACAAGAGATTTACAGACCTAAAACTGGTTCAAATCTGGCCTTTTAAGGTATACCCTTAGGTTTTGAGATCTGATACTGATGTCAAGAAATCTAAACCCATGAAAGGTCGAATGACTTCAATGTCGATTTATTGTAGGCAACTGGTTTCGGGAAAATCTGTTGAAAGCAGGTTATTAGAAAGTCTTTGGAATTGGAAAAGTATTCGCATAACTGTGGAGATTTTGAGAGAACGTTTATCCATTGTTAGTCTGACTGATGCTCGAATAATTTTTTTTAAAAAGGTACTTGGATAATGATAGGCTCTGGCGTCCATGTATACGTAGTTACATGGGAGCTGTAGGACTGTACAATGAAAGAGTAAAATCTGAACTTGGGTTTTTTAGGGATTAGGAACTTTTGACAAATATTCCACTAGGGGTCAGAATCAAATTTTATTTTTGCGTTTTTAAGTTGGAGGCCTGAGCATCTCGAGCTTTTTGCAAAGAATACTTTTATGAGTATCCCCTTCCGGGTTCAAGATAAAAAAGGAAGGTAGTTCTGTGTGTTAAAATAAAAGGCATAAAAATCTTTGCACCATACAACATGGAGGACTTAAATGACCTAAGGTTTCTCGAAGCACAGATTGCAACAGGATATTCTTGCCGGTGACGGTTCAAAGGTTGGCTTACGAGGTTAATGATCATGATTGACGACTTACGATAAGGAAAGCTAATGCAAATCTGATTTTCAGATATGACGAGCTCTATAGATACGTTGGTTGACCAGACTTGATTCTTGTTTTCTCCATTACGCATTCAGGTCGTGTACGTTTTCTCCATTTACTGTTCTGTCTTAACGCTAATGCTTGGCTTTCTAGCCCAAATATGATCCATTACTCCCATAATCTTGTATGAGGTTTAAGGAGATTTTTTTTTTTTCTTTTGTGGGGCGGGGGGTGGGGGGGGGGGGGGAGAATAACTAAAGAATGAGAGGGGGAGGGGCGGCAGGCAGGCCCCGAGGGTTACGGAACTAGCTGAATACAAGAGCGCACTGGAGGAAAAGACCGTCAAAATATTAAAAGACTGACGGGGGAGGGAAAGATGCGATAAAAACGTTAAGGAAGAGTTAAGGAATTCATAAACATTTCTGTTCCATCCTGAAAGGAGTTATTGGCTTTGAGGTAATAATAATAGTTCTCCATGTCCATGAATACTTATCAATGGTCATCCACGCGTTTCCGTTGTCTTTCACAATATTATACTTCATCATGCCTTGGTCTACTTAATACAGTCACCACCGCTTTGCCTAATTTCATTAGATCCTGGTAGACCAATACGCAACACATTGGGATATACTGGATCCCATTGCCAAGTCGGTTTTGTACGTAACTGGATTTGAAAACATTCTATATTTAAAAGTCAAACTTCGTTGTCTGCATTCTCATTAGTCTAGTACTGGTAACTAACAGCATTGTGTTGGGATATTTTGCGTTAAGGCAGGTTGTTTATTCTACTATAAATAAAGATTTTATAGTACACTAAAGACATTTTATTGAGAACATTGAATGAGAGCCTGTAGAGGGGTAGCGCTGTCAGTTCTTCAAATGAGACGCACTGTAGGAATTACTTTTTAACCATTGACGTACCTCTCCCCTCTTGCACCCTACCCCCACAACTCCCTCTTTTCAACCATAACTGATTTGGCTGGAACTGCACCGCGCTAGTCTCATAGCCTACTTTTCATAGGTTTTTATAGCTAAGAATGAGCAGGATATTTTAAATTTTGCTGGCACGTGCTCGGAAAAATAATTCTGGGACTAGTCTTTGTGTGGAGACTTATTCATTGTTTATCTTTGTTAATGGTATACGTATGATGAACAGGGAATGAAACTTACTTCATTTACAGCTGATTATTCAGGCTCGAGTGTGACCAGTTCTCCATGTCTGAAAACTGTATACAGGTGGTTTTCCCGAAGTTAATACTGAAAAAAATGATCCACGCCACGTATTGCTTGACAATTTTTTTTTTTTTTTTTTTTTTTTAAGGTATTAACCCGTATGTATCCACCTTTGTCGAAGTCCAGGGTAAAGTCGTGCTAAGTAAAGTATAGACGGTCGCACGAAGATAGTGTAATATATATCCACCACACTATGGAAATTGGCGAATATGATACTTTCGTCTCCGAGGGAGTTAGTGCTAAAAACCTCGTCCCACGGAACGTCCGCCATGTTTAGTACTATAAAATAATTAGCTATGTGTATATATACCGGGTTAATACCCTCTGTTAGTGGGTGGCTGAATTCGATTATTGCTTGCTGAACACCGTAACCTCAGCTTTACTGACATTTACGTAATGCCTCATTCAAGAGATTGTTGCCACTTACATGCCTTCTTGCTAGTTCTGCAGTCTCTGCGGTGATCACCAGATCATCTGCTTGTAGTAGTACTAGGCGTTGCTTAAGGGTCTTGTAGCGTCCATTCGGCCCCAAGCTGCAACCACTTTCAGCCCTTTTATTGTACTTCCGTTCACTTTTACTTTCTTCCATCTTACTTTCCACCTTCTCTTAACTATTAATTCATAGTGCAACAACGAGGTTTTCCTCCTGTTACACCTATCAGACCTTTTCGCTGTCAACGTCCGTTTCGGCGCCGAATGACCTCATAGGTCCAAGCTCTTGGCTTTTGGCTTAAATCCTATGTTCTGTTCTCTCTGCTAGTAGCACCGCACAAGGTGCACTGTAGGCATTATCTTAAGGATGTCCGCAGCGTCCTTTCTGACCCATGCTGCGTCCACTTTTTATCGTTTTACTTTTATCACCATTATTGATAGAGTTGAGTCAAGGCGGTTTTCTATGAGCAGGCCCGTATCGAAGGGGGGAGGGGGGTGGAGGTCGAACGACCACCCCCCCAAATATCCTGGAAGTCCATATTTTGTGTGACTATCCTTTTTATTGAACTGTACTTACAAAATAGTAAATAATTATTTTTTTTTTTAAGTCAAAGTATACAACATAACAAAGAAATATGCATGTTATCGTTAACATAATAAATGAATCAATCAATAAAACTGAAGAAATATTCTTGAATTTCAGTGCAAACTTTCAACATTATAAGTATAATTCTCTTAATTAACCAACATCTTATTGGGTAGAAGGGCATCATAGACCCGCAAATTTTCTTCTTAATATAACTAAAATAACATATTCAAGTATTTCATCTTGTATATATTTACCCATATATGCAATGACATTTATAGAAGAAAAGGTCAAGTTTTGGGCAAAACGAACATCCCCCCACCAAAAAAAAAAAAAAAAGGATCTCTAGGTGCGGGCCAGCGGGTTTCAAAAATTGATGACACACACAAACCCCTACGGTCAAATTGAATGAAGGTGCGTGGCAAGATGTGAAAGAGGAAAAAACGCTTGATATGTTGTTACTCTGGTCTGTTCTTAGAGGTTGCGTTTTGGGCTTTCCTGGTCAGTCGGTTCTTGCAGAATGAAGCGCACAGGATACTTCTTTACCGGAGACAAATTTCTCTTCGCCACTGTCGTCGTTTTTGTTGTGAGTGTAGTTACATGGTCGTGAGTATATATACTGTATATATATATATATAATATATATATATATATATATATATATATATATATATATATATATAGATAGAATAGATAGATAGATAGATAGATATATGATTGCATCAAGTTTCCCACGTCTGCGTGTGACTGTTCTACCATAGTGTGGGCTGGATTGACTGCTTCGTGGCGTTATATGATGCTTAAAAAAAAAAAAAAAAAAAAAAACCAAAAATGCACATGTGATACACACTGATTTAGTCCTTTCATTTGTTTTAGCATGCCTTTTCTTTTGATGATAATTCCTTTGGCTACAGCGCCCTAATCAGATAACTATAGTCTCAATGGCCTTAATATTTAAGATCCTGTATTCTAGGTCTAATTATGCTAAGCACTTGACTCACTTTTAGCTTAGGTGATTTTATAATATTTATGTTTTTACAAGGTAGGGGACATTGACCTCACGCTCGATAACACCCCCCCCCCCCCACTCTCTCTCTCTCTCTCTCTCTCTCTCTCTCTCTCTGTGGGGCCTAGCTCTGATCCATGGACGATTATACCAGACTCTCTCTCTCTCTCTCTCTCTCTCTCTCTCTCTCTCTCTCTCTCTCTCTCTCTCTCTCTCTCTCTCTGGGGCCTAATTTTCAGAGGTCTTGGCCTTTCCCTATTATTGGAAGGGTGGTCCAAAAGGTGTTTCACTTCCGGATTACAGCAAGCAAAGAATAAACCTACATACATACTACATACTTACGTACGTACCAGCGGACTTGCATATAAGAAAGTAGACGAACATAGAGCTTGTGGCCATCCTTCTAGACATCGAATGAATACGAGTGTTGACAATAAAACCAATCGAAATTAGGATTTATTTGATAAAAGAAATTTCATGATCTCTCATCAAATAACAGATTGGTTCAACAAATCGGTCAACGTTTTAATTCCAGAATTACCATTTTCAGATCATTTCCATGCAGTCTGGTCCACCTGTCAAATACCTGACTGGTGATGGAAATGACTGTCGAAAATGGTGGCTGGAAGGACCTCCATCCTCCGACGACCCCAGATTGCTGGAGGTTCTAAGAGCACAGTTCCTGGAACCGCCTTCAGTTCAGCCCTACAACCTGACTCCGCCGAAAGCTTACGACGAATACAGCTACCCGAAGTCCAGCTTCGAGGTCATAGGCGACCACTTGACCCACTTCTTCAGCGACCAGCGCAGTGGGTTCTTCGTTGAAGCGGGAGCCTTCGACGGGGAAATGTTTTCGAACTCACTGTGGCTGGAAAAGCAACTGGGCTGGAAAGGTCTCCTTGTAGAGGCCGATCCTGACAGCTTCCAGCTGCTGACCTGGAAGCGACGGAAGGCCTGGACCTCCAATTCGTGCATTTCCAGATTTCCTTACCCTCAGAGGACCACCTTCGAGGCCCTGCAAGGGCTGTCGATCGACCACCCCATGGTTTATAGGTCTAACTCTAGGCCTATGAGCTCCCCTTTTCGGAAACTCGACAACAAATGGAACAGGAATTCTGTCAAGTCTTATTTTCGGGTCCAGTGCTTCCCTCTGGCGTCCTACCTGCACGCCCTGAACGTGACCACCGTGGACCTGATGATTCTCGACATACAAGGGCACGAGTGGGAGGTCATTCGGACGTTGCCCTTGGACAGGGTCACCGTCAGGGTGATGGTTGTGGAGTACTACAATGTCTCGCCAGAGGGACTGATAAGCGAGAGCGAATTTAACCCTCGGTTCGCGGACTATATGAGGAATCTTGGTTATCGTCTGGTGGAGTACGAACTGGAAAGTAACTACATAATGGTGCTGGAAAGAGATTCCGTTTTAATGGAGAAAGTACGTTCCAGGTCTCGAATTGACCCTTAGTGACCAGAACTACGTGAAAAGGAAAACTGAATGCATTAAAAAAGCGGGTAACATGTATAAATTAGTTCGTCTGTTGACGTGAAAAATATCTCTTAGTTTAAAAGTGATTACAAGACCACTCACTAACTTTGTTTATAACCTGAAGACGAAAAAAAAGCAAGGAAAGAACAAGGTAGCCTGATAAGGTGATATTTGATATTGTGATAAATTTCATTATACATATGAAATGAAAAATCAGTTTTTACTCTTTAAAAACTTATAAGTGTAAGAACATTCGCATGATAGAAATGTGTTACAAGTGTCTTGATAAGCATAAAGCTTTATATTTTTGTTGGCGTTGTTCTAAACGCCTGCATTTATAAATGAACAACTGATGCACTATGGTTATTACAAATATATTCGTATCTGGCAAATAGCTGTCCGTGAACTCTGTAAATATATTATAATCCCCTCCTGAGAACGAGAAGATTTTTATCTCACTCGTGGTCAGGTCGGTAGCGCGATATGGTTCTGATGTTCCGGATGCTGGTTCGAATTCTGCTAAGCGCATACAAATGTCCAAGACTTTGCAAATATCTTCATATTCTTGCTTTTGGTTCTCAGACTTTGTAGTGGTGAAAGAAAAAAGTTGAGAGGGCTAAGTGGTTTTTACGATTACAAATTTACATATACTCATAGTACATGTATACAGGCAGTCCCCGGAACGACACTTGGAAATATGCCTTAAACTAAGAAAAAGTTAGAGAGACCTTACCTGTGTGACATGCAAGTATTGCATGATGTGTAGTGTGGTTATTTCAATGGCAAAGGATGGTTCTTGAAGGTATAATTCTTTATTAAACTCTTGTGACACTATAAAGCACAATGTACTACACTTAATCCTTAGGTTAGATTATACACTAAACACTATATTATGCACTGTACACTACGTAGTATGTATGTAGTAATCCTTTGGTAGATCCTGGAGTACACTAAAATCCCAGTCTGGTAGCTCTGGAAGGTAAAAGTATAACACAATTAGTACAAAATACTACACAAAGTCCTGAATGCAATATGTAAATTATAGATATCAAGAGTAAAAGAGTTAATGTATGTTAATTAATTCCTTACTTTTAGTTTATAATTCCTTACTTTGAGTTATATCAAGAGTAAAAAAGTTAATGTATGTGAATTAATTCCTTACTTTTAGTTTAAAGTTGTCATGCTATGTAACCCTGGATGCACAAAGTCTTATGTGGCCCCATAGCCTACATCATTCAGGGGGTTCTGGAATGTACAAAAAATAATTTTGTCAGTAAGTACTCTATGCATAGTAAGTTACATACAGTAATATGCACCATACAGTGGTTTAATATCAACTGGTATGCATAGTAAATGATTGGTCTACACCCCCTGTTCAGCAGGGAGTGTACAGTATGTACGTAATTCCATGAGGGACCTTGATCACTTATCCCATGTGAGAGATCTTGGTCACTTTTTTTTAGTATGTACGTATAAAACTTACTTAATGTATGTTTACTACTATGTATAATTCCTTACCTTTATGTTATGTAGTAACCCTGGACAAAGTTTTATGTGGCCCCATAGCCTGCATCATGGAGGGGGTCCTGGTTTTCTGGAATGTACCAAAAAAGTATCAAAGTTAAGTCATGTTATGTATGTTTAGTAAGTTACATACAGTAACCATACGTACAGTGGTTTATAACATGTATGTACATAATCAAACTTGGTTGGAAATTCCTGTAAAAAAAGTTATGTACGTATGTAATACTACTGTATGTAAAAACCTTACTGTTCATACTTTGTTACACTACATGTTACATGTGATACGTATACTTTCCTGAAGGGTTTTTTCCATCCAAAAATGGTGCTTCTACTTGTAGTTATCCCTTGATGACACTTGTAGTAGTAATTTGTTAGTAACAACCTGGAGTTGTGTGAAAATGTTGGTTCTGGAAGGAAAAAGTAACAAAATTAGTGTACAAAATATACACTACAGAAAGTTGTGAATGCAATATGTTAATTACTGTAGATATATCAAGAGTACTAAAAGAGTTAATGTATGTTAATTAATTCCTTACTTTTAGTTTAAAGTTGTCGTTCAATGTAACCCTGGATGGACAAAGTCTTATGTGGCCCCATAGCCTACATCATTCAGGGGACTCTGGAATGTACAAAAAATAATTTTGTCAGTAAGTCCTCTATGCAGAGTAAGTTACATACAGTAATATGCACCATACAGTGGTTTAATATCACATATAACATGTAGTATAAAACTTAATTTAGAAATTCCTTACATAACTTACCAACTTTTAGTGAGTCTCAAAGCTGTTACCTAGGTTGTGGGAGATGGATGGTGGAGGTGTAGAGCATTCATGATAAGGATGCATTCCAAACCTAACTTCAGTGTGCTTTATCACAGATAACAGGCTAGGATGATGGGCAGTCTGGAATGAAGAATTAATATTAAAGGACAGTATGTATGTTACATACATAACATGGTTATTACATATGTAATAATAAAACATTAATAAAAAAAAATGTCCTTACCAAATTCTAGTGGTTGGCTTGCTTACTGGGATGGCCATATGGTACATGAGAGTGGGTGGCTGGGCTATGGAGTGGGATGGGCAGGTGCTTGGGAGTCTGGAATGATAAAAAATATATAAAAATGATAGTTACTACTACTGTAACTACTGCACATGTTATTACTGTTTGACATATGTAGTGTGTAATACGTATGTTCAATATAAAAAATGAAGAATTCTTTTACCTGAAGGAATGGGAGAGGTGATACTACTCGTATCAACTGATTTGGGCTCTGGAGAGGTGATACTCGTATCAACTGATGAGGGAACATCTAGATCTGGAAAGAATGATAGGGTACATAAATATATTATAAGGTGGATGTATGTAATTGTAGCATATGTACACTTTTAATAAAATTTCTATTAGCAATTTATAAAACATTTTATACAAATTTGTTAAGGATTCCTTACCTGATGAATAGGGCGAGGCATCAAAACCATGGAAAGGCTCAGGGTCATCTGGGTCACTGTCACTATCAAAGGGGTCTGAAATGAAAAAAAAAAAATAATAAGGTTATGCAACATCAAACACATTGTACCACTATGTAAGTTAGTGTACGTATGTATGTAGGGTGTAAACAATTTCCAACATGAAAATGAGAAAAATGAAATTGCTTACCTGATTGTACACGTACAGGTGGGCGGGCTGCTACAGAGGGTCCAGGTACAGGGGGATCTGGAACTGTCACAGGTAGTACAGGGAGATCTGGAACTGTCACAGGTAGTACAGGGAGATCTGGAACTGTCACAGGTAGTACAGGGGGATCTGGAACTGTCACCACTTCTGCAATAAAATTACAAATGATGAAAATTAATGAAGTTACAATTTACTCTTACATTTAGTTGTTACATTAAAAAATTAACACATTTTAATATGTACACTATGTAAACACATAAATTAGTAAAACAGTTCAGAATTCCTTACCAGGACTAGGAGTGGGAGGTGGTGGTACTGGAGACTTGTGAAAGAAAGTGTCAAGCCTGGACTGCACACTTCTCTTCGTCTGCTTCCTCCTTCAGGGTCTCCTTGTAGAAAGTCACCAAATCCATGATTCCTCTCTTGATTTGTCAAACCTAGCAACGTTAGGGTCTTCTGCCTCAAAAGAAGCCAAGGCTCTCTCCAGATGAGTAAAAACCCTCTGACAAGCCCTTTCACAGTTAATGACCTGGCTTTTGGCTCTGGTGCCGCCTCCTCTCCTCAATCATTTGTTGTTCAAGTTCAAGTAAGTCCTCTGCAGACAATTCCTCTCCATGGGAAGCCAGCAGCTCTGTTACATCATCAGGTTCAAGATCTAGTTTCAGCCTCTTGCTTAGCCCTACGATCTTCCTCGTCACAGTCTCGACGTCTTCTGCCTGGTCAAAGCCTTCAAAACTGTGCACAAACTGTGGACACAGTTTCTTCCAGGCCCCATTTAAAGTGGTCGTCTTCACCTCGTCCCAAGCACTTGCAATATTTTTCACTGCATCAGCAATGTTGTAGCCCTTCCAGAATTGGCTTCAGTGGTCAACTCCTTGTTAGCTTCTATGGCCCTCAAAGCAAAACGTATGGTCCTTCTAAGGTAGTAAGCCTTGAAATTAGCTATTACTCCCTGGTCCATTGGCTGTATCAGCGATGTGGTATTGGGTGGGAGGTACCACCACCTTCACATTAGGATGCATGTCGCTCAAATTTCTTTGAAGGGTGACCAGGGGCATTGTCCAGGACTAAGAGGGCCTTAAAAGGCAGACCCTTCGAAGTCAAATACCGCTCCACTGCTGGCACGAAATGGGCAGAACCAATCTTCGAAGACCATGAAGGTAACCCAAGCCTTCTTGTTTGATTTCCAAATCACAGGGAGTTGACTCTTGAAAATGCCCTGAATGCCCTGGGATTCTCGGCCAAATACACCAGCAAGGGCTTCAGTTTCAAATCGCCACTTGCATTGGACCCAAACAGCAAAGTCAGTCGCTCCTTTCCAGCTTTATGGCCAGGTGCTGACTTCTCCTCCTTGGAAAGGTACGTTCGATTTGGCATTCTTTTCCAAAATAATCCAGTCTCATCCACATTAAAGACTTGGTCAGCCGTGTAACCACCATCCTTAATTATCTCAGCCAAACCACCTGGAAAATTTTCTGCTGCTTCGCTATCAGCACTAGCAGCTTCACCTTGCAGCTTCACATTATGCAAATTTGCACGAGCCTTAAAACGGTTAAACCAACCTCTACTCGCGGAAAATTCACCACCAGCACTGCCTTCGCCAAACTTTTTCACTACTGCCTCATGCAGCGCTCTAGCCTTCTCCTGGATCACACTTAAGCTCACCGGAACACGTCGCTGGTTCTGGTCCTCCAGCCAGATCATGAGCAATTTCTCCATTTCAACAATGCTCTGGCTACGTTGCTTCTCGTTTATCACCGTTGACTTCATCGGTGCAGCATCCTTAACATGCTTCAGAATACGTTCCTTGTCCTTCACAATGGTTACCACCGTGGTCCTGCTCAAGCCTAAAGAACGGCCTATTTCGGTGTTAGTTTCTCCCTTCTCCGAACGCTTTATCACGTCATATTTGACCTCCATCGTGATGACCTTCCTCTTCTTGGATGAACTATCATCGGAGGAAGTACTTTGGCGTTTAGGAGCCATTGTAAATTTGCGAAAATGGCACGGAATTTCAGCAACGTCTTAGCACACAACCGACTGAACTTCAGGCAGACACGCGATTGAAGTGGCGTCCTTTCGTATTGTTACGCTTGGCGTCCTCGACCGTCCGAGGTCGTTGTTCGGTCAATTTACCATACAGTTTAATAGCGGTAATTAATTTATGCACCTCCGCTCAAAAACTAGTTCTGCATATGAGGTATCGTTAAAAAGCATAACAAAACGTCGTAACCTTGGAATTTGTGTTGTAATCTAACCAGAAACTTAGTTTTTTTAATTATGTACTGGAAACAAGCAATGATTTTTCATTATATTTGCGCTTTTGGACTGTTTTAAACTGCGCATCCCAAGCTAGTGTATTCATTCGCCCGCAAACTAGTTCCGCATATGCGGCGTCACTAAAAAAATTCAAAAAATACGAAAAAAAAAAAAGTGTCAAAAATCATCATAACCTCAAAATTTTTGTTGTAATGTAACCAAAAACATATTTTTATTATATACTGTGCTAAACTATAAAGGATTTTTATCATAGCATGCGTTTTTTAAAAGCGTCGTTAACTCGGAGCGTCGGAAGCGTCAGCGTCGTAACCTCGGAACAAGCGTCGTAACCCAGGACGGAATTTCCATTGAATATTTAAGAAAAAGCGTCGTAACCTCGGAACGTCGTAAGCCGGAACCGTCGTAACCCGGGGACCGCCTGTATAATGTATTATTATTTAGTGGGGTTTAATCAAACTCAGCCTAAAAATAGATAAAATATATTTACGTTCATCGTAACACTTTTACAAAACGGCCTTAATCTATTGGGAGAAAATACATATAAAATATGGTGAAATAACTTTTCTTATGAAAACAGATTTTAATGAATTTATTTGGATTAGCTAATATAATTATACCAATAATTATAGGGAATTTAGATTAGCTGATATAATTATACCAATAATTATAGGCAAGTCTGTTGTTAATCATATTCTTAAAAAGTAAATCACAGTTGATATTAGGAAACTTGGTTGAATACATTTATACATATAGATTATATATATATATATATATATATATATATATATATAGATTATATATATATATATATATATAATATATATATATATATATATATCTAATATAAATATATATATATATATATATATATTTAATTATCATAATTATATATAATTTTATATATATATTATATATATATTACACACATATATATATATATATATATATATATATATATATATATATATATATATATATATATATATATATATATATATATATATATACTATCTGTATTTTATTTCAGCTACCACAATCCATCTAATTAATGAAGAACAGACACATAAACCTATTATAACTACTCTTGGAAATGGAAGGCATTTACAGTAGTTTCAGTATATCGATACGATAAAAAGACGAAACTCCTTAATCATTATTATGAAACGTTGCTTGTATATATTGTTATTTTTTTTTACACGTTTTGCGAAAGCCACTTTTATTTACAATCTCTTGCCGAGTATTCTTATTTACATGCCAGTGAATGTTTTAACTATTCTAGCTATATATTTACACACTTTAAATATAGATAATGAAATTTGCAAATCCGATCAAATTTCGAATTGAAAAATTCGAAATTAAATGAAAATTGTAAGGTATTCCTCATTGTCTGTGAATCGAATTTTTAATTAGGGCCAATTGTTATATCACAGTCAAACTTTGTTTCTATAATTCATTCTTATATATCTTCGGAACAGACCCATTAACAATTCTTGTGTATGAAATTTATATTTATAATAATTTTAAAATAGATATATTGATATTTACATTATTAGAAAAACTAAAATACTACACAACATGAAGGAATCCATCTTTGAGAAAATAATGAAAAACGAAAGTATCTTCAGATTTGTTAAGACTTCCTACACCAGTGGTTCTCAACTGGTGGTCCATGGACCATCATTGGTCCACGGTGACATTTTGGGTGGTCCCAGGACGGTCTATATATGTGGCAATAAAGTGGAGCCTGGAGCACATGTTTTTAAATTTAAACAATTTTATACAGATGCATCAATGGCTATTCATTTTGTTGTATCATTCTTATAAAAAAAACAATAGGGCCGGTGGTCCATGACCTAAAACGAATAGAGACATTATAGTTGAGGCGATTGTTATAAATGGTAGAAGGGTGTTTATTCTAGTCATTCCGATCACCTAATCTTCTGGTCGAAGGGTGCATCCACGTCTTAGGAACTGGCCACGCTCCCTTATCCATTTGTTGCTGACTGTCAAAGTAAAATATATTATTATTATTATTATTATTATTATTATTATTATTATGAAGATAAATCCCTACCCATATGAAAAGCCTACAGGGGCCACTGACCTGATATTAAAGCTGCTATTATTATTATTTATTATTATTATTATTATTATTATTATTATTATTATTATTATTAGTGAGAAGATAAACCCCTACCCATATGGAAGAAGCCTACAGGGGTCATTGATTTGAAATTCAAGCTATTATTAATATTATTATTATTATTATTATTTTTTTTTGCTGTATCACAGTCCTCCAATTCGACTGGGTGGTATTTATAGTGTGGGGTTCCGGGTTGCATCCTGCCTCCTTAGGAGTCCATCACTTTTCTTACTATGTGTGCCGTTTCTAGGATCACACTCTTCTGCATGAGTCCTGGAGCTACTTCAGCCTCTAGTTTTTCTAGATTCCTTTTCAAGGATCTTGGGATCGTGCCTAGTGCTCCTATGATTATGGGTACGATTTCCACTGGCATATCCCATATTCTTCTTATTTCTATTTTCAGATCTTGATACTTATCCATTTTTTCCCTCTCTTTCTCTTCAACTCTGGTGCCCCATGGTATTGCGACATCAATGAGTGATACTTTCTTCTTGACTTTGTCAATCAACGTCACGTCAGGTCTGTTTGCACGTATCACCCTATCCGTTCTGATACCATAGTCCCAGAGGATCTTTGCCTGATCGTTTTCTATCACTCCCTCAGGTTGGTGCTCGTACCACTTATTACTGCAAGGTAGCTGATGTTTCTTGCACAGGCTCCAGTGGAGGGCTTTTGTCACTGAATCATGCCTCTTTTTGTACTGGTTCTGTGCAAGTGCCGGGCATTCGCTTGCTATGTGGTTTATGGTTCATTTTTCGTATTGCACTTCCTACATATGGGAGAGATGTTATTTCCGTCTATCGTTCTTTGAACATATCTGGTTCTTAGGGCCAGATCTTGTGCCGCTGTTATCATTCCTTCAGTTTCCTTCTTTAGCTCTCCCCTCTGTAGCCATTGCCATGTGTCATCGCTGGCTAGTTCTTTAGTCTGTCTCATGTATTGTCCGTGCATTGGTTTGTTGTGCCAGTCCTCTGTTCTGTCTGTCATTCTCCTGTCTCTGTATATATTTCTGGATCTTCGTCTACTTTTATTAGTCCTTCTTCCCATGCACCCCTTTAGCCACTCGTCTTCACTGGTTTTCAGATATTGCCCCAGTGCTCTGTTCTCAATGTTGACGCAGTCCTCTATACTTAGTAGTCCTCTCCCTCCTTCCTTTCGTGTTATGTATAGTCTGTCCGTATTTGCTCTTGGGTGTAGTGCTTTGTGTATTGCCATATGTTTCCTGGTTTTCTGATCTATGCTGCGGAGTTCTGCCTTCGTTCATTCCACTATTCCTGCGCTGTATCTGATTACTGGCACTGCCCATGTGTTTATGGCTTTTATCATATTTCCGGCGTTGAGTTTTGACTTGAGTATCGCCTTGAGTCTCTGCATATATTCTTTTCCTGATCTGATGTGTCCTTCATCTCTTGGTGTTTTATATCCCCTCCTTCCATTATTCCCAGGTATTTGTATCCTGTCTCATCTATGTGTTTGATGTTGCTCCCATCTGGTAGCTTTATCCCTTCAGTTCTCGTTACTTTGCCTTTTTGTATGTTAACTAAGGCGCATTTTTCTATTCCAAACTCCATCCTGATGTCCCCAGATACAATCCTTACAGTCTGGATTAGGGTATCTATTTCCTTGATGCTCTTACCATACAGCTTGATGTCGTCCATGAACATCAGATGGTTGATTCTGTTGCCTCTTTTCTTGAGTTGGTACCCGCGGGATCCATCTTCTGTAGTACTTTTTTACTTTTGTCATGGGAACTCATGGGCCTACTAACGAAGAGTAGTGGGGACAGTGAGTCGCCCTGGAAGATCCCTCTCCTGATATTAACCTCTGCTAGTCTTATTCCAGAGCTTGTAAGTATTGTATTCCAGTTGCGCATTGTATTTAAGAGGAAGCTGATGGTGTTTTCCTCTGCCCCATATATTTTCAGGCATTCTATTAGCCATGTGTGTGGTATCATGTCGAAGGCTTTCTTATAGTCTATCCATGCCATGCTTAGGTTGGTTTTCCTTCTCCTACTGTTCTTCATTACCATTTAGTCTATCAGGAGCTGGTCTTTAGTGCCCCTACACTTCCTTCTGCAGCCTTTCTGTTGGTGGGGGATGGTGTTTGTCTCCTTTAGGTAGTTGTATAGCCTTATCATTATTATTATTATTATTATTATTATTATTATTATTATTATTATTATTATTCAGAAGACAAACCCCTGTTCTTTAGGAACAACCTTACTGGAGGTATTGGCTTGAAATTCAGGCTTCTAGAATATAAGTGATCATTTTAAAGAAGTGACAGAAGATACAAAGATGCATAACAAGACTTAGTACAAGTAAAAGTGGGCCAACAAACAATCATATTTATATCCTGGATCTGCCTTTTTTTATGAGCTGTTCAACCACTCCAACTCCCCCTGTCTTGACCTCTAGATGCCCTTAACTCGCCAATGTCTAATGCCTTGACCTATAAATACCCTTTAAAATGCCCCAGCGCTTGACTCGACAGCCTAAACTCCATAAAAGAGACAAGACAGAGGACCTCTTACCCCATTTCGATCCGTGCACCACCGGGCATGCGCCGTGGAGCGTGGACACGTCCCCTTCGCCCGACCTCTTCAGGTTGTGCCAGAAGGCGGCCGACCCCTTGGAGGGCCACACGGCGGTGCCAAGGCGGGGGAAGGCCGTGGCACCGCCCCTCGTGACGTCACTTAGCTGCGGGAGGAGGAGATTCGGTGAATGACAGTTACAGGACGTTAGGCAACATGAAGTTAATTGTTTATTATTATTATTATTATATATTATATTCTCTGTTATTTACCGATTTATTTACTTGTTTACATATTTGTTTTATTTGTTTTTTGCTTGCCCCAAGCATTCCCTTCACTCCCTGCCCCCATTTGTTAAATGGTTAGGAAAGCTTGCTTGTAAACATCGTTTGATTTTCATATAATATAATATATATACATACATATATATATATATATATATATATATATATATATATATATATATATATATATATATATATATATATATATATATATACATATATATATACGATATATATATATATATATATATATATATATATATATATATAGTATGTATGTATAATACACACACACACACACACATACACTTCATCAACATCCATGAATAGGGACGTCAGGTACACTACAATCACCGAATAAAAATAATACTCACGTAAAACATGAATGTGGCAATACGATCTCCCATGACCAGCTCCCTAGGGTGAATGTTGAATCGGAGCTGTGGAGAAAACGTGACTTTTAATTTTGAGTAAACTTTCAAACCTTAAATTAACTTACAAATTGTTTTCTCTCTCTTTTTTTATTATATATAGTATATATATATATATATATATATATATATATATATATATATATATATATATATATATATATATATATGCTTAAAAAATCACAGTAGATGCACGTGACTTCATAAATAAGCGAATACCACGGGAAATGATAGTCAGGAATCCAAGCGCTTTTCGTCTTTATTCAGACATCGTCAAGGAGCTACTTGACGATGTCTGAATAAAGACGAAAGCGCTTGGATTCCTGTCTATCATTTCCCGTGGTATTCGCTATATATATAATATATATATATATATATATATATATTATATATATATATATATATATGTATATATATATATATTTGGCCTTCATGAGTTTATTCTGACAGAAAAATAAATGTCCAGGAGTTTTGGTGTAGTTAATTAAAGACAGAATAATTAGGCTTATTGTTTCGACCTTGACTTAGGTCATAATAGGCCTAGTCGTTGAAGAATATTACAGCGTGGTCGAACAACTGCCATCTCTCTCTCTCTCTCTCTCTCTCTCTCTCTCTCTCTCTCTCTCTCTCTCTCTCTCTCTCTCTCTCTCACTTTAAATGTTCAGTTGAAAACTCTTATGGGCAGAATCTCTGGTTGTTATAAATTACCTTAAATTAGTAGTACAGCATTAGGCTTAAACTATCAAGCTGTCTTAGAAGGAAACTACATCAAAGACTTCAAGACTTTAACTGATCACGTAACTTTTCTAGGCCTATCTCATTAAATCTTCAGCTGAAAACCCTTAAGGCCTGTCCACACGATCGGGCCTGATCGGCGGACTTCCCCTCTAACGGGCACACTTGACGGGCAAACCGTCAAATTGCCCGATGGGTCTTGTAGCAAAATCACCATGGTGGCGCCCGATGGCTTGAGCTTCGACCCTGGCAGACGTACGTTAACCATATACATTTCTTTTACCGAACCATTCTTTGCACCAAATTCTCTTCTTTTTCATCACACACAAAGCGATTATCATGCTACACTATCTTCTTCTTTGCGGTAGGCACCCTGTTTATCGTACCGCACTGAACACGCTACTGGCATCGTCGGGCACGCCCACATCTCCATCGCCTCACCCGTGTGGACAACATTCACGGATAAGTCCGCAAGAATTTGCCCGTCAACCCTGGAGCACGCCGATCAGGCCCGGTCGTGTGGACAGGCCTTTATGGGCACACTCTGGTTATTACTATCTTAAAATAACAACACAGTTGGCTCAACCATCAGTCAATTGTTTTAAACAAAAAAAACTAATAAACGACCTTCAGACTTAGAATAATAAGACCACACCATCTTCTGTAGGCCTACCAGATTCATTTTCAGCTGAAATCCCTTATGGACAGTCTCTTGTTATCATAATCTTCAAAAACAGAAAAAAAACTGCAAGAAATGACCTTCAGACTTTGAATAATAAAACCACACTATCTTCTGTAGGCCTACCTGACTAATCTTCAGCTTAAAACCCTCGTGAACAGTGTCTCTGGTTGTTACAATCTTAAAAAACAGGGGAAAAAAACTTCAACAAAAGCCCTTCACACACAACCTCTCTAAGTAGGCCTACCTCGTCCTCGAAAAAAAGAAGAAGAATGCTCTCTGATTGTAAACACGCTTTGTGTGAGCTCTCTATATAATGAGTTTTTGTGCAAGTTCTAGGGATACTACACCTTTCACCGTGTTATATAAGTTACAGTAAGACTCAGTGACCATTTTAGTAACAACAGTGTGTATATAGGATTTTTATACTACTCTGTAGTTACGATATAAAAACTCATTCTCCGTGGCATACCCACTCGGTCGGCGGCGCCTCAGTTCGCGCATGCGCAGTGTGCATGTGATGTCTATTGTGACGTGAAAAGGCTGCGGCTTCACTAATAATGGATTACTCCGGACCAGCCTCTGTTTCTGAGGTTGAAAATGATCTGCACCTGACTGATGATGAGGATGTAGATATGACTCATTGGCCACCACTCACACAATCTCTTCCTCATAAGCCCTCCAGTACTGTTGCTAATACCCCCATGAAGCGCCCAGTGGATTATGGGTCAGATACTAGCAGTGCTCCACAGTCTCCTGCTGCTAAAACATCCAAATGTCAAGAGATTTTCACTAGACAAAAGAGTGATGTCACTCTGCCTCAACCCTCTACACGACTTGCTTCTCTGCTACCCCAGCTTTTGCTCCCCGTGATGAATATGTTAGGTTGGTCTTCAAAGAAAATTTGAGCACTGACACTAAACTACGGTGGCTGACTGAAGTAAACAGAACCTTCAATCTTGATAAGGAGCTGGCAGAGGTGAAAATGTCTGCAATCACATCTAAATTGTATATATTGCAAGGAGTCGTGAGGACATCATTGGCAGGGTGAAGGGTGGTGAATTTCTGTCCATAAGCCTGGATATTCAAGATTCAATAGACAGACCCCGTAAGTATTTAGAACATATCCATTACTCGCTACCCTATTGAAGCAGACCTAACCTTGCTAAGGAACTGCCGGTGTATACAGTACACGAAGATTTCTTCAAAATGGGAAACCTATTAATCGCATTGTCATCACATGGAGTCTACTAGAACCACCACCATCTGTTTATGAGTTTTCCTTCCTCCCTTGCCTCCCTCCTTGTGAATTACGCAGGATGAAGGATGATCAGCCCAACTGTTTCAACTGCTGGGGTACTGGCCATATCTCCCGATATTGCTCTGCCTCACCTAAGTGTGCCTGGTGTGCTGCAGCCCATTCCACACGCACCTGTCCATACCGTAAACCTGTTACTGATGCTTCCACCTCATTGTCAGAATCATCATCAACTCCAGAGACTGTGCATTGGAAATGCCCTCGTTGTGGTGAAGCAGGAGTTAATGTTTGGCATGGATGTTCCAGACGGTCGCGCGCTGCCATGCAGTCACTTCCACTGACACCACCACCACAACCAGTGTCAACCTCCTCGTTATGCCCTCCTGAATCAGCTGAAATTTCAAAACTTCGTAAGGCTGTTGCTGCCTTGGAATCGCACTGTACAGCACTAACGACACGCTTTGATGCTATTGATGTACGCTTCGATAGCTTGATCGCTCAGCAGGCTACCACTGCAAGTAACCTCGACACACTAGTCAAAGGCACAACAAGTTCTCATAACCTCTGTTGCCTCACTTACTGAGAAGCTAGATACTGTTGCCTCTTGTCTTGAAAGGGTCAGTGGCCTCCTGCCAGCTCAGCCTCCTACACTTGGTGCACCATCTAACAGTGCTGCTTCTCCAGTACATGCTCGACCTGTCTCTCGCAGTGTTAAGGGTAAACTTCGCTAGACTCATGCAACTACATGTCCTTTCATGGAATGCCCTTGGAATTAGACAATACTCCAGACTCACTGCACTCAGGACATATGTTTATCGCCATCACCCACAAGTAATATTTATTCAAGAAGCCTTCCCTGGCGGTGCTCAGCAGGTGATGAAAGCTCCAACACTCTCCGGTTATGTTTCATATGTACATCATGTCAGGAATGGTCTTATTACTTACATCCACTCTTCTCTCCCTCATCAACTCCTTCGCTCATCAGCAGATATTAACATTGACCTTCCAATTTTTTCAGGTTAAGATAGGTGATGGTCATATTCGTTTATGCAATGTTTACTCTGCCCCTGGGCCTAATTAAACCTCTCGGCACTTCCTACACCTACAAAAACCTTGGCATGATCTACATGGGTGATTTCAATGCCAGACACCCAGATCTTGGTGATGTTTCTCCGATTCCCAACCGCAGTGGAGTTCCTCTGCTCAACTACATCCATCGTTACCATTTAAGCCCGTTGGGATATAGGTGGTGCCACACACATCCGGGGGGGCACTCTTGATCATATCCTTACATCTGGGCTCGTGGCATCACATGTCTCCTGTCATTCTGTTCCCTCGCTCTTTTCTGACCATGTTGCCTTATGCCTACAGTACACAATACAGACTCATCCAAGTGACCCCTATCATCGTACCCGGATCACCATTCCACCCAAGTACTGCCCAATATATGTTTTCATACTCTCCTCTGTCCTACCTACCTTTGATAAACACTCTCCAGAACACCTGTATAATTCTTTGGTAAAAGCTACCCATGACTTCTATCAACTATATATTGTCAGACCTAACATTAAAAGTCATATTGTTGCCCATGCCTGGACCTTGGATCAACGCATTATGCAAGCAGAAAGAGTTGCAGCTGATGCTGGCCTTGCCTTTCAGACACAACCGACACCTAATAATCTACTTCAGTATCAGCAGGCGAGGGGATGATTTAGTTGCTCTCCAGAAGTGTGTCTACACTGAGTCATGGTATAAATACACTGACCTAATTAACCACCAGACTAGCGTTGGGACCATGTGGCATCTCATCAAAAGGACTGTCAAGAAAAAAACCACATGTGCACTTCATCACAGTCCACAAGCATATGCCCAGGATCTCATCACTACTTGGTCCCAAACCAGTCACCGAGGTCCAGTAATCTCCCTGTACAAATCCAAGAAGCACTTTCTTCCCAGAGCAATTTACGCAACCTTCGTCTGATGGCTGCATTGTTGGAATCAGACAAGGAGGACAAAGAGCTGATCACCGAGGATGAGCTGCGACGTGCTGTTTATGGGGAAAAAAAATTCTGCTCCTGGGGATGATGGCCTTACTTATCAAGTGCTTCGTCTCCTCCAGAAGGTTCCTGGAAATCCTCCTTCTACAATTGTATAATCTTTGCTACCAACATGGATATGTACCTGCTGGCTGGACCATTAGCACAATTATTCCTATCCCAAAGCCTGGAACTGATAAATATCGGCCTATCTCCCTCACCTCATGTTTTAGTAAAGTGTTTTGAGCGTATATTACTAACCAGGCTAATGTACCGGTTGCAAGAAAAACTTTCTCCCCATATGTATGGCTTTCTTCCTCAGAGGAGTACTCATCACTGTTTAGCTGAAACTCTACTCCCGATTGTCCTCCAACAGTGTAGTTGCCTTCCTTGACCTCAAAAGTGCTTTTGATTATAGCCAACAGGGATATCATTCTTGATCAGAATTGTCGACTTTGGTATCAGAGGAAACCTTCTGAAGTGGATAAACGGTTATCTCAGTAACAGAAAATCACGTTGGTTTTTTTTTAAAGGTGCATGTAGCTCCTATGAAAATTTTGAGCTTGGCACACCTCAGGGCAGTGTATTGAGCCCATTTCTTTTTAATATACTTATGCACCGTGTACTGTCTCTCCTCCCTGCTAATCCCTGGAATCAACTGTAACCTGCTATGCCTGATCGATGTCTGACATCCACGTTCCACCTACCCCCCCCATCGAGAACCTTTCAGCGTGTCCTTCAAGACTTCTACAGGTCCCTGTACCTCCAGTGGCCTCATACTCTCCCCAGAAAAAGCAGAATCTTCTCTGCCCGGAATCTCCGAGACCTGCCAGAGTTCATTATGGGTGGAATATTATACCTCACTGCACACAGTATACATATCTAGGTGCACCAGTCAGGATCACCCCTGCTATACCTGCACGACAACGAATCCACCCCATGGTGAAAAACCTTCTTGATCGACTGGAGCCTCGCTTTACTCCCATCAAGTGGCTTGCCACCAGGGCCACAGTATATCTATCCCCGTGGCTAAAACCCTCTATATCCTCTTCCTAAGGTCAGTTGTTGACTATTTATCTCCTGCTCTAATTCAATTACCCAGACAGGCGTTACAACCTCTAGAACTGTTCCAAAATAGAGTATGAGGTTTATCCTAGGATGCCCTCCTTCCACTCGGATAGTCAACATGCAGACCGAACTCATGTTACCTCCATTAATAGAGAGAATTTATGCCAATGTAACTTTGTTTTCCTGTTAAATGTCTACATTCTCCACAATTTACTCCAAACTTCTCTGCTGTCCTCAGAGCATCACTTGACGAAGATGCACCAAGACCTCAAACAGTCCGGCCAGGGGGCCATAATCCTAGTTAGGGCAAGTATGGTGAAAACTCTTCGACACCTTGATATCGGTGTACCTGAGCAAGCAGTCATCCAAGATTTGCCACCATGGCAGGTTCCTATTCCTGCTGTCACTTTCACACCAACCTCTAAAGATGCCCATACCAGTCTACAGAAGCAGCTGGTTTTGGAAACAATATCCAAAGTGTCAAGTTCAGTTCCTGCAGGACACCACATCTACGTTGACGGCTCAGTACAGGCAGATGGAAGTGCAGCATGTGCTATGTTCTCCCCCACTTTAGAATCTCCTGAGGGTGGTGGCATGGTCGTAGGTTGCCAAACTCATCCAGTTCCACTTATTGCGAACTTCAAGGTATATGGGATGCAGTAACCCTACTTGTTAGAAGAAATGTGAATGGATTGGTGATCTGTGACTCCAAATCTGCACTCCAGGCACTGACATCTTCTAGGCCCAGCTGTGGCCGTGTTGTGCGAGACATATTGTGTCAACTCGTTGCTGCTTACAATGCCTCGCTTGTCTTGTCTTTCATGTGGATGCCCTCCCATATTGGGCTTGCTGGGAATGACATGGTGGACAGTCTTGCTAAAGCTGCCTGCACGCTGGACCTTGATGACAGAAATGTTGAGCCCTCACTTCACTGTCTTAAACATAGAATATATTCAGCCGCTTTTGCCTGTACAGTACAGCGTAGGGATGCAGAGAGGGGCACTAGTGTTTCCATACAACATCATGATAACTTTCTGCAGAGCCTTCACAAGTACCGGCGACGTGGACTCATGGTGCGTAGGCATAATGTTGTAAGTGCCAGGATAAGGTTGGGATATCGTCCTGTGTGGCAGGTTGGACAGACACTAGATATACCACACTACACCTCATGTAAACTGTGTAACCTTGCTAATGCCAATAACCTTGAACACTACTGCCTTCATTGCCCCACTGTCAGGAATCTGTTACCTCAAGGACAAAATTTACTTCAAACCTGCCAATATTTACTCAAAGATGACCACCTAGACATAATTTTGACTCGTCTTCCTCACTTTGGTGGCTGCTAAACTGTCTGTTGCAGTTGTTGTGATAATAGAATACGATCTCATATATGTTATTTTGTAACTGATTTACCGATGATTCAATGCTGTAATTTTTTTTAATTTTTTAATTTTTTTTTTTTTTTTCTGTTGATTTCTGATGTAATGTATGTAACTGCTAATATGTAACTGCTAATATGTAACTTTGTTTGACGTCTTTGGGCGTAATAAATTTATTAAATAAATACCTCGTCCTCCGTCTTGTCCACGAGCAGGTAATCGTGGTGGGGATTGTAGTGGCCTCCTATCCCGTAGTTTGACACCTGCATCATCTCGGCGTCCTCCGCTGCCACGTTCGTGGAGAGTCCTGTGATCATTTCCACCCTCTTGTTCACTTTCTGGATGATCAGGTCGAAGGAGTCGTCTAGCCATCCTACCTGTGAAGTCAGGAGATTTGCTGCAGGATTGTTGAGGTCACAAGCTTTGGTTTGCTAAGGGTTACGTAGACACATCTAGAGATTGTTAGCTAAGGGTTACGCAGACACATCTAGAGATTGTTAGCTAAGGGTTACATAGACACATCTAGAGATTGTTAGCTAAGGGTTACATAGACAAATCTAGAGATTGTTAGCCAAGGGTTACGTAGACAAATCTAGTGTTTATGTCACTATAAAGGTTACATAGACATATCAAGTGTTATGTTAGCTAAGGGTTACGTAGACGCATCTAGCGTTCATGTTTGTTAAGAGTTACGTAGACACATCTAGTGTTATGTTAGCTAAGGGTTATGCAGACAGATCTAGAGTTCATGTTAACTAAGGGTTACATAGACAGATCTAGAGTTCATGTTAGCTAAGGGTTATATAGACACATCTAGCGTTTATGTTAGCTATGGGTTATGTGGACATATCTTGTGTCTAAGTGGAGGTTTGGTCATTCTAATGAATTCGAATATTTTGATTTTTTGACAGGAATTTTGTCTTGAAAGTGGACATTTGGCCATTCCAAATAAAATATAATATTTTGAGTTTTTTTTGACAGGAATTTTGACTTGAGACCTCCATCATGGTTTGGTGAATTTCTGATATAATTACTGTTTTCTTTACCTTCGAAATTATTCACATTAATTAAACAGCTATAACTTCACCTGAGGTGTTACAAAAATAATTAAATGCAACGCTTGTTGACCAATTGACATATCACCAACAAATACTAGATACCAGACTGCGTTTTCTTTACCATAAGTAAAAGAAAACGGCAATCTTTTTCATGGGTAACTATTCGATTCTAATTTCCCTTACCTTCGATGTACGAGTGTTGCTAACTGTGTTTCCTTTGCCTTGGT
>NC_061109.1:90868559-90948559 GCF_015104395.2 Macrobrachium nipponense | reverse complement strand
ATCGATTATTTATACACTTATACAAAGGGGAATTATTTATACACTTATACAAAGGGATATATATATTCAATATTGGTTTAATGTCACTCCTGATACAGATTAATAGCTGAAGAAAAACATTTCGATTTATATAATTAGATTAAGACACCACCATCATGTCGAATGATAGTTGAAGGTGATAATTCCAGTGCCAAGCAACAGTATAAACTAATATTCAAGTGAACAAAAAATCAGTTTTACGGTAAAACTCTCATCTCTTGGTGCCAGTCATGAGGACCACTTTTTGGTCTAATTCTTATAAAAGTCTTATCTCTTGTTGTTAGTCATGAGACCACCTTTGGTCAAAATCTTGTAAAGCTAATCTCTTGTTGCCAGAGATGAGGACCACCTTTTGTCTAAATTTTGTAAAACTTCTCTTATTTCTTGTCAACGGTCTTGAGGACCACCATTTGGTCTAATTCTTATAAAAGTCTTATCTCTAGTCGTTTGTCATGAGGACTACTTTTGGTTAAAATCTTGCAAAACTCCTACCTCTTTTTGCTAGTCATTGGACCACTTTTGGTCAGAATCTTGTACAACTCTTACCACTTTTTGCTAGTCATGAGGACCACTTTTGGTCAGAATCTTGTAAAACTCTTACCTCTTTTTGCTAGTCATGAGGACCCTTTGGTCAGAATCTTGTAAAACACTTAACCTCTTTTTGTTAGTCATGAGGACCCTTTGGTTAGAATCTTGTAAAACTCTTATCCTCTTTTTGCTAGTCATGAGGACCCTTTGGTCAGAATCTTGTAAAACACTTAACCTCTTTTTGTTAGTCATGAGGACCCTTTGGTTAGAATCTTGTAAAACTCTTATCCTCTTTTTGCTAGTCATGAGGACCACTTTTGGTCAGAATCTTGTAAAACTCTTACCTCTTTTTGCTAGTCATGAGGACCCTTTGGTCAGAATCTTGTAAAACACTTAACCTCTTTTTGTTAGTCATGAAGACCCTTTGGTTAGAATCTTGTAAAACTCTTATCCTCTTTTTGCTAGTCATGAGGACCAACTTTGGTCAAAATTTTGTAAACTCTTACCTCTTTTGCTGGTCATGAGGACCACCTTTGGTCAAAATCTTGCAAAACTTCTTTTGTTGCCAGTCATGAGGACCACCTTTGATCAGAATATTGTAGAACTATTACCTCTCTTTGCTAGTTATGGGACCACCTTTGTCTAAATCTTGTAAAACTATCACCACATTTTGCTAGTCATGGGGGGGATGGCTACCATTGGTAAAATTATGTGGTATATTATAATCCACACAGAACATTTTACATAATAACACAAACCAAAACCCTCTGCCTCCTTGTTGGAGTCGAACTCACTTATCCAATAATCCTTCTTCGCCTGGTCCTCGATGTGACGCCAGTCTACTGTAAGTCTCTTCATGAGATGGAAGGCGTGGACTGGGTTTCCTGCCAGTCTTTCCATGATGCCTTCGTCAGTAGCGACGCCCTCGGCTGACACCTGCTCGTATTCCTGTAGGTACCTGTGAAATAGATACATATTACTTCAGGGTAGTGAACCTTGAATTATACATTAGTGGAAACTGTGCATTTGTTTTCATTTCTAGAAATATTTGCAACAGGGAACAAATATATGTGTTTGAAACATTAAATAGATGTTTGTAAGAAATAATTCATATATATACACTAGCTGACCAACCCAACGCTACCCGGGAAAACTCCGCTGAAAAACTCTGAAATATTTTCCTGCATCACCTTGTACTGATTATACATTATTGGAAACTGTGCATTTATTTTCATTTCTAGAAATATTTGCAAAAGGGAACAAATATTATCTGTGTTGGAAACATTGAATAGATGTTTGTAAGAAATTTATATATATATATATATATATATATATATTATATATATATATATATATATATATATATATATATACACACACACACACACACACACACACACACACACACACACATATATATATATATATATGAAGTAATAATAGTCCACACTTATGTAAAAATGTGTATTAAAATACATAAAAGACGGGAGCTTTCGTCTACTTGATCAGTAGACCTCATCAGTACGGCTGATGAGGTCTACTGATCAAGTAGACGAAAGCTCCCGTCTTTTATGTATTTTTAATACACATTTTTACATAAGTGTGGACTATTATTACTTCAGATATTTCAGTCACGTTATGGTGATTTTTTTTTTTTTTGAGAAGAGAAGATATATATATATAGATATGATATATATATATATATATAGATACTATAAATATAAGATATATATATAGATAGTATATATAGTATTAGGTATAATATAATAGTATATATCATATCTATATATCATATAATATATATCTATATATATCTATATAATATATATATATATATATATATATAGATATATGATATAGATATAGAATATATATATATATATAATATATATATATGATATAGGATATATATATATATATATATATATATATATATATATATATATATATAGATATATATATATATATATATATATATATATATATATATATATATAATATATATATATAAGATATATATATAGAATTATTATATATATATATATATATATATATGATATATATCTATATATATAATAAATATATATATATATATAGAATTATATACACACACACATACTAGCTGACCAACCCAGCACTACCCAGGAAAACTCTGCTGAAGAACTCTGAAATATTTTCCTGCATCACCTTGTACTGGCTGTCCCTTTTATCCAGGAATGACTGTGCTGACTGTCCCATTTATCCAGGTGTTACTGAGGTGACTGTCCCTCTTATCCAGAAATTACCATAACTCTGCCTTTTATCCAAATATTACTTAGCTGACTGTCCCATTTATCTTGATGTTACTTTGGTGACTCCCATTTATTCAGGTATTACTGAACTGACTGTCCCATTTACCCAGGTAATACTGTGCTGACTGTCCCATTTACCAGTGTATTACTGTGCTTACTGTCCCATTTACCCAGGTAATACTGTGCTGACTGTCCCATTTACCAATGCATTACTGTGCTTACTGTCCCTTTTATCCAGATATTACTGTGTCGAGTTATGCATTCCTTTAAAACCGTGGGAAATGTACTTACAGAAATGTTCTGCATATTGCCGTCTATAGAACGTTAATCCCCCCCCCTCTCTCTCTCTCTCTCTCTCTCTCTCTCTCTCTCTCTCTCTCTCTCTCTCTCTCTCATGTCAAGATTTGAATTCCCCGAAGACCACTGCAAAAGCATTTGATGATATGTACTACGGATGTTGCTATTCATAAAACCTCATCTCTCTCTCTCTCTCTCTCTCTCGTCTTCGCAGTAGCCATCTCTCTCTCTCTCTCTCTCTCTCTCTCTACACGATAAAAACCCAAATAAATTTCAAGAACAGGGAAACAGCTGCTAAACGCAAAAACACATAGGAAGCCACGTAAGTGCACGAAGGAAGAAAAAGAAAAAAGAATAAACAGCGATAGATTGCATCTTGAACCCGTACGTAACCTTGGCTGAGTCATCTTTCTTGCACCTGACACAGAATACCTTTGCGGGCTCCACTGGAAGCCGACAACAGTCATGAAATATCCCAGATGATGGCTCTGCAGTTATTAGGGGTCTTACATTGCTTGCGGTGCAGAGTACAGTGACTGTAGTCTTTGTACTCCTTTTTTTCAGTGAAGTTGCTATGTCATGTTTTTTTTTAGTTTTTGTAAGTTATGAGAAAAATAATGACGATAAGGTTTAGCGTGGTCTATCCAGTATGAGGAAAATATATAACGAATATGTCTTCTATGTGCAGTTACCACTTCATGCAGATAACATAGTCTATTTTTCATATGATAAAAATAATGACGATTACATTTTTTTGTGTGCACCGTTGCTACTTTTTTTTTTTTTGCAAGCAGATTGCGTATTCTACGTATAGTACGACAAAATCAAAGACGAGTAGGACTTTTTTTACGTGTAGAGTGGCCATTTCGTATTTTTTAAGGCGATAGTTTGTGTATAATATGTGAAAATTAATGACGAATAGGTCTTTTTATGTGTAGAGTTGCCACTTCATGTTTTTTTTATTTTACTGTTTGCGTGACTAACTTGGGTCGAGAAAAATGTGAAGAAGTTCCATTAGGTTCAATGAAAAGTAAATTCATTGAGGTCTTTAAGATAATGCAACGTGAGCTGATTCATATGTTTTGGTCATAGCTAATATTCTTTATGTAAAAAATATGTGAATGTTATAATAGTGCCTTTTGCATGCTATACCCATCCGGAACGCGACTGTAGGATTGAAACAAAGCAGAAAGAGTTAGCGCAGTTAACTGAAGGAGCAAATTGCAGGAAATTGAAGAGGTTAACTCGATAACTTGTGGTGCTTAATTGTAGCACTTCTGTCGCAAGAACTTTGTGCTTTGATGAGTATTCTCTCTCTCTCTCTCTCGTGGGAATAGAAATCGACTTTACAGTAAAGATCGTTACAAGTTAATCAAAATACTGCATTTGTTGACCTATTAGAAGTACAAGAATTCCTTACTAAACGTAAGATAGAAGGTAACATAATGACGACAGTGGACAATAATTTTGTTCAGAATTGGCAAAATAATTCTCTCTCTTTCTCTCCCCCAATAACCTCCCCATCCCTATCTTTCTCTGACACATGACGTTTCAACCAGAACGGTCAGTATCTGTCTAACATCTGCTCCATCAGTAAATCCTCGTCATTTCCACAGTTGCTGGTGCTTGCAAACACCATATGGTGGAAGCCACTCCATACTCCTCGTTTTAAAAGTCACTTTTTCTGGTCTCACGCAAAAGCCAGCAATGTGTATAATGTCCTTGAGAGTTCAGGCAAAGTTTGTTTACATGTAGAGAAAATGGGAGTAAATGTTGCAATGATATTTAGTTTTAGGATAAATTCGTGAAGTCGCGTAAACATTGCCATAGCATTGAATTCTTTTGACAAAAGTAAACATGAAATCGATCTAAGTTTTGGGAATTATCTGAGAGAGAGAGAGAGAGAGAGAGAGAGAGAGAGAGAGAGAGAGAGAGAGAGAGAGAGAGAGAGAGAGAGGGGTAAATGTTACAGTGATATTTAGGTTAGAATAAACTTGCGAAACCGTGTATTACCATACAGTTAATTCTTTTAACAGAAGTTTTTGGGAATTACCTTGAGAGAGAGAGAGACCTTACAGACCTTACATCTTGTTCGGGTTGCCCCAGGTCCCTCAGTGTGAGGCACCTCTAATGTCTACCAGAGAGTTGCTAGTACATCTTCCGGTATATTTTGCATCTTCCAATCTTGGATGGTCTGGGATGCAGCTTAGATATTTGTCGAGCTTATTCTTAAACACATCTACGCTCACTCCTGATATATTCCTCAGATGAGCTGGCAACGCATTGAATAGACGCTGCATCATCGATGCTGGTGCGTAGTGGATTAATGTTCTGTGTGCTTTCCTTATTTTTCCTGGTATAGTTTTGGGCACTATTAATCTACCTCTGCTTGATTTTTCTGATATTTTTAGCTCCATGATGTTTTCGGCTATTCCTTCTATCTGTTTCCATGCCTGAATTATCATGTAGCGTTCTCTTAATCCTTTTCTTATGACTATAAATTTTAAGGAATCTTTTAAGGATTTCTAGTCTCCCAGTAGTCAAGATCCTTAACTTCTTCTATTCTAGCTGTAAAGGACCTTTGTACACTCTCTATTTGTGCAGTATCCTTTTGATAGTGTGGGTACCATATCATATTGCAATATTCAAGTGGACTACGAACATATGTTTTATAAAGCATAATCATGTGTTCAGCTTTTCTTGTTTTGAATTGCTGTAACAACATTCCCATTTTTGCTTTACATTTTGCCAATAGAATTGCTATTTGATCATTGCATAACATGTTCCTATTCACCATCACACCGAGGTCTTTAACTGCGTCCTTATTTGTGATTGTCTCATTAATAGGTCCCGTATATGCATATAACTTTCCTTCTCTGTCTCCATAATTTATTGATTCAAACTTATCAGAGTTAAATACCATCCTATTTACCTCTGCCCAATCATATACTTTGTTGAGGTCTCTTTGTAGCACGTTCCTACCTTCATCACAAGTAATTTCTCTACTTATTCTTGTGTCATAGGCGAAACTACTCACTACCGAGTCCTTAACATTACTGTCTATGTCTGCAATCATAATAACAAACAGTAATGCAGCTAACACCGTACATTGTGGGACACTGGATATTACCTTAGCATCATCCGATTTCTCATCGTTTGCAATAACTATCTGTTTTCTGTTGTGTAAAAATTCTTTTAACCATCATCCTACTTTATCCACTATATTATGTTTTCTAATTTTCTTCGCTAATATATTATGATCTACCTTGTCAAAAGCTTTTGCAAAGTCTAGATAAACCACATCTGTTTCATTTCCGCTTTTCATATTTTTGTATATGTTCTCACGGTGGACTAACAGTTGGGTTTGTGTACTTTTTCCGGGTACGAAACCATGTTGTCCTACATTAAACCAATTATTTTTTATTAAATGTTTCCTAATATTTTTCTTCATTACCCTTTCATACACTTTCATAATATGTGATGTTAGACTCACAGGCCTATAATTACTTGCCTCTAGTCTTGATCCACTTTTGAATGTAGGGGTAATATATGCTAATTTGTGCACATCATAAATCTTGCCTGTATCTACACTTTGTCTTAATAATATTGCAAGTGGCTTTGCAATACAAGAATTACTTTCTCTAGCAAAATAGCAGGGACACCATAATACAACCATAATCTCCTATTCATTCTTTCCAGTCTACGAAAGGAAAGTTAGTCTCCGGATAGGAGGATAGTCCAGTCCTTGTGATTTCTACATATTTCATCCAATTTTTCTATTATTGTGTCAAACTCTTTAGTATAAGGGGGTCTATATATTACTATGTTCATTAATTTTTCAGATTCAAATTCTACTGCTATTAGTTCACATTCTGAGTTACTATATTTCTCATATATTTTTCCTTGTTTTTTGTCTTTCCCATATATCGTGGTTCCCCCTTGATTCCTATTTTTTCTATCTGATCTATGAGTTTGGAACCCTTTTATTTGATCGTCATTCCCAGTCTCTTGGGAATACCAGGTTTCGCTTATATTCATTATATCTATTTTCTTTTCAATTTGGGTTAGTTCTTCTAATTACTCTATTTTTCTTTTTGAGTTACACGTAACTAAACCCTGCGCATTCATCACTATGATGGTTTGCGTGTTTTTTCCTTCATTTAATATGGGTAATAATAAGGTTTTTCCCACATCTCTTTCCTGTTCTGGTATGTTGTTCTTTTCTTCATTTCCAGAAATTCTGACATTAAAAAATCCAACTTTTCCATAATATTTGATCTTCCTTCATCATAATTATTCATTTTGTGTCTGAATCTGCAATTTTCTCCATATCTGCAATATCCTCTTGCATCGTAAATACAGTATTTATCTCTTGAGCTGTATCTTGGAGCTGATGCTTGGAAATTTTTTGCTGACACTCCATATCGCGGTGATGGCTTGCTTTTTTCCTTCACCTCATATTCTTAGTTCATCTCTTTATTTGTTTTTCTTATTTTAGATTTTATTATTTGATTGATTATTTAATTGATTTTGATTCATGGCTACAGGGTGCATATATTTACATTTTTTGTCGAACTTACATCCTTTTCCTTCTTTTAGGTTTTTGCATATTTTTGGATGTAGATCTCTGCAATCATCCTCATAGCCGTGTAGGTATGCACATTTACCATAGATATCATAGTTGTGACATACCCTGGGATGTTTGTAGTAACATCTTTCTCCGAATCTGCAATTCTCTCTTTTCAAAAGGTTGCAGACTTTGTCTTTCTTGTCTATTTTTTCCTCTTTCCCATCAGTGTGCAGATCTGGGTAGAGCCTCTTCGGGATTTTCTTTTGTGTTGTCATGTCGTTATTTATTTCTTCGTATGTATGCTGCTTGATTGCCTCGTTTGTAGTATCATTGAGTATCTCTGCATCCATACTTTTATCTTGTTTTTTGTTTTCCTTATTTTTTTCTGCCATTTCAGTTTTGTTTACTTCTTTTCCGTTTTCCTCTTCTTCTTCTTTCTCTTCCTATTCTTCTTCATCCTCAACTATTTGTACATTAAGTCTTGATTAAATAACATGTTGAGCAAAATATTCTGGTATCCTTACTCATATCTTGCATTACTTCAGCACATTGAGGATGCGTCGGAATGTTGCATGCAGAACATTTTCTGATCAGGTTTTGTGGATTAACTATGCTATACCACACCTTACACAGTTTGCATGCTTTTGGCATTCTTTTTCCTATTGCATCAATTAGGATATTCACAATGTTCACCTTATTCATTTTCTTTGTCGGAATATGTAGATTGATGTAAATTTTCTTTGAGTCTCTTGACTACTTGGATTTTATTTGGAACTTCTTCAATTATTTTCAAGATGTTTTCTGTTGATTTGTTCCAGTTTGAAGGATCATATCCTTCTAATATGTCTATGAATGCTTTTGTATCTTTTTGGTTAGGGCTGTTGTTGATCTCATAAATGAGAAATGCCAGCTCCCTCCCTGCTACCTCATCGTATTGCGAATCTGCTAAACACGCTAAATTTCGCAATTTTTTTGCACAGTTGGAACTTACTGCCATCTTGATCTGATTTACAATATTTCACTTGATAAACTAACTTAGTAGACCCTTTATTCTACTATTTTCACACTAATCTTATCACCAACCGTTCATGAACACTTCAAGATATTTTTCAATTTCCAGATGTATGTTAAAACGTGTGATATCTGTTGATTAATCAGACTGCGCGGGAACGTCTCACCAAACAAAATGGCACTGAGAGAGAGAGAGAGAGAGAGAGAGAGAGAGAGAGAGAGAGAGAGAGAGAGAGAGAGAGAGAGAGAGAGAGAGAGAGAGAGAGAGAGAGAGAGCATAATCCCAGGAAATTACTCATCGCCATTCATTAAATAAACAAATTCCTAGCTAGACAATTACCACAGGTAAACCACCAGGTAAGTGGTCCTCATTCGTGGGATAAAAACTACATTTCGTTCTTTGTCCTCTACCACTAACTCATTTACATGCATTCACTGACTCAATCATGCCCCTCCCCCTACACACAGAAATTCACTCACTCTCACACATCTACACCAACTGATCAAGTTACGTGGCAAAATATGAAGAGGAAAATCATCTTTATATACTGCGCCAATCTGGTATTTTCTTCGGAGTTACGGTTTTGCTTTCCTCGTCAGTCGGTTCCTGCAGAATGAAACGGCCAGGATCCCTACTCTTCTTCTTTGCCGGAGAGAAAATTCTCTTCGCAGCTGTTGTCATTTTTGTTGTGAGTATTGTCGGCTGATTGCATTTTTTTTCCCTTTTCGGTGGCATGTCATTTAGTCTTCTAATATCAAGGAGATAAACGGGATTGTATTGAGGTGAAACGATATTCCAATTGTATGTGACTGCTATTGCACATGTTACTTATATATTAGCTAAATCCACAAGGGAAATTCAAAATGAAATGACAAAGTGCCAAGTACTTTCGCGTATTGAACACACGAAGATGTGTTAAATACACGAAAGGTTTGGGGCACTCTTGTCATTTCATTTTGAACTTGCCTACTGGCTTTAGCTAATAAACAAGATCACATGATTACTAATGTTTTTGTGATTTGTTTATATATATCATATATATATAATATATACACATTTTATATATATATATATACATATATATATATATATATATATATATATATATATATATATATATATATATATATATATGTGTATACAGAGAGAGAGAGAGAGAGAGAAATACATATATTGGTCAAATTACTGTAATCGTTAAGAGGAGTGCTTGGTTTTAATCTCTATGAGACGAAGAACGATTTAATCAAGATTTGTAAGCTCCATTTTTCCTCTGGTGCTCTGGTGAGTTAAGTAGTGAATTTTTGGATTGATGGTTAGTCAAATGTGGTGGGTCGCAGCCACAGTGCAGAATTAAGCTGAAGTCAAATAAATTTTTTTTTGCATTGTAATTCAAGGATACGCGTTTGTATACTGTAAGACAATTCAAGATAAGCATATGCATTGTCTCCTTCTTATTCTAGGTTACGTGTGTTTACAAGTTGAGAGACTTGAAGTTGACAGTAAACGCATGTGACCCAAAGGCGAGGCTAAAGGGTCCTTTGGAGTTGGACAGCCAAGAGTTGCTGGAAATAATCAGGCTAAACCACCTCGCACCACCATCAGACCTGCCACTTAACCTGACGCGTCATAACGACGTAGAATACTCCCTGAACCAATACGAGTTCGGCTGGGAGTTCATCCATTTCTACAGCAAGCAGTTCTTCAGCGAACAACACAAGCCCGGGTTCTTCATAGAAGCCGGTGCCCTGGATGGGGAGTTCATGTCCAACACCCTCTGGCTGGAATGGCATCTGGGCTGGACTGGACTCTCGATCGAGCCTGATCCAGTGAATTTCAAGTACCTGGTCTGGAAGAGGAGGAAGGCGTGGCTCTCAAACACCTGCGTTTCTGAGAAGGAGTACCCGAAAGAGGCGGTTTTCGAGACTCTGCAGCAGAGGTCAGAGTCCTACGCCATGCTGTGGCTCTACCGAGCAAACTCCAGGAGGACTGGAACCTTTCTGACCAGTCTGGAAGGGGACTTTGCAGACTTCTCAGCGGTTGCTTATTCGACGGTCCAGTGCTTTCCATTGGCGAGTTACCTCTTGGCCTTGAACGTGTCCTCGGTGGATTACCTGTCCCTCGATGTCCAGGGGAACGAATGGGACATCCTGAAGAATATTCCCTGGAACAGGACAGCCATCAGGGTCTTGGCCGTGGAACACTATCGCCACGACGCGAAAACCATCGAGGAAAGAGACCAACTGGACCAAGATTTTGTGAATTACATGGAAAGTATTAATTACCTCTTCATTGACAGTGACGACAAAGCCAATTACATATTCGTTTCGAAAGACGACGCCATTGCTAAAATGAGCCTGATCAAATATAAGGATAGGTATGAAAATTCGGAGAAGTCATCAGTGAATGATGAAAGCGTCATGAAAAACTCCTAATTCGGTGCCTAGCATCAAAGATACTAAACTTCATTGGGTAAAAAGGATGTTGACTGAGTAATGTGTCATATTGAGATTTGTCTACCCTTTTCTTGGAAGCTGTGATAAGATAATGATTTTCAAGTATGTGGCTCTTTTGCGCTCAGTATAAAGTTAACGTGGTATAATATCAAAGTATGTTGTGTATTGTAGCCAACATATGTGACCACATTCACTAACAACCATTGTAATTGGCCTGTATAGTGTTGCCCCCATAAACTTGAAAATAAACTTCAATATAAAGAGAATATTGCTAAGAAAACCTAATTACTGGGCTTGTAAAAACGCATCCAAGGACTGCGGAGAGAGGGAGAGAGAGAGAGAGAGAGAGAGAGAGAGAGAGAGTAGTGTGTTTCTCTCTCTCTCTCTCGTCAAACAAAAGGTAAACGTGTCTTTAGAAATAATTCCACGAACAGCCACCATTATGCTCTTAATGGATCGTGTGTCTAATGAAAATTGAAGGGCCACGAAGTGTGTGTGTATATATATATATATATATATACATACATACATACATATATATATATGTGTATAGATATATAATATATTATATATATAATATATATATATATATATATATATATATTATCCTTATATATAATGAATACATAATATATATATCCTAGAATATATATATAATCATATATATATATATATCCTATATTATACATATATACATATGTTATGTATGTATGTATGTATGTATATATCTTATATATACTATATCATGTACTATAGATTGTATATATATAATATATATATCTATATCATTATATATATATATATATATATGTATGTATAATATATTATATATTACCTATAATGTATATATATATATATAAATATATATATATGTATGTCTATATCATATATATATATATATATATCTATATATATATATATATATATATTTGCGTGAGGATCTTGGCGTTGAAAAAATTTCTTCAGTCTCTTCAGGTTCGTTAAACCGAAAAAATTGATCGTAGTCTTCAGCTTATTAAAACCTTAGTTACTCATATCTTTTATGAATAGCTAATACTACGTACTACGTAAAACCACATCGTACACCTAAGATATTCACCGTTTTTTATTGTGAAAATAGCCGATGGAAAAGGGTATTACGGTGATGAATGCATTCTTCTTTAATACTTCCCAAACATCAGTTAATAGGAATGCAGTGTCTATACCTGGTAATCACACATTTCCCTAATGAATTTCTCGTTATTTTTTTTTTTCAATAAAACCACGATATTACTTCATATTTTCTCTTTCACGTATCGGGCGTCTTGACCTTGTTGGTTCGTCTCGCATTCATGGAAAAATTGCACTAGGAACAGGTTTTCAGCTGATATTTTCCCATGTGGCCAAACATGGTCGCTTTTTTTTTTTTCTTAAGATGGCGTCTGGAAGGTTTTAGTTTTCCTCTAAAGACTGGAGAGGAAAATGTTTGTTTCGTCCCTAAATGTTGGGGAAAACGTTAATTTTTTAAATTTTGGGGGAAAATGTTGTTCCGTTTCTAAAAATTGGGGAAAATGTTCATTTTTTCCTGAAAATTTGGGGGGGAGATTTATATTTTTTCCTAAAAGCTATGGGAAATTATTTTCCCTAAAAGTAGGGGTAATTTTTTTCCTTTAAAGCTGGAGAGAATTTTTTTTATTTTTATGAAAATATGGTCCGTAAACGCTTGGAGAAAATGTTTATTTTGTTCCTATGAGTTGAGGGAAATTGTTAATTTTTCCCCTAAAAGTTGCGGGAAGAAATGGCACATTCTCTTCTTAAAGCATTAAATTTTTTTTTCTCTTGTTTATTTTGGGAGGTCCTCAAATAGTCCCTCTGGAAGGGGTTTCTTTATTTGTCAGTCAGAATTAAATTCGAGTAGGCGTCTATTAATATTTCTGATAAATAAAAGACAGTTATACTCATTATTATCTATAAATATGAAACATGCCACTGTTCAAAAGTTACTGGCAATTAGCTTATTCAAGACGAACTTCTGATTTCGTTGGTGTATTTCGTTTTATTACAATACATTTTCCGTAATATCATTACCATTTGCATTTTATTGATAATAATAATAATAATAATAATAATAATAATAATAATAATAATAATATACTTCATCTCAACTCAGTCCATATAGAGATAAGAAAGGTAGATACAATACAGTGTAAATGATTTAGATACGAGATAAAGTGTTATAAGTTACGGTAACACCGAAGCATTGCTGTCAATAATAATAATATTTATATTAATCTTAATAACATATACCAAAAGAACTTACGAGGGACAGCCCGAGAACTATATTCTTTCGCAGAGTTCCCATTAAAAAAGTTAGCAAACTAATGTTGGTAGGTCACAGTAAGACCCGAGAACCCAACCAACGCGATGAACGCAGCGTACAATTCTGGAGTGTTTCTGTGCAGCCTGGAAGCGTCGTTCCAGGTAATGTTCCCACATTAGTGGCATTGGCGAATGTGCTGGAATGCGCTGGTAGACAGGAAGAACGCGTACGTTCAATCTCCTTTACAGGGCGAAAGAGTTGTCATGGAGTCGCGTTTTTCCTTTTTTTATGTTTTTTTTTCTTATTTTTTTTATCGCCATTTCCCCCCTTTCATGTGAGTGATTGTGTTTTTGGAGCGTGATTCTTCTTCTTCTTCTTCTTCTTCTTCTTGATTTTGGAAGGAAGGAAGAATTTTTGTTACCAGTTAACTGGAATGTCTGACTGAAAATGTTATAGTCAAGTTTGTTAACGGTGAGTTTATATGTATATATATATATATATATATATATATATATATATATATTAAATATATATAATATATATATAATTATATATATATATATATATATTTCTATTATTATATATATATATATATATATTATATATATACATACATACATATACATATATAATATATATATATATATATATATATATATATATATATATATATATATATATATATATATTATATATATATATATAAGTATGTACGCATGTGTGCCTTATATAATAATAAGATAATTTATGTACATATTAATGCGCGTATCCGGGAGTATCTATTCTCTCCTAGAAATGAAGGCAGCTCACTTGTTAGCCCTGCATTGAAGTCTCCAGTAACATTCCTAACAAATCCGCGTAATTACCGAAAGAAAATATGTACAGTCTTTCCCGATCTGTAACTGCTACAGCTCAGAGGTCTATTTGTCCAACGTGAAATTAATCTTGGGGATTTTGATCCACAGGAGGAAGGTGGCAGACCCTATTTTATAAATTCATCGGAGCTAAAGAGAAAATAGTAAAAGTACTTCCCTGGGTGTCATTAAACTGAATGAGAAGTGACAGCTGCATAAAATACGGTAATTAAACAAGCTTCTTTTTCCTTGGCTTCTCTGATAAATTGCAGTTTATGTATGTCTCTAGTGTTTGGTAATTCATATTAATTTTTCTGATTGTTGTTCTCTCAGTTCTCTGGTATTTTATTTTTTTCACTGGTATTTTATGCTTGTTCCCCCTCGCCTCGAAATCGTGTAAGAGAATCTGCTACGAGCATTGCAATATTACATTTATTTGAGAAAATCCCATATTGTCCCTTTTACGGCCAGACTTCACGATCGGATATTTAACTCTTCACAGAGTAGTTCTACACTGCATTAAGAACATATCGGCAACTTCTCGCAAACAATTCACATCCATGTTGAATATAAGACTTAAATACGAGTCTACGACTACCTGTTACATCTGCAATTGCTAAATATTCGCTCTCCATTACAGTCGTTGACTCGTTTACAAGTTGTTTATGACATGTATGCAACAAGTTGCAGACATTCTGATGGCATATATTGATGTAATGTTGACACTCCCTAAAACACCCATAACGTCTAAAACACCAAACGTTTTAGGAACTGACTACAGAGCTTTGCAATTAGTTGTAAGTTGTTTTGAGTCATTGAGGCTGGAAAAGGCTGAAAAAGCTATTGCTGTTTATGTGGAGAGAGAGAGAGAGAGAGAGAGAGAGAGAGAGAGAGAAGAGAGAGAGAGAGTTACAAGGATTAGGATGTCTCAGACTTGTTAGTTCATCCGAGGAGACATCGTGTGCTCACTTATCTCTAGGAGCAAGTTTTGCAATTCTTTCATAGTCCTAATGACTCAGTCTAGCTTTCTTTTTTTAACACTTCCACACTGATTTTTGTACGGAGAAAGAGCGGGGAATAAGTTCTTATCGTTTTGAAGAAGAAGAAGAAGGAGAGAGAGAGAGAGAGAGAGAGAGAGAGAGAGAGAGAGAGAGAGAGAGAGAAAACGCGTGTGTTTGAGCAATTTTTTAGCAATCATGCGTCAAGCAAAGAGGACACACTAGTCATCCAGAGTTTTGCATAAGCCAGTTAATTCGCAACAGTTTAATAGTAATAATGAAAACGTTGAATCATTTGCGTGTAGGTGACTACACGATTGGAAAGTGTTACATGGGATGAATTGCAAACGTTGCAGTATGATTGTTGAAGCCTGATCATTGCGACTCAGTACTCTGACGTTAATAGTTTGGTTAAATAGGTCCGCTCGTGCACGCATACACACTCACTGACACAGACAAACACACACATTTATATATATATAATAAATTTATATATATATATATATATATATATATATATATATAGATATATGATATATATGTATATATATCTATATATATATATATATATATATATATATATATATATATATATATATATGAGTTACTATTTCTATTAAATCATTTTTTCAGTGAAGACCTGCACATTCTGACGGACATAATACCGTTCTTAGTTTTAAAAGTAAATTCGAAGATTACCAAGAAAGGTCTCTGGTCAAATTCGATAACTAATTTCTTGGCTCTAGCCCTTTTTTATTTTTTAAAATTTAATTTTTCTTGGTTGGCTGTAAATTACCGACAGCAGATATCATCCAAGTTAGTCGTGATTAGCCACAACTCACACTGCTCACCAACCAGTAATTACAGTGGAAATCCGTCTGCCAGTCATCAGCAAGAAAGAAGCTTCAGCGATTTTGGTTTATTGGTTTAGGAAATTTAGCGTCTGTTCTACAATGAGAAGGTAATCAGAGCACTTCATCAACGTGTGTTCAAATGAAGTTTTCAAGGCCTATAAGAATTATTTGCCTGACTAAACCACATTCTTCGATAGGCAATAACTTCAATCCTGATCGGTGGTGAGTATGGACAGTCGATGTGTCGTTTACCAACTCTCCACATTTACCAGCGATCAGGATTGGAGTATATATATACTGAGAATCTCAAACCTCATTTGAACACATGTTGAAGACGGATTCTAATTAGCCCATTTTTTTTGTAAAGCGGATGGTAAATTTCAAGAACCAGTGTCATTGAGGCATTATTCTTGCTTCTGATTGGCCGATGGATTTGAACGAGCTTGGCCAATCAAGATTAAACTAAGATGATTCTACTCTGTATATTTACAGCCAACTCAGAAAAGGCTATAGCCCAGAAATTGATAACTGAATTGGGCATTGAATTTACAGGATTTTAAACTTCATAGAACAAACCTCCCCTATCTGCCAAATATGCATCTTTCATATTTCTGGACTTCCTATTTCGGCAAAGTATGAAGTGTCTCTCAGACCATACATCCTGGATGGTGAGAGAAACAGACTTGATACTTTGTTGAAACAAGAAATCGATGGTGAAATCACCGCCGATGTAGTGACGTAAATAAAAATTGGAGGGACGATCTGTTATGTTACTGTTACGGGACATTCACTTACAAACGCATAAGAAAATAATACTTAATTAAGCTGCTGAAAACTGTCCAACATTGGTCGGCGAAATTCTTGAGGGAACACCAGCAATCATCCATTATCTCTTTTAAAAGTCTTTCTGAGCTACAAGAATCTTCCTATTTCCTCCACCACCACACAGAAGAAAGTTATCATTAACAATAATTATCCCGGTTCGTTCATGGTCCCACGAAGAAACCAGGGTTCTTCAGGAAATAAAAAAAATAGATGAAGAAACGACGAGAAAATAAATAAATTGCTGAAGGCAGAACTAATGGGACAAGAGCTCTCACTAAAAGCACTATCATTGGATAGTAATGGTCTTTAATTATAGACAACACACTTCAGGGATTGCTCTGGTCTACCAGATAATCTTAAGCACATGGTTTTGTACACAAACAAACAAAAACACACACAAATAAATATATATATATATATATATATATATATATATATATATATATATATGTATATATGTATATATATACGTATATAATACTATATATATATATATATATATATATATATATATATATATATATATATATATATATGACTGGTAACAATGTTCTCTTACAGCAGAATTCCATCTAATAAAAGGAGCCCAAAAAACACCAAAATATAGAGAAAATATTATATTTTAGAGTGCTGTTCTCTTCAGGCAGGTGAATGACAAAAATTACAGAAAAAGGTGGTATTTTATACTGTGAATGGATCTCTTGGTATAAATACCACCTTTTCTGTAACTTTTCTCATTCATATACCTTGAGAGAGACAGCAGTCTCTGAAATATATTTCCAGGAAATATAGAATTTCTCCAATATTTTGGCGTTTTTATGGGCTCCTTTTACCTATATATATATATATATATATATATATATATATATATATATATTATATAGATTATATAGATATAGATATGTAGATGTATAATAGATACTATAGATATATGTTATATATATATATGTATATATATATAGTATATATATATGTATATATATATATATGTATAGTATATATATATATATATATATATATATATATATGATATATATATATATATATATAATTATATATATATATATTTTTTTTTATATATATATATATGTATGTATGTATGTATATATTATACAGAGAGAGAGAGAGAGAGAGAGAGAGAGAGAGAGAGAGAGAGAGAGAGAGAGCGCAAACGTACAGCTGAATTTCATTCATTTCCTCCATTATTTGTTAATTGAAACCATTGCGAGATATCAATTATAAATGATTGGGTAATACCATCTTATTTTTTTATCTCATCTTTTTCTATCTCGGCTAAGTCAAGTGTCCTGACAGCCTAAAAACATGATTTTATTTATAGAGGTAAATATTGGAGCCGGATAACGTACGAGGAGTTGGATGGCTAAAACTATTTCTCCAAAACATTAAGACATTGACACTAAATATGTGCTCTGAAAATACAACATGGAACTACATAGACTTGATATCTTCTCTAATATACGCAATATCATCTTGATCTGTATATTAAAGATAGGCTGGAGATAAGGCTATACACCAACACACCCTGTCAACTTAGATATGCGATAATGCATTCGTTCCCTGAGCCCGTTTTTTTTTCTTTTTTTTTTTAAAGTTTGTCAGAAATTCCCGAAGGACAATGCAAAAGGCTCTGCATTACTAAACAAGCATTGAAACAATACACTCATCAAAAATGGTATTTTATGAGCCTCATAACTTTAGGCAATTTCCCATATCATTGTATTGATAACATATGCTTATCTTTGTTTATTTTATTGTGTATTGTTTTAAGAGAATTGCCAATATATCTTTATATTTTGTTTTGTCAACAATTTGATGAGAGAGAGTGAGAGAAAGAAAATGTAACTACTGGAAAGTGTGATAGAGGGAGAGGGACGTAACTCCTAAAACACACACACACACACACACACACACACACACACACACACAGAGAGAGAGAGAGAGAGAGAGAGAGAGAGAGAGAGAGAGGCAACGAGACGTAACTCCAAGACAGAGAGAGAGAGAGAGAGAGAGAGAGAGAGAGAGAGAGAGAGAGAGAGAGAATCAAAATATCCCTCAAAAACTTCTATAAATCGATTCTCCATCAAAAAAACTCGCCTGTCAACGAACTCGTCCATTTCCTCTGGGAAGTTCTGACCAAAAGAAGGCTCTCATGAAATTCCTCCACTTTCATTAGTGATTTCGGGGTTGATTATTAAAGATCACAACAAAAATACATTGAACAACACTTGTCTTCTTTTTAATTTCGTTTTTACACTTTTTTTTTTTTTTTTTGCTCTTTCTTACCTATTTTTCTGATATGAGTCGAGTCTTAAATGAAACGACAAATGTAGTTAGAACCCATAACTTTCTCTCTCGCTCTCGATTCGAAAGTTTTAACTGATATATGTTTACCTAGATGCTACATTACTGCCTCTCTCTCTCTCTCTCACTCTCTCTCTCTCTCTCTCTCTCTCTCTCGAATGGCTTCATGATGTATGTGTTTACCTTGATCATTATTGCTCTCTCTCTCTCTCTCTCTCTCTCTCTCTCTCTCTCTCTCTCTCTCTCTCTCTCTCTCTCTCTCTCTCTCGCTGAAGACTCAGTGGCTTCTACTAATATAAAACATCACACTCGTCATAATAATAATAATAAGAATAAAAATAATAACAATAATTAATAGATAATAATAATAATAATAATAATATAAAATTGATAATATTTTACTACTATAGATTCTCCTCTGGACAAATAAGTAAAAAAAAGAAGATAGATATATAAAGTTCACCTCAAATATAAATATTTCCTACAACTAGGGAACTCTTTAACAGGCGTCAGAAAAGACAATGGACCAGAATCGGGTAGATGCGTTATGCAGTGTTAAAACACGTAAGACAAAATTGGCAAATGCGATACACGACGCACTAGTGTAATACGACTTACCTTATGGCGAATAAGTCACGAAATGATTCAAATTCGGCGCACGATTACGTAAATTCATTCAGTAATACGGCTAGTTTTCGTTAGCTTCCGTGGCATGGGAGATAAAGTGGTTGAATTATTATTATTATTATTATTATTTGATCAGATAATTATGCGGGTTAATTTATTATATATATATACACACATATCTATAAATATACTCATTTATATTTACAGACACACACACACACACACACACACACACACACACACACACATATATATATATATATATATATATATATATATATATATATATATATATATATATATATATATACGTGTGTGTGCATATGTGCTTATGTTTGTATATGTACCTACTGCATAATTTTGGCACAAATGTACCAGAGTCTAAGATATATATCAAATAACAATTGTTCCAAGCATAATTTAATCTTCGTCACGTCGTGAAAAAAATAAACAAACTAATACTAATTATCTAAATTTTCCCCTTCCCCGAACAAATCAACAGAAGGACAATGCAAAAGAGATCATTTGCCCATCTGTCGAGATTCCGTCACGCGAAGAAACGATGAAATCGCTGGCAAATTCTCGCGTCTTTATGGTCGTGTTTTACCGCTTTTACAAAGAACCTTTAGACCTTAAAGGAACGCGAAGAAGACGACTTTTCCCAGCTGATAGACGACTCGTCTCCTTTCCCCAGTAATTGGATAATCGTCCGTTTATGACCCAAACTCCTAATGGGAAATCCTTCTTGAGGTTTTCCAGGCGCGAACCCACGACATATGATGTTTGAATTTTCTTTGTTCCAACGACTGGAACAACATTAATGTTTTTTCTCGCCGGTGGTGAAGAGTCAGTTGCTTTATTGGTTCGTATGAGTGGTGAGAATATTTGCGTAGATTGTGGGTCTTCAAAAGGGGATATTTCGAGCAATGATTTTGTTGAAATAGATTGTTACACAGTCAATCATTGTTGGCAGTGCGGCACAAAAGGGTTAATGTATTAGTGTGAGAACTTACAAGTTTAATTCATTAAAGGAATAGATTTGAATTGTTGTCAATAATTGCGTAGTTTATTAACCAATATCAAAAGTTTATTGGGGTTTCAAAATTTATGAAAAGGCTGTCGTGGCATTCATTTTAATGTATATTAAGCTAAAAAAGTGAGAGACTCCGTATATATATATATACTACAACATACATATATATATATATATATATATATATATATCTATATAATATATATATATATATATATATATATACAGCCTGATGCGGCTTTTAATCTTCGGAATTTTGGTAATCATGCTCAAATGGATTGGATTTTTGAACATGATTAAGCAGGATAGAAAAAATAATTACAACAAAGGCATTAATGCGCCTTCTCTCTTTTCTCGTGCGACATCTTTAATTATTCACGTAATTCCAATTACAAGGAGTTGTCGTATACAGTACAATGTCACTCTTAATGAAAGTATGGGTCCATATACGTAATATGGTCAGCACATAATTTGGTGGGAGTAGAAATATAGAAAGGCTGTTGTTGTCTCTCTTCTGTGTACCTTTTATGCATGGATTGACTTTTTTCTAGTTGCTCATTTATTATGAACACAAAATATCACATTTTTCAAGTGATCTGGAATTCAGAATTACATATCTGTCCGGTTTCTCATTTAACTTAAAATCCTGATTGCATTTTTGTCACGTTTCTCATTTAAAATGCAGTTCAGGATCAGGTTTTCAATCGTGGTTTTCTCATGGGTGAGTTTCGATGATGATTCTCATTCATTAAAAAAAAGTTCAGGATATTATATTTTTCGTGTTCCTCATTCAATGCAGAGAATTTAGGATTCCATTGTTATGATTTTTGTTCATTTAATGCTAATTTCTGAAATGGAATTCTATTTCTACATTTAATGCAGTTTCAAGTTGCTTTTCAGAGCTTCTGATAGATCAGAGACTTCACGTAAAAACTATGTTTATCAGAAACTTCAAGTATAAACTATATTTATCAGAGACTTCATGTATAAACTATATTTCCTCAAGAACTTTCTCTAAAGCGTGTAGTTAATATTTTTATTGCCTTCAGCATAACAAAAATATTAGTATCGTCTTTCCCGTCATCCACATCATCTTTCTCAAAGCCATACGTGATACCAGTGATACGTGGAGATGCAGCACGCTCTGCCGATACATAAGTATATAGTCTCGCTTGATACATGGTTTCACACCACTGCGTGATTTATTGGGACGTATCGCATTATGCACGCTATGTCGAGAGCCCGTAATATTATACGAATAAACACACACATGTATATATGTATGTATATATAAAGTTTTGGTTATTTTGACCAAACCCCTAGATCTAAATAATTCTCTCTCTCTCTCTCTCTCTCTCTCTCTCTCTCTCTCTCTCTCTCTCTCTCTCTCTCTCTCTCAGCAATAGTGTGGAAGAGTTTAAAAGAAAGCTAGACAAAATCATTAGGACACTGAATGAACAGTAAAACCTGCTCCTAGAGATAAGTGAGCACGCGATGTCTCCTAGGATGGACTAACAGGTCTTTGAGACATCCTAATCCTTGTAACTCCTTGTAACACTCACTCTCTCTCTCTCTCTCTCTCTCTCTCTCTCTCTCTCTCTCTCTAGGTACCTAGGTTTGTATGAACTAAGTTGCTAAAGTCTGTTTTCCCTCGTTTCTTTAACATAATTGGGTCTACGTATGTTTTATACTGTCTCCCCCCCCCCCCTTCTCTCTCTCTCTCTCACACACACACACACACACACCACACACATATATATATATATATATATATATATATATATATATATATATATATAATATTATAAAATTTTCCATCAAGGTATAATAACTCCTTTCCCATGCTATACTCGTCCGAAACCCGACGCGGTCGAATTCCAGGAAAAAAAAAATGTGCAGTTGAAGCAAAGCACAGAGGGAGAAATAACGGAATCAGTTGGTAAAATACCCGACACTAACGCTACAATGGAGGCCAAACACTGATGGGATCTGACGGAAATAAAAAAAAAATTATGTTGATAACGCTTGGTGTTTAATTGTATCACTTCTGTTGCAAGAATGTTGTACTCTCTCTCTCTCTCTCTCTCTCTCTCTCTCTCTCTCATTCACCTCGTCCACTCTCTCTCTCTCTCTCTCTCGTCTTATTCTTGATCCTTTTTACACTTTTCACGGCATGGATCTCTCTCTCTCTCTCTCTCTCTCTCTCTCTTTCTTATTCTTGATCCTTATTAGAATTTTTCATGCGACATGGATCTCTCTCTCTCTCTCTCTCTCATTCTCGATCCTTTTGGAGTTTTCCACGGGACGTGGATCTCTCTCTCTCTCTCTCTTTCTTTCTTTCTTATTCTTGATCCTTATTAGAATTTTTCATGGAACATGGATCTCTCTCTCTCTCTCTCTCTCTCTCTCTCTCTCTCTCTCTCTCTCTCTCTCTCCGTGTTAATCTAAATACTGCCTTTTTGTTGACGCACTAGAAGTACGAGAATTATTTACTAAACATACGATAATAGGTAACACAGTAACGGCAGTGTACGATAATTCTATTCAGAATTGGAAGAATTATTCTCCTCCTATCTCTCTCTCCCCTTTTTCAATTTCACACATGACGTTTCAACTAGAGCGGTCAGTATTTTTCTAACATCTGCTCCATCAGTAAATCCTCGTCATTTCCAAAGTTGCTGGTGCTTGCAAACACCATATGGCGGAAGCCACTCGGTACTCTTCGTTTTAATAGTCTCTTTTTCTGGTCGCACTCGGAAGCCTGCAATGTGTACAATGTACCTTAAAAGTTCAGGACAAGTTTGTTTGCATATAAAGAAAATGGGAGTAAACATTGCAATGATATTTAAGTTTTAGGATATATTCGCGAAGGAGAGAGAGAGAGAGAGAGAGAGAGATAGAGAGAGAGAGAGAGAGAGCCACAATCCCAGGAAATTACTCGTCATTTCCATTCATTTAAACACACGAATTCCAAGCAAGACAATTACCGCAGGTAAACCACCAGGTAAGTGGTCGTCATTCGTGGCCTAAAAACATCTCGTTCTTTGTCCTCTGCAGGACACTTACACTCGTAAAGACTTCCACTCGCTCACTCACTCACATTCACTTACTCGTGTACACTCACTCACTTTTATAAACATATTCGCTCGCTTTCTCTAACAGACACGCTCAGTCACTCATAAATTCACTCAGCCACTGACACACACGAGCTTACTCAGTCATTTACCAGTGCACATATACACAGGCAGTAACTCACAAAGCACACACATATTCATTTACTGACTCACACACTCTCACTCACACACACACACACTCCAGGCAACGAAAGCAACACCTGGTTCTTGGTCGAATGTTGCGGTTAAAAGCCGATTGAGAGAGAGAGAGAGAGAGAGAGAGAGAGAGAGAGAGAGAGAGAGAGAGAGAGTTTCTCCCTCTCTTTTTCTTGCTATTTTATCCTTTTGGATTTCACTTAATCCTCTCGTTTGGCCATGTAATCTAGTGATTATATAAATTATATTTAAAATGTGTTTTTTAAAATTGTATATAAAGTATAGTATATGTAATTATATATATATATATATATAATATATATATATATATATATAATATATATATATTATGATATACATATAAATTTAATTTAATATTTATAATTTTATTATAATAATAAATCTGTAAATGTAATATTATAGATCACCATATGTGCATATATATATATAGATATATATATATATATATATATATATATATATATATATAATATATAATAATAGGACATATGAGAAATTTGAATATATAGCCTCCTCAACTGAAAAAAGCAAGTTCAAAGGATGGTGGGCATAGTATTGTTGTAGAAATAGGACGAAAGAATGATAAGTCTCTCCATAATGAACTACGACCTCCTCCTCCTCCTCCTCCTCCTCCTCCTCCTCCTCCTCCTCCTCCTCCTCCTCCTCCAGCACAATCTCTGGGAGGGCGGTACTTTCATAGGTAATTTGAAAACATTTCTCTCAGCTTTCGTCAACTGGTTTTGCTCGAGTTCTCAAGAAACCAGCTGACTGTGCAGTTAGTTATGATTCATAATTCTATGTTTTTATTATAAAAAAAAGAGGTTCAGGCTTCGTTGCCTGCAAATCATGTAAGGTTATGTTTAGGTAAGGATGAGTGGTTTGTTATATATTACTTTGTAATACAGTTAAAGAGAAAGAGGGTTATATCATGGTGCGCTTGATTCAAGATTCTCTCCTCTCTCTCTCTCTCTCTCTCTCTCTCTCTCTCTCTCACTGTGCGGGAACTATACTCTGTTTTTTTTCATCTGTCCATCTGCCTGTGGTGTTTTTGTATGGTAACACTGCGTCCCGGGCTTTAGATAGTTACGTTATGTGCAAGTTTTAGGTAAATAAAAGGATATCTGGGCGTACATTTGCAACTGAAAAGTGTTTTAATAATTTACTGTATGCGAATTACACCGTTAATATTCGAAATAGGATATTATTATAATCGTTGAATGTAAGCTGAATGTAACTATCTAAAGCCCGGGACGCAGTGTTGCCATACAAAAACACCACAGGCGGATGGACAGATGAAAAAAAAACAGAGTATAGTAACAGCAATAAGAGAAAATTATTTATCTAGATAATTCCATTTGAAAATTTTTCTTTTCTGGTAAAATTATTCATTACCTGAATAAACAAAATATATAAAATAAGTAGCAACAAAAATATTATTATTATCAAAATAATTCCTTACTACCCTAACCTCTGACCCAACGTTAACTAATCCTAATCTGTCTGACCTTTGACCCAATAAAAACAAAGTCATCATCATTACTTTCAGTGTGGTAATGATAAGTAATGATAATATTGTGAACGTGAATTTAATGCGCTAGGAACAGGTATAAATCTTATTATATGACATCTGCTGACCTCCCGTGACCTCTTAACTGTCAAATTACCATACAATGAGCTGGTTTGCGCCTAGGGTAAGTTAAGGGTACTTATAATTGCCGCATGGCTTGATAGTTTTTGAGAGAGAGAGAGAGAGAGAGAGAGAGAGAGAGAGAGAGAGAGAGAGAGAGAGAGAGAGAGAGTTTTGAGTAACGAATACAAAAGTTTCTTTACATTATTCGGCGCTGGGAAAGTTAGAGAGAGAGAGAGAGAGAGAGAGAGAGAGAGTATTATTACTATTCTCTTCTCCATTATTACGAGATATTAGCATTGGTTATAATACCAGGAGAGTTGTAATACTAACAACTGTTGTTGTTATAGTAAACCAAAATTTTATTTCTATGATAGATTAATTTTCGAATAATTTGAATTTTTTTTAAATTGAATTTGATATTAATGGGCTGCTTTTGGGTTAATACGTTTATGTTATGTACTGGATATGCTATGACTTGTGTAAAAGTCATACCTTACATTTGTATATATAAATATATTTATTATATATGTTTGTACACACATACATATGTAAATATATATATATATATATATATATATATTATATTATATATATATATAGATTATATTTGTGTATATATATATATATATATATATATATATATATTTATATTTATATATATATTTTACATTATATATAAATATATATATCTATATTTTCGTATATATATGTATATATATGTATATACATATACATACATACACATACATACATACATATATATATATATATATATATATATATATATATATATATATATATATATATATATATATATATATATTTACAAGGCTATTGCTGTGTCCCTCTCCTAAGTTACCTCAAAGAAATTCGAGTTCACCTTCGGAATCGCAATCCTAAACTCAGCGGGTAAGAAAGTGGACAGCAAAAAAAAAAAAAAAAAAAAAAAAAAAAAAAAAAAAAAAAAAAAAAAAAAAAAAAAAAAAACAGTTTGAGCCATCTTCACTGAAGGCTAATAAGATACGCCTTGTGCAAAGTAAAAAGAAAGTTAACCTTGGAACTTCTTTAGACGGGCAAACACTTCGCTGTCATTTTTGCCGTCGTTTGAGCATTGTTATTATTATTATTATTATTATTATTATTATTATTATTATTATTATTATTATTATTATTTAATGTGTAAAGATTCATGCAAATCAAACCAAATAACACGAAGCATTACGTTTGCAAGAAAATTAAAACTATCTGTTTCATAAGCTAAAATGTAATATACTAGTAAATAAACACAGATGAATGGTATTATATATATATATATATATATATATATATATATATATATATATATATATATATCGGTGTGTGGTGTGTGTTTGTGTGTGTGTGTGTGATACATACATAGACATACCTGTGTATTTCCATGTTTGTAAGTAAATATTTTTTTTTACAAGACAGAAACATTGATTAAAAGGTAGACGAACTCTACATAGAGCAGACGTGTAGATAGAACGTGTCTGAATGAAAGGAATTCAGAGTAAGCAACCCAACAAACCAACAACCACACACACGCACACACAGACACACTCGGTTGAAAGGACCCCAACTCCATGATCTGTCAATCACAGACGTGCTTCGAAATGAGTTTCACGTAGGTCGTGCATAAACTTTCGTGCTCTGGAGGTATGATGGGTCATGTATGTTTACGAAGTGTAGAGAGAGAGAGGGAGAGAGAGGTTGGGGGGAACGTGTCTACATTATAGAAATATCAGGAAGTGTTTGATTTGTCGAGAGAGAGAGAGAGAGAGAGAGAGAGAGAGAGAGAGAGAGAGAGAGAGAGAGATTTTTTTTTTTATAGTCTTTGAAGATGTGCGAAGACAATCGTAGGTGAAAGTGATCTCGGTAGTTCCTACGCATGCGTAGATGCAGTAATGCAGTCCGAGTTGATTAATGTGAGATGGCGCTTATGGGGTGTGAAATTATGGCTTAAAAATTTTTCCATCAGTTTTAAAGCTCTCTCTCTCTCTCTCTCTCTCTCTCTCTCTCTCTCTCTCTCTCTCTCTCTCTCTCTCTCTCCAGATCAAACACATCCTTATATGGCGTCTTCTGTCTGTCTTTCTGTCTCTTGACGGGTCAAATACATCCCCGCATAGATACACATACCCTCCCACCTCTCTCTCTCTCTCTCTCGTCTGCCTCTCTGCACAGGAGGTTCTATCCGCATTCAGCAGTTGAATGATGAGCGTTGAATTGACTGATTTTGTAGTTTTATCTGGCGTCAACCCTTACTTTGTACAAGATACGTATGTCATTGTAATAACCATAATGGTCTCTAAACTCATCGATTTCGTCATGCTTGTCCCTACAAAGCCTTAGATTCATATGCGAGAATGCAAAGTCATTCTGGTGTCCGTAGCTGGATTCGAACCTACATCCAGAGTATCTGAAACAACAGAACGTTTTGATACTCTGGATGCTGGTTCGAATTACTTCACAGTCTTGCACTTGGATCTAAGGCTTTGGAGTGACGAGGGTTTCTAGAAAATGTGAAGAAATCGAGGAGGTAAGAGCCCATTGTGGTTATTATAAGTACATATGTGCATGTTTGTATTTTCGTTGCCAATGCCACACAATAAAAACTTTGAGGACGAAAATGAAAAATAAAAATAAGATAATTTTCCAAGAAAAGTGAAAATTCAGAGCACCACAAACTATTACCACAAGGAAGGTCACGAGTGAGTCTTCTATACCACAGTGGGATCCTTTCGTGGTATGTCGAGTGGGTTCCTTGTGTGCCCCGTGCGACCGCTCTCGGGGTCAGAGGTCACCCAGGTCCGTACCACATGCCCAAAACAAAGATACGAGAAAGTGTGCGTGGTGGATGGATCTTCTTGCTATATGTACCCTGTCAGAGATGTACGTTTATACAGTCATTTCTGGTAGGTGTATTAGTTGTTATACTGCAAAGAAACGCAAAATTTGCAACATTTTACGTTTTGCAAAAACCTTTGGCTACACTTCAGTTGCTCATCACTCAATTTCTTCATGGTGACTCTTATATCTTTTACGTTTTGTCCGATTTCTTGATGTGATTTAGGTTAAGGGAAAATGCGAAAAAGGACTTTAGCCCTTATATATAGTTATATTTCGGTCGATTGCTGAAACGGGGAGGAAATTCAATGCAATGATACATATGATATCTTAGAGTTATCATCCGACATGTGCAGATATGTGTATGGGAGAAGACTAAAAGATAATTAACTCGCACACATATGTTTACTATATGTGTGTGTGCGTGTATGAGATTTTTTTTTTTTTAGCCTTCCAGTACTTGTATCAAGTCTTCCACCACTTTGCAACAGCCCCCACCGCCCTCTCTATAACCTTCTCCCTCTTTGCATTCTCTCCCCCACCCCTCCCTTCTCATCCACAAATCCTTCCAATAGCTACAGGTACCCAAGAGCTCTCACAAGAATGACAAAGAGAATTCTTTACTTTCCTGCATATCTCTCCATTCGTCGTGGTACTGTTCAGCATAACAAAAGGAATATACCATAAACCTCTACGCAGAGATACCTCTATTTTTCCTGCTTTTCTCTTAGAAAAGTTATGAAAATTATTTCGCAGTAATAAACCGTCTTCAGACGAACAGTTTCCCACGAATCAGTGTGTTTATAGTTCCATAGAATTTCCATAGACTGAAACGTTAAAATGGCATGTGATGGTTTTAAAGGCATATATGGAACCATAAATGTGGGGGTTATTGCATTGTTTGAGAGAGAGAGAGAGAGAGAGAGAGAGAGAGAGAGAGAGAGAGAGAGAGAGAGAGAGAATCGTTTACGTCTTACAGATGGAGAGGATTTCCGTGTTTCTGTCTCTCACTGCTTGCGTGCGTGCGTATGAGAGAGAGAGAGAGAGAGAGAGAGAGAGAGAGAGAGAGAGAGAGAGAGAGAGAGAGAGAACCCTCCATATCTTCCAGATGCCGAAGATTACCAAACAAGTTTTAGGTGCCTTTTCTTATCTTTCCATATGCGTCCAGTTCACATTCTATAACTTGACGTTTTACAACCTTCGTAATACCTGGTCCACCATTCGCTTTGCTCAGTAGTAGATAAATAATGCATCAATGTGCATATACCTTCAATGCTAGCTTATTAGAGTAATGCAGCTTGAGAACTGGTTGGATTCTACTCTCCCTAAAGGTGGTTCTAGTACACACGTCGTGAAAGTGGGAGGAATCTTTATTTATTTCTACTTGAATTCAAGGTTATTCTTCAGCGAACATCTCTCCCATCAAAAAGTAAAACCGATAAAATAAATTAAAATAAGCGAATAGGCAGTTAAGGTTCCTTCAGTAGCTGTAACTACTTACATACCTGCCCATTTCCAATTAAAGGGACAGACCTATGCATAATAAATGTGATCTAAAATTTGGCATCCAATGCACAGTTCGTAGTCATAAAATGAATATTTTACATTATATAGATATTAATTATAAACGGTAATATTACAGTGGAAATAATTATACCTTAATTGTCATGTTTTGTTCGAGTATTTCTCTACTCAGACAATTCAATCGTTAAAAATTTTTTTTGAGATATTTCCTCTATTAATTTTCTTTTACCATTTTGAATTGATGAAATGATAATAACCAAGATAGTCGAGGGGCCCAAGTATTGTTAATATAGGCGCAATTTCGTCACCTAGTGGAAGATCGACAGAAAATTTGAAAACAATCTATTCAATGTTTTTGTTGGGTTGAATTAAAATGAAAATATTTAGTTCGAGGAGGCCTTTGGGATGTGGCTTGGCACAGTGATATAAGTGGCGATTAGGAACTTTAATTATTTCGTCACTGTCTTACTGTAGTGCCAATGTGGGTCTGTCAGCTGTCGGAAACGGTCGAACCTATTCAAGATCAGAGTTCACAGAAAAATTTGGAAAGAGAGAGGAAGGAGAGGAGAGGAGGAGAGGAGGGGAGGAGAAGGGACAAGAGAGAGAGAGAGATGAGAGAGAGAGAGAGAGATGAGAGAGGAGAGACGAGAGAATTGGAGGGGGGGGGGAGGCCCAGTTATACACTTACTATCCTCACAAGGAGACAAGGGTTGCCAACACATGATGCCTCTGGTGTGGAAGACACGGGTTATCAACCCAATGTCCTTAACTCTGCCCTCGGTTTTGTGGTTCTCTCTCTCTCTCTCTCTCTCTCTCTCTCTCTCTCTCTCTCTCTCTCTCTCTCTCTCTCCGTCGTGGTTTTTATCTCTGAAATGGTAATGTTCTCTTCCCGCAACAAAAAAAACCTGAAAGGTTTCGAAACCAGTGGTTTCCCACGGAAATGATTTTGTGAAGGAATTGACAGAAGGAATATCTTGAATAATGGGTTCGTCTCTAGAGGTTCTGGAGGGTTAGGTTTACCTCTGCGAGGCCATCCCGTTTCAAGCGATACCTCAGCAGGGCTCATGTTTCAAAGATTACCTCGGCGAGGCTCTCCTGTTTTAATGTAACCTCGGCGAGTACCTCCCGGATTACCTCGAAGAAGCTCTACCGTTTCAAGGGTTACCTCAGCGACGTCCTATGGTTTCAGGGGCTACTTCTGTCAAACAGTCTCCTGTTTCAAGGATTACATCAGCAAGACCCTTCAATTTCAAGGTTACCTCGACGTGGCCCACTGGTTTCAGGAATTACCTCGGGGAGGCCTTCTTGTTTCAAGGATTACTCTGTCAAACCGTTCTGTTTCAAGAATTACCTCAGTAACACCCTTCAATTTCAAGGTTACCTCGGCGAGGCCCTCCTGTATCCATGATTACCTCTGCTAGACCCTCCTGTTTCCAGGTTTACCTCGGCGAGGCAATTCTGTTCCAAAATTCACCTCAGCGAGGACCTACTGTTTTTGGGTCTACAACACAAGTCACCATCCTTTTTGAATGAAATATTCTAGCATTTTGACGTAAACTCAACTGCACATTTCTCTCTCTCTCTCTCTCTCTCTCTCTCTCTCTCTCTCTCTCTCTCTCTCTCAACGCCAGCGGTGACTCCCAGCAACCGATTAACAGCCACGTGCATAATTCAATGTGAGAGCAGCAAGAAATAGGTTTGAAATGCGTCCGTGACGTGCCTGGGGCCCTGGGATCGAACCGCTGGTTTCTGCCAGTAAGGAGAGAGAGAGAGAGAGAGAGAGAGAGAGAGAGAGAGAGAGAGAGAGAGAGATTCATAAATCCACATTATACGAAGGAAATATCTGAAAATCCTCTTTATGTGGATATCCTGTTGAGGTTCACCAGTTCCCAGAATCTGACCGCGCCGGATAGGACAAGGAGCTTTTGAACATCCCGGAAGGGATTTTGGTTAAGAAGAAGAATGAGAAGTAGGCGAAGAGGATGGAGGAGAGAGAGAGAGAGAGAGAGAGAGAGAGAGAGAGATGCTCCTGTCCTGGAAGGGCATATTAGCATTCTCACGAGGACGTATCACTAGCTCTGTAACATCCTGTGACTCTCTCTCTCTCTCTCTCTCTCTCTCTTACAGGACGTCTGTTACACGTATCTCTGGCATTCCATGAACCTTTTCCAGCTGCAACTGTCGGAAAAAATAAGATAAAAGATAAATACCAAAACCGAAACCCATTCACTTCTACTGCGCTCGTTGAGGTAATACAAAATCCAGCCCAGCGGAAAGCGGGAATAATTCTTTCCAGCCTCAAGCAAGCAACCGGCTAAATAGCCTGAAAAGCACAGTCCTCTGGGAAGGACGAAGAGGCGAAGTCACTGAAATGGCCCAATCATAACCGTTTATGCAAATGCAGGCCCTTCCTTTCTTCCGCCTTCCGCTTACTTTTTTTCTGGAGTGCCGTTGCACAGATTTTTTTTTTTTTTTTTGCCTCTAGCTCTGTTTCAGAGTAAATGGTATAGATTTTCTCCTTAAAGATGAAGTTGCTAAGGCAATACTTTAGCCTACTACAGGCATGCATCCATTCCAGGATACCATTACACGGGCTGTAGGCAACGGGCAAGTATGTAGTAAGTAGGTCTAGGGCAGTGCCTCTGTCTATGGTATATAGGTCTAGGGCAGTGCCTAGTCTTTGGTATATAGGTCTAGGGCAGTGCCTCAGTCTGTGGTATACAGGTCTAGGGCAGTGCCTCAGTCTATGGTATATACGTAGGTCTAGGGCAGTGCTTCAGTCTATGGTATATAGGTCTAGGGCAGTGCCAGGTCTATGGTAAATATAGGTACTAGGGTGTGCCCTCAGTCTGTGGTATATAGGTCTAGGGCAGTACCTCAGTCTATGGGATATACGTAGGTCTAGGGCAGTGCTTCAGTCTATGGTTTATAGGTCTAGGGCAGTGCCAAAGTCTATGGTATATAGGTCTAGGGTAGTGCCTCAGTCTGTGGTATATAAGTCTAGGGCAGTGCCTCAGTCTATGGTATATTGTCTAGGGTAGTGCTTCGGTCTATGGTATAGATTTCTCTCGTTTTTGCAGTTCTACATGAGCACCTCAGTCTATATAGTAGGTCTAGGTTCATGCAGACCAGACGTGCCGTTGCAAAGGACACGCCACCGCATTCCTGCAATTTGCGCTGCTTCCTATTTCTCTGGTAAAGGACCATCTGCTTTGTTTCGTCGAACCAGACGTGGAACGACGCATTTGAAAAAAAAAAGAAAAAAAAAACACGTGCTTTGATTTAGCCATTTCTCACGGTCGCCTTACTTAACGGGGTCTTTCAATTGCGGGGAAAGAGAGAGAGAGAGAGAGAGAGAGAGAGAGAGAGAGAGAGAGAGAATTTGGCGGTCAAGTGTAGAGGGAAAAATGTAGACAGAAAAAGCATTCTAGCAAGTTATGATAGATAACAATATTAAGACCACCATGACTGAGCTCAGTCTCACGGTTTGATTCAGAGAAAGGAGAAGGCGGCGGCTAAGGAAACAAAAGAGACTCTCTCTCTCTCTCTCTCTCTCTCTCTCTCTCTCTCTACTAAAAACCTCCTCTCTCTCTCTACAAAAAGACAGGGATGATAATTCATCAGATGTCACAGACGAAATGCAAAAAAATGGTGCCCTGATATCGAACTCAGGAAATTCATTTGTATCTGGGAGAGTAATTTGTACTTATTGGAAGTTACGGCCAATTTTTTTAATAAAAATATCTCGGATCTTCCTACCTCCAATCTCCTCTCAAAAACTATCTCTCTCTCTCTCTCTCTCTCTCTCTCTCTCTCTCTCTCTCTCTCTCTCTCTCTCTGGCAGTCATATAGTATGCAAGACAATTTTCAGGTTAATTTGATACTTTTACTAAAATCATATATTTGTATATATACGAGTATATATATATATATATATATATATATATATATATATATATATGATATATATACATATATACTGTATATTTATATACATTATAGACGAGAGAGAGAGAGAGAGAGAGAGAGAGAGAGAGAGAGAGAGAAAAAAAAAATAGAAACTAAAACATTACTCAAGCAAAATCGTACGAACAACGTAAATACACTGAAGAAACATCCCACCAACCAGATACTATAATATATAACAATAATACTAACACATAAATCCGAACCAGAATAAAACTCACTCCCAGAGTGATTCCCCTTCCTTAACGAGAGACTTCAATAACAAGAACAATATGACAATGAACACTGTTCCGAATTCTTTCGTATTGGGGGGACTGTACGTGGACTACACCTTCGGTGGCACCCCTGTGGCCACCCCTGGGGTTCAAATATTTCTGTCACTAAACTGGGGCGATTGGTTCTTTCTCTAACCTGTTTTTCTTCCCACCCGTTATTGGTGCGTGGCTTGATACGTGGATATATATATATAGATAATATATAATATAATATATATATAGATATATTATATATAAATTATATATATATATATATTTATGTGTGTGTGGTGGTGTGACTGTGTGGTGGTGTGTATAATAATATAATCTATATATAAATATTAAATATCTATTAATATATATTATACATATCCGTATATTATAATATAATAAAAATAATCTATAATAATGTACATATATATGTTTATGTTATTGTAACATAAATCATCTATCTCCTCACTTCAAAATATTACTTAATATAAACATGGAAGATCCCTTATTTATCTTGAATTAATCTTGCTTAGTTTATCATAATTGGAAATGACATAACTTATATTTACTAAGAATCTCAAGTCAATTATCATAAACAGATCGCAAACAAGACTAGTGAATAGAGGCGTTGGCATTACTTATTTCCAGAATAAAACTGAATAACTCAAAGCAAAATCAACCTTACTCAAAAAGACCCGTATGATGACGCCATTAGCACCGATTCATTAGATAAAGAATAGATCGCAGATCCTTTCTTTTCACGTCTTCTTTATCCGACGCTCCAACGAAAAACACCTTTTCTTCCGTCTGCTTCCGCCAGACGCAGTTTCCGAGAATTTATTTGTAAGCCAAAACTGGCGTAGTCACATCAGCAACGGGTTACGGCACCGAAAAAATTGGTAAAAAAGGGGGATTCTTTTGTTATATTTACGAGCGGTCATGACTTCGAAGAGTCGAGAGATAGTAAATAAAGAGTCTTCAGTCTAGACGACACAATCTTCCCTCGCAAGGAACTAATCCAAACTCGCCTCAGACTCGAGTGCTTCGGAATGGGCGATAATATTCTGGTAATATTCGGTAATCTTCGCCAACAGAAGCGATGGATGATATTGTCGATATTCTCGCGCTTGAGATGAGTCTGCAGAATATCCCAAAGACGGGAATAATGGGTAGGAGGAGGCCTACTGGGCTTTTGGAGGAGAGGCGCGCGAAGAAGGGAGAATAATGGCCCACGGTGAAGCAACGGGAATTTCACAGAATAGTTTTGAGGGAGACTTCTATTGTTTTAATTCTGAGCGTGTGCGTGCAAGAAGGGCTTATGGGGTGCTATTGAAAGGCAGTCAGTAAATCGTATTGTCCATAATGGAATGTTTCGTTATAGGTTTTTAGCAGATTTTAAAAAAAATTATTTGTAAAATGTTTGTTTACATTTTAAGTACATGAGATAAACATGTAAACACATACATAGGCACACGCGCGCGCGCACATACACTTACCCACCATATGTATATATGTATATATACATAACAGAAGTTAACAGTTTCAGACTCACATGGGGATCGAACACCAGGTCTCTCAATTGAAAGGCAAGGGTGCTACTATCTGGCCCACGGTTGCCAGTCATTTGAAAGGGCCTGGGTTCGATCCCGATGTGAGTCAATATATGAATTTTTATACATCACTGTGATTATATATATTATGTATACTCCTCTTTCCATAGGAATTTGTGGCCCCACAAGGTACTACCATCTATTTCTGGGCATAATTATGGGACGAGGTTGCTGGCCCCAAGCCCAGTGCCCAAGGATAGTCACAGGGTCTGTCCCCCTGAATAGCATCTGTCATTTCCTAGCTGGTTACCCATCCGAGTAATGCTCAGACTCGGTACTTCTCTTTTATTAGCCTTTGCAGCATATTGGCAAAGCTATTAAAGTAGTAATTGAAACTTGGAATATAAGATATGAGTTGTACATTTTGTATTTATTTTTATGTAAGCGGAATTATAACTACATATACAAGCGCTCTCTCTCTCTCTCTCTCTCTCTCTCTCTCTCTCTCTCTCTCTCTCTCTATCTCACTTAGGTTCCATTACAACCCATTTCAATCCACACCAAAATCTTGAGGTCCACTACACGTTTCTGACCAGTGTGTTTTGACGTTTTCGTTTTATTTTTTTTTAAATATTTTTGCTTGCATCAACGTAACGGTCCTTCATTAAAATCTGATGTAATATTGTTCCTATACTTTCTTTTTGTATTATTGTTTTGAGGAACAATTCGATAACATGTTGCCATGTTCTAATTTTCATTTTTCTTGAGGGGGAAGTTGATTGCCTCTAACAACCAGTTTCCGTAGCGAAAAGTATTGACTTCTTTCCACAGAGATCGTTATTTGAGGCCCGAAGGATAGCTTGAAGAGCAACTCCCGCTATCTGAGAGAGAGAGAGAGAGAGAGAGAGAGAGAGAGAAGAGAGAGAGAGAGAGTAAACAATACAACGAGGCAGGCGAAGAGGTCGAGCCGTTCTTTGAAGTATGAGACATGGGACGTGATTTAAGTATAGTTTTAATGCTACAGAAGAGAGAGAGAGAGAGAGAGAGAGAGAGAGAGAGAGAGAGAGAGAGAGAGAGTAAACAATAAAATGAGGCAGTCGAAGAGGCCGAGCTCATCTTCGAATTATGGGACTTGATCAGACGTAATCTTAATACTACAGGAGGAGGAGGAGGAAAAATCACACTAACAACCACCTCCACCACCAACAACAACAACCAGAAACCAGAATCAAACGCACTCCCCCTATGGGACTCCAAAACCCGGCGTTTAATCATCGAGGAGTGACCTTGCATTTTCTTTCCTTGTGACGAAGAAGAAGAACCGGTCCCGTAGCCTCGCGCCGCCCAGAGCTGCTGCGGCTTGCTGCACCTCGCAACATTTATGATCTATGCTTGGTCGTATCGGAGCTCTATTTGCAATTACCCATTAACTGTGTGAAATTCTAGATCGACACCGAGTTTACTCCCCTCTCACTCTTCGACTTGATAATTATTTCTGCCAATTCGTCAAAGTTCTCCTTTCGCCTTTGGGTGATACGAGGCGAGCTTCGAGCGGCTGAAAAGTTTATATACCCTGACCTTTCGGAGGGCAAGTGGATAAAAAGCGGAGAATGACAGATAATTACAAAAAAGGCACAGAAAAAAAGGTCACAGTTATTGCCAGCGTTTGACGAGACACTTCACGACTTGAATTAATGAATCATTTAAACGGAATATTCGGTATAATCCAGTTCATGTATTCCTTAGTTTCATCAGATGCCATGTTGCTAAAGGGAGGGCAATGTCTCTTTCCAGTACTGCAACTTTTGATAGATCTTTGGCCATGTGTCAGCTGTAGATGAGGATATGAGGATAAATGAGATTTATATGAGTATTCATATAAATCTCATTTATTATCTCATGCATCTTGGCATGTGATGAGTTAGTCAGAAAAGTAGTAGATACAGAAACAGAAGCAAGAAAGCCTGTACAAATAGTCAGAAAAGTTGTAGATATAGAAACAGAAGAAGAAAGCCCAAGAAATATTCAGAAAAGTAGTAGATACAGAAACAGAAGGAAGAAAACTTGAAGACATGCTCAGAAAAGTAGTAGGTACGGATATAACAGGAAGAAAGCCTGTGAAATATTAAAAAAAATCAAAGAAAAGGGGCAGAAGAGAAGAGCAAGTTAAAGAACTCAAGAGGAAAGTGCATAGAACTCAACACGTTTATGATGATGATTATGATGCTGATGATTGTGAATATTATTATGAAGAGAAACGTTGATAGGTCCGAGGATTACTCCCCCGTCTGTCGTACACCATCTGATAGATCCCTACTTATGTATAGAATTATACATTGAGTTTTCAAAGCACTTTGTTCTTATGTACTTCGGAGCCTGTTAGTTATCTGCTGAATATTATTTCAACCTTCATTTGTTCTCATGGGCAGTGACACGCATACTTATATAAAAAGCTCAATGTGCGCGCGCGCACGCATGTATACGCACATGAATCCAGAAAAAAGATAGATAAAATAAATAAAATAGATAAATAAATAAGAGGAGTTTAAGGACGCAGAGAAAACGGAACCAATAAGCGAATTCCATATATTATCAAGATATCTAACAGACGAAAAGAAAAAGACATTTGGAGAAAATAGACACTTGAAGGTCGATTACTTATATATTCGTCTTGTGGAAGAAGTCATCTGCAATTCAAACGCAGACCGGAAGTCCGTTGTTTCATGACAAGCAGAAAACCCGACTCTCTCTCTCTCTCTCTCTCTCTAGTATTTGAAAACACTGGTTCAAACTAACATGGGTAAAGTAAAATAAAAACCTTTAATATTAAAAGTACATACACTCTTATGGTTACACGTAAGCTAGTCAAACCGAAGTGTGTATGTATGTCAGTATGTATGTATAAATATACGTCTGAATAGCTTTAATGTTAAAGAGAGAGAGAGAGAGAGAGAGAGAGAGAGAATTCTATATTCTCTCCCCTTTTCTACAAAATACAGGAGATTAAAGGTTATGTATGTGTTCAGAAATAACCTTTTGAATCAAGGTGGATCGAAAAATGATAAAACAAACCACAATTGCCTCATTGAAAATTGCTTGCATGATTCGACATATATATATAAAATACTTGACAGAATAAATAAGTAAAATAAGTTTTACATATACATATATATATTATATATATGTCTTTATTTATTATTGCTATACGTTTTAGAAATGTATTTCTCTTGGTCCCCACAATTTTTCTCTTTCGACATATTTGGAAATATCCTATAAAATATTGTATAAAATTAAAATACAATGGGTCAGTTGTTGTTTCGTAACGTCAAAGTTTTCTGTTCTCGTTTCGAAATATGTCAATTCTTGTATTACTTCGTTTTGATCTTCATTTTGTAACAAGTAAATTGGGGTAGAAATAACCTACAACCTAAAACTCCAGTTTTCAAACCCTATAAATTTCCTACTGTCTTAATGAAGTCTGTAACCGTATTCACGATCTTCATTCTATTCTAAGACCCAAAATGTTGGCCCTGTGCGGTTCCCTACTAAAAACCCAACGGGGCAGGTAGCTAGCTGCTCCTACTACTACTACCGTAGTCATAAAATCACCCATATTACCCAGGTAGGGTGAGCAAGGTCCCAGTTGCCGGATTCTCATGATATAACTTAAGACAGTTTATTGCTGGTCTCTCGGGCAGGTGAGGCCGCCTGAGGAGCACACTTTCGGTGGGTAAAAAAAAAAAAAAAAAAAAAAAGAAAAAAAAAAAAAAAGGGGGAGGGGGGGCGAGCGGTGGGGGGAGGGTGATTCTTTCTGCCTTCCAGCCTAGAATTTGTCTTAACATAGCTTCGCCTCCTACCGTTAGGCTTTGCAGGAAGGAGTCTTTCCTTCCTCTACATTTTTAGTACTCGGGTCTTCGTTAGAGTTTTTATTATTACTATTATTCAGAGACGTGCCATCTTTTCTGTCTTCAGAGAGGATAAATGCATCGTCTGTTGACATTCATGTTTGCCTTTTCTGTTAGAGAAATGTATTTCAGTTTGTTTACATGAGAACAAAAAGCAGATTTTTTTTTACGAACAACAAAGGTACCTCAGCTTGGTTAAATTAAAGTATTTTATATAATGTCAATAATTCTGGTTTTTAAAATACATATTCTTCCCTTATATAACGAAGACCAATCTCAGCTGTGTAGTCTGAAAGGTCTCCTGAAGACGCAAATTCACTCTCCATGAAAAAACACTCTCAGTTCGTCAGCATTACGGTTTTCTGTATTGCAATTTTTTTCCTCAATGAATGGATGTTCTTCCTATCTCTACAACTGTATCTGAACTGGGAGCGTTGAGTTAATGGCTAGTTTCAAGTTTTTTTGCGCGTTTTTCTTTATAGAAGGACGTTGTTTGCGACGCTTCGTTCATCTCGTGCGTGTGTGTATTTTTTAATAAATTTATTTTTTTTACCGAGGCAAATTTTTTTGAGATTTCGAGACAATTTTTAAATTTTCTTTTTATTTCTGACTTGAGATTTCGAGGCAATTATTTTTTCTTACATTGATTTTTCGAGACAATCTTTTTTAAGATTTCGAGGAAATTATTTTTTTCTTACATCGATATTTCGAGACAATTTTTTTTTTTTTACTTGAGATTTCGAGGCAATAATTTTTTTCTTACATTGACTTTTCGAGACAATTTTTTTTTCCTTTTTACTTGAGATTTCGGGGCAATAATTTTTTTCTTTCATTGAGATCTCTGGGCAAATTTTTTTTTGTTACATTGATTTTTCGAGACATTTTTTTGTTGTCGTTTCTGACTTGAACTTTCGAGACAAAATTCACAACAGAAAAATGTCTCTGCTGTAGTTAACTGCAGGCTTTATCCCCCAGCATTGTGGTCGCTGTCGTGCCAGCATCTCCGAGTGTGTTTCTAACTGAGCACCACCCCACCCCACCCCACCAACCAACCAACCAACCCAAATATGGTCTTAGTTATGGGAAGGGAATTGGGATGGGTAGGAAGGATCCCAAACCGCTTCCATACATACCTTTTGGTGACCTTCAGCTGAAGAGAAAGTGATTACAGTGGGTCCTTCTGTAGCTGGAGATATGCGAGACTTTATTGTGGTGTTAGGGAGCGTATCTAAGTCTTCCACTGTTTCTAGTAAGATCCTAAGCTTCTTTATTTCACCACGGCCTACAAGGTATTTGTTGATATGTCTTCTCTTCAGTGCTTTCCACGAATGAACTTTTGACGTAGTTACATACATTCCTGTTCAGAATCGTAGAATCATTAACATGGTATTGTTAAGACATAATCTTCAGGTAAAACGGGGCATAAGTCTCCTAAAAGTATTCAGTTTTCATTCCTGCCTTAACTCCGTAGGGGAATAGTGCCGTCAGTGCACCTCATGTGGTGCACTGTAGGCATTACTTAAGGTTCCTTGCAGCTTGATTTCGGCCCCTATAGTAGATTCACATCAACCGCGCATGTGATGTCTAGGCCAGTCCCTTACGACGCTCTTGATTGGCTTTTGATAAGCCAATCACAGAGCCTACTATAGCTGTAACCCCTTTCGTTTGTTTTACTGTGCCTCCTTTCATATTCTCTTTCTTCCACCTTAGTTTTCCACCCTCACCTAACTATTGATTCACTATGCAAACGCGAGGTTTTCCTCCAGTTACACCTTTCAAACTTTTACAATCAAATTCCATTTCAAGGCTGAATGACCTCATTGTTCCCAGTGCTTGGCCTTGGGTCTAAATTCTATATTCAATTCAATTCCTGCCCTGATATTATCTTTTATTATTGTGCCCCTCTCCAAAATAAAAATAGACGCTTTTCTTACTTATTTTATCTGCTTATTACGAATCACTGACACATAGTCATACAAATCAAAGAATTTTATTAAAAAGCTAGAAATATAATGTTGATAAATACCTAGAATTTTATGAACTCTTAGGCCAGAGACATAAAATACTAAGGATTTTGTAAAGGTTATTATTGCATGAAAAAATAGAGTTCGTATTAATATATTGATTTTATGTAACTATAATATGATTTCTCAAATAACGAGTCCAGTTTCTTATGCTTTGTGATCTGAAGTTTAACCACTGATATCTTTCAGGCTGATAATACAATGGCAGACTTAAAAGTGCATACATGGCAACTCTTGAGCAAGGAGAGGACGAAAAAGTTAATTACTTCTCTCATGAATACAGAAAAACTTGAGTTCGATCGAGGTGACGAAGGTATGTCAAAAGGTTACCAAAATGCATTCCTGTTTTTATTACTATTTCATGTTTTATATTTTTCTCTCCATTTTTTGGGGGGTTATGACAATGGACTAATCGACCTCTTCAGTGGAGCAAACATTTTTGTGTTGTTAGTTTTATTTTTCATAATTTTTTCAGTTGCTTTCCATTCTGAATGGCACGAAGAAAGTGCAGACTTAGAGTACGTAATCGTTGCCATATTTCTATTTTCATATTCCGTAATTTTTCAATTATCTTTCCTTTGGAACGGGATAAAAATAAAGAAAAAGAAAAGAAAAAAAAGTAGCACAAGTTTAGAATACTGTACTTTTATTGTAAATTTTCTCAATTTTTAGTTTTTTCCTTTTGCTTTTGAATGGGACAAAGAAAGAACAAAAATTTTGAAGAGTAGGGCAACGGTATTGCATTTTTATTGCCCTATTTCCTCATTTTCCGTTATTTTTCTCGTGAATGGGCCTTCCCCTCTTCACCCTACCCCCATCCCCAAAAAAGGCGATTTATGTATTGTTAAAAAAAAAACGTATTTTCGTTGTCAGTTTTTCCCCGCTATTTTGTTCCTGGTTCTGTCTGGTATAAACTCCAAAACCTCATTTTTAGTGTGTGTGTGTGTGTGTGTGTGTTTTTTTTTTTTTCCAAGGGGTCTTTAATCGCCCACCGTCACGAATTTGACGGAACGCGTCGCTCATTTCCTACCAGTTGTTAATGACAGAGACGTTAAATGCTAAAAAAAAAAAGAAAAAAAAAAGAAAGGAAGATGATACGGAGGATGAATTGGTAGCATTGAGAGGAGAGGTCGGCTCTTACGGTAAAATCTGTGAACAAAAAAAGAACTTGTTCCCCCCTTCTCTCTCTTTCTCTCTCTCTCCCCGAAATAAGCATACACAATCACAATCACGTAAACTTCACAAAATGTATCAAGAATCTTATGCAGGAGCGATTCTCTCTCTCTCTCTCGTCTCTCTCTCTCTCTCTCTCTCTCTCTCTCTCTCCAAAATAAACATACACAAACGCAATCATGTATCGTGAACTTTACAAAATGTATCAAGAATTTTATGTAGGAACAATTCCAAACTCTCTCTCTCTCTCTCTCCGAAATAAGCATACACAAACACAATCATGTATCGTAAACTTTAAAAAATGCATCAAGAATTTTATGCAGGAGCAATTCTCTCTCTCTCTCTCTCTTTAAAACTCCGCAAACACAAATAGTGCATTTATCTATCTGTCTATCTCTCCATAACGTTTGAATTGCACGACACAGACTTAATACTGCCATTTCATTCCTCAGTAATGACGGTGATGTGCATAGTAAGGTCAAAGCCAAGTTCTGGGTCATACTTAGAGGTCGAAGGTCATGTAAGGAATTGGCAATACAACAGGCAGTGCATTTGACAAGTACTTTTTTTTTTTTTTTTTGCTTACTCGGGGAGTAAGCCTACAAAGTACTTTGTTGTTCTTGCTGCTGTTGTTCTTCTGCTGTTCTTTTGTTTGGGGGGGGGGGGGGGGAGGAAAGCCTTAAAAGGTCTGAAAAAGGTGTTTCACGTTGAGTTAGAGATAAAGGAATTTTAGGATAGGATATTTTTTACTTACCTATTAGAACGAAAATATAAAAGATAAATCATGTGTATGTTAAACAGTACGGAAAAATTATTGCTAATAAAATGTAGCGTATTTACTTTCATTTTTGCTGGTGAAACAACGTTCCATTTGAACGTAGATTTTAACAAGTTTTAATTTCCGTTAAGTTACGAATATAATGTTTACAACTTATGCGTGAAGGGAAAATCTTGCACGCGTCCAGAGTAAGCTGCAGGTCGGATCACGCATAGTTTATTAAGGGTAAAATTTTTATTTATTTTTTCTTATCTAATTAATTGAATTTTTATTTTTGAATAACAGGTCCATCATATTGTTAAATAAATAATCTTTAGTTTATATCAGTATCAAAAGCTTTATTTATGAATTTATTATTCATTCATATAATAAAATTAATAACTTCACTGACCGGCTGATTTTGTTTTGGACTATCAACTCGACAGCAGTGTTAAATTAGAAATTATTTTTGTGATTTTTTAAATTGTTGGCATGAACAAATTTTCTAGTTATTTAATTTTGTATTTAGTGATTAATTGATTATAATGAAGTTTTTATTTTATGTAGAGTATACCGTCCATTTCAGTGTTTAACAAGTGTTTTTTTTTTTTTTTTTGTCAAGCGCAACATTGAAGCAAGTAATCAAACGCTGACTTCGATATATATCGCCAAAGGTCATCCCATGCAATAAACACGCAGTCAAGGTCTGCAATAATACCTTGCACGACCGGAAACTCACGGTCGCCATGTTTACGTGACCGTTTCCGGTTAGGTTTTTGAGTTGCCGCATATTCTTTTTTTTTTTTAGTTTTCTGTAAAAGAAAACTATTGAGATAGCTTTTTCTGTCCGTCCGCACTTTTTATGTCCGCCCTCAGTCAGATCTTTAAAAAATACTAAGGCTAGAGGGCTGCAAATTGGTATGTTGATCATGCACCCTCCAATCATCAAATATATCAAATTGCAACCCTGTAGCCTCCGTAGTTTTTATATTTTTTTCATTTAAGATTAAAGTTACCCATAATCGTGCGTCTGATTGGTTTTAGGCAGTTTTTGTGATTAGTTTCGTGCTAAAGTTTACAAGTTTTTTTTATTTTTATTTGTTGATATATTGTTTAAGCTGTGCTTACAGCAACTATACTGCTGCTGTTTCAACAGCTAATTGTTGGGTAAATGGTATTGGTGGTAATGGTAATGCTATTCGCAAGAATAATAACGGTTTGAATTTAAATTATTACCTTTATGATGATTATTATTTTATAGAATCAATAAAATCCACAATAATTGTACGCTTGTAATGATGTGTACAAATGTCTAAATCAAAATTTTACGAGAACAAAATTTTGGATTTAATTTTTTTCGTTAAATTTTTACATTATTATTATTATTATTATTATTATTATTATTATTATTAATTATTATTATTATTATTATTATTATTATTATTATTATTATTATTATTATTATCTACTGGTGTTACATACACTAAACTAGAAGTTGACTGAATCATTACAAGTCTCAAAGAATTTTATTCCTTTTTTTTTCCTTTTTTTTTAATTTTTTTAACCTGACCTTCCTTTGGCCCCTGCGGTTCTCATGAAGAGTACGATGATGACCAGCTGATTTCACGACTGACTGATTGATTGGTTGTAATATAGCTCTTCAACAGCGTCACATAACCTAAAGAAGACCTCAGTACAGCCTTTGCGAAGTTCATGTCGAAACGGTCTCTCCTTATAAGCTCTTTGTCGACATCTGTCGTACTCAGGAAGAGCACTCAATACTTTCTACTAATATGTACTCTCAGGCACTCCTAATCACGACCCTACAGCTGTTGTTCCTTTGGAATTTGCTGGACTGGGTCAACGCAAAATAATAAAACCCAAGATTCATTATGGAGTTCTTATTGGGCTTTAAGTTCGAGAAAGGATTCCAAGAAATTTTGTTATGAGAATTTATTCCAGGAATTCTCAAATGAGAGTTAGAATACTGGGATTAAGTTCAAGAATATTCCAAGAAATGAATGCTATAAAAAGGAGAAATTCACTTAAGGGAAAATCAGTATTGTTTCAAGTCATACCATCGTGTTTTTCCTGTATTTGTATTTTCTTGTTGTTTATCTAAGAGGGTTAAGATGGGCACAACGAGGACAGACAAAAAGAAAGGCAAAAAGGCTAGGAATATAATAAATAAATATATATATATATAATATATATATATATATATATATATATATATATATATATATATATATAAACACACACATACATACCATACATAAACATACACACATATTATATATAATATACATATATATATATATATATATACTGTGTATGTATGTATATGTACGTATGTACATGAGTATGTATGCACAAATATGACCTCCAAACCTAACCCAACGAACGACGCAAGTTCATTCAGCGTCTCCTTTAGGTTTTTTTTCTCTAACTTTTTACGGTTTTTAACAAATAAAAGACTTGCCGTTAAGTCAGGCATTCATTGTAATGCCATCAATGGCGGGATCCCATCCGGTATTTTTATTAGAAATAACAATGGGGGTTGGGGGGGGGGGGGGGGGGTGGGGGGGGGGGGAGGGGGGGGGGGGGGGGGGGGGGGGGGGGGGGGGGGGGGGGGGGGGGGGGGGGGGGGGGGAATTTAGTTAAAATAAAAAAGAAGGCGACAAGCTGAAATTACTTTGGAAGAACCGACTATAAGTTAAATAGGCACTAAAAATGAAGGAAATACGGTTATCAAAATTAATTTATGGGAGAAATTCATAAATTAGAAACATAAACATTAGGTTATAGAGATAGAAAATTTGATTGACGGAATAAGCTAATTTGAGTCATTAAAATAAAAATAACAGAAACTGTATCTCTCAGTTTGTCAGGAGTGTTGTCTTGGCTACGACTGTTATGTTGATTGGCTTTCCTATTGCAGCTGTGGAACCTTCTGGTCTCCAAATATTCAAGCGAGGAGCAAATTCATTCCTGATCTCTGCTACGTTTCTTGAATTTCAGCTTTTATTTTCTATTCCCACTGATTTATTATTATACATTTTTTTTCGATCACATTCATTCTATTCGACTGGGTGGTTTTTATAGTGTGGGGTTCCGTGTTGCATCCATCACTTTTCTCAATATCTGTACTGTTTCTTGGGTGATTTTGATAGTGTGGGGTTCCGGGTCGCATCCTTCCTCCGTAGGAGTCCATCACTGTTCTCACTATGTGCGCTGTTTCTAGGAGCACACACTTCTGCACGAGTCCTGGAGCTACTTCAGCATCTAGTTCTTCCATGTTCCTTTTCAGGGATCTTGGGATACGGTAGCTGTTGGTCCTCCCTAATGAATGGAAATTATTCTCATACGCCCTTCTTATTTCTATCTTCAGGTCTTGATACCTATCACTTTCTGCTTGATTGATTATTATTATTATTATTATTATTATTATTATTATTATTATTATTATTATTATTATTATTCAGATGATGAAACCTATTCATATGGATCAAGCCCACCAAAGGGGCCACTGACTTGAAATTCAAACTACCAAAGAATATATAAGGGGTTCATTAGGAAGAAGTAAGACGAAGTAAAGGGAAATACAGAGATCCCACTTATTAAAAAAAAAAAGGAAAAATTAAGTAACAGATAAAAATGTATTAAAATGTAAGGAGAATTGTAGCAGAGTAGTAATGCATTGCACGTTCGCTTAAACTTCTGATTTTCCAATCGCACGACTTCCTCAGGGAGGCTGTTCCACAGTACAAGGTGTGAGGAATAAAGGACATTTAGAGTTGAGAAGTTCGACAGCCTGTCTGCTGCCTACTCTCTCTCTCTCTCTCTCTCTCTCTCTCTCTCTCTCTCTCTCTCTCTCTCTCCAGTTACTCGCCAGCGGTACGAGTTCATTCATAAATTACCCGTGTAACCAAGATGGTCGGGATATTTCGTCCCAACCATCAGGACTTTACGTACCGCCCCGTAACTCAGTAAACGATTATACTTCAAGCCCATAACTTATCACCTTAGTTACTGACGCTTACTGACACACATGACACAAAGTAGCCGACATCGATATATTATATATATATTATATATATATATATATATATATATATATATATATAGATATATATATATATAGATATATATATATATATATATATATATATATATATATAATATTATATATATAAATAATATATTTTTATCAGTGTTGGTATGAAATAGGTTCGTGTGTTGATTCGTTTATATATATATATAATTATATATAATATTATATATATTATATATATAATATATATTATATATATAAATATATATACAATATATATATATAAATATATATATATATATATATAATATATATATATATATTTATACGTGTGTATATATATCTACATATTTAAATACATTTATACATGTGTATGTGTGCGAGCGTATGTGTGTGTCTGTGTGTTGTGTGTGCGTCTGCGCGAGTATATGTTTTATTAGCATAGAACAAACGGTTACCAAAAAATCATAACTGTATATTCACAGTACCAGAGAGTACATATCTCAAGTAAAACGAAAGACGACTCTCCTCTTGGTCAGGAGATACGGAGGGTGAGCTCGGGGGGACTCCATAACTGTTATTCAGAAAGGAATGTCATTACCAAGGACGCATTGCGCGCGTCGACTGTCATCGCAACGGCGCGGCGTCGGTCGTACAATTCTAGTTGATTCGCTAATCGACTTCCGGGCGATCACGATCGCCCATTTCGGCGGTCGAGATTTTGCCGAAATAAAACAGAGACGCAGAAATGGAATGTTGTCGTTGGGACCCAAATTGAATGATCAACCCCTTCGGAAACTGGACGTTCTGATGGAAAATTGAAACTGGGTTGCTCTTGACAATTTAAAGGTTCCCATCAATTTCAGAAAAAATTGAAACTGGATTTAAGTTTCCCATCTATTTCATTCTCAGTTATTCTGTGGTTTTGCCAGTGGTTTGCACGATTCAGAATCGATGCGTTTATCTGGACGAGTCCAAAGTCCCTTATTAAAGGTGTTACGAGGTTCAAAATCTATATGTTTTTGAAAACGAGTCAAAAGTTCCTCATCAAAGATGATGATGCTCTTTAATGTGACCGTAAGGAATGATATTTTGTAAATAGTCCTCAGTAGTTTTTCGATAGTCTGTCGTTATGCTTTCCCATGTCCTTAGGTAACTACTATACCATTTATCTTAAAAAAAAAAAAAAAAAAAAAAAAAAAAAAAAAAAACAAGTAGACGAGGAATTCATAAACCTTTTCTAGTCTAATTCATAAAAAGACTGATACATTTTTTTTACCTGATCCTTTGCAAATCAGGCTGTCAAGTCTAACACTGCATCTCTTACGTCCATTCAGCTCTTAAGACAGTGAGAAAAGGGGAATTGGATTGGTTGGACAGCGAGATAAAGACATCCAAGAAATAAATATGAGAGGAAGCAAGAGGATTTGAAGGTGGAACCGAGTGTAAACCCCACAACAACATTCAGAACCCATAGTTATAGAGGTTGGATAAGAAGTGTTGAAGAAAAGACGCGGGAATGTATAGGAAAAGTGAAAGGCTAAAAATGTGGGTGCAGGTAGGGGCCGATGGAACGTTAAAATCACCATTTAGTGATGCCTACATTGCAGTTCGTGAGGAGCGCTGACGGCACTAACGGAGGCGATCTCAAGCGAAGAATTCTTTGGTAGTCCTTATAATAACCTTCCTCAAGTCTTTACGTAAAGAGCGCTTAAGTCTCAAGTCTTTACGTAAAGAGCGCTTAAGTCTTCGTCAAGAGAGGAATTACACTCAGGCCAGTTCCAAGCCCGGATAAGGAGAGAAGTCTTGAAGTAGGTAAACATTCCAGACGTTATGAAACTTGCAACAAACTTCAGCAATCAGTGGTAAGCGGATTAATTCAGCAAGGGTAAAGGAAATAAGCTTATCTCGCTGTACCAAATACAAGGCTCAGGTCTGTCGTCTTCTCAACATACACACACATAGATATATGTGTGTGTGTGGGAAGGGGGGGGGGGGGGGGGTTGAGTGTGTCTGCATACACATACACACCCGCAAGTTATTATACGAACAGTTTCCGATCAGCCGGAACCATAAAACACGCCGACTGAGCCCTCAGACCGTTATGCGATCGGTAAAAACAGTGAAGTTAGGGACACGAGTAGCCCGCCAGAAACGGCGTGACTTTGCAAGAAGAAGAAGACGAGGAAAATAAAATTTATCCAAGCATGTATAATTCTGACCAAATCTCCAGGGCAGCATATGGCTTACGTTTACAAAAACCATAAAGATTTGTTACAAACAGCAAAATGACAATTCCCAGGCAACCATTATAACCCACTGCCATTTTTAACAGACTGATAAGTTTTGTTGTTAAATTCATTAATTCTTGATAATTTCTAAGGCCGTGTTTTTAACACCTCTCTCGAGCCCCCTATTTTATCCGGACTCAAAACATGCACATTTATTTCTGGTTATCTCAAGGCGTGTCCACGCTACTGCCAGGTCTGTCCCCCAAAAATGTCGGCAACTTGTCACATACATATCACAAACATGTTGAAAACAAGTCAACGACCACAAGTGTCGAACGATCCTTTGGTCAGTGCTGGGTTATCGGATGGAGCGCTATAGTAGATTCACATCAACCGTGCATTTGATGTCTAGGCCAGTCCCTTACGACGTTCCTGATAGGCTGTTGATAAGCCAATCACAGGGCTGGAAGATCTCAGTCTCTCGAGAGAATTCACATAGGCAGGATGTATTTTCCACCTCCTGGAAGACGTATCCCTCAGGAGAGGTGGAACATGGGTCCTACCCATGTGAACTCTCGAGAGAAAGTGAGAGTTTCCAGCCCTGTGATTGGCTTATCAACAGCAAATCAGGAACGTCGTAAGGGACTGGCCTAGACATCAAATACATGGTTGATGTGAATCTACTATAGTTTGAACTACCATAGAGAGAGAGAGAATTTCCATTAAGGATGATACATATATCACGAAGGCAAGAACTGTAGCTACTCACTTCCTGATCCTGGCAAGTCGGGTTTCCATGTCGCCGAGGTAATTGGTCAGCGCTGCCACCACACGGCGTTCCAGGGAAAACACGGCTGTGAGTTCCTGGATGGACGTGTACACCTCCGCCTGCGCCATCAGGGGCAGGAGGAGGAGGAGGCAGGCCGAACGTACCCATGCAACATTTGGTTTCATCTGTGGAAGGAGAGTAAAAACATTTAATAGTAAACTAGGAATTTAAACAGAATCTAATCTTAGGTTTTGTGGGTTAAGCCCCTATTTGCTTCTGCTACTGCTCCATGCAAGAGCGCTTGTTGTCTTGCATCTATCAACAAGAAGTATCAAGCGCGGTCTCGAAGTGGCTATGATTTCCCTAATTGACTATCTGAACTGGCTTAATAAATGCTAACGGCTACTACAAAAATAAAGAGCGCATGCTGGCATAAGGCCAATTTATTCTACAACAATAACAACAAGTTCAGTAAGTGAATAATGCGACAATGCGACCATTCAACAGGTTCACGACCACCTGTATCAGAAGGTATAAATTAGGCATGTACCAGTACACCATAACTTATCAGTAATGGCTTGGGACAAGTGTGCGCCTATAGGCGTTTACTTGTGAGATTCATATGTGCATAATTATTATTGCGAGTGTGTGTGTGTGTGTGTGTGTGTGTGTGTGTGTGTGAGAGAGAGAGAGAGAGAGAGAGAGAGAGAGAGAGAGAGAGAGAGAGAGAAAAGTCGCCGGGGTACCGGGGACTAGTGGTGGGTAAATATGGGCACATTTTTTTTTTTTTTTTTTGGTTAATAGCTGCGCAGTGTTATTATTATTATTTGTATTCTTTTAAGACCAAACCTTACCGTTCACTCTGACACACAAGGTTTATATCCCACGTAATTCAAACCTTATCAGTCATTTCAGGACCGTTTACGTCATCATGTGAAATGACAGGGTATAACAGAGAGAGAGAGAGAGAGAGAGAGAGAGAGAGAGAGAGAGAGAGAGATAAATGAATGGATGCAGAGACTGGAAGGTTGAGAGATTACTCAGGAAATGAAATTGCTGAAGATGAGTGTAAGAGAAGGAAAGGAGCTCTCTCTCTCTCTCTATCGCTAGTCGGTACTCCATGAGTGCTCCAGTTCTCCTCTTCTGTAATTCATTACGAGATTACAGTTATCAATTAGCCATTTTTTTTACAGATCCGGAGAACAGTAAGCGGTCACTATTGCAATCCCTGACTTTCATAAAGTTCTCACTTTATTTGCCAATAATGACTTACGGATTTAATGTTTTTTTAACTTATTTTTTTTTTGCTCAATAGACTGAGTGCTCCAACGTCTTTGAGAGGAGAGGAGAGAAGAGGAAGAAGAGAGAGAGAGAGAGAGAGAGAGAGAGAGAGAGAGAGAGAGTCATCATTTAAGTTTAATCCATCATTTGATCTAAACATTCTGCCTAAGTTCCCCCCATTATACGAGAAAATAGGTCATTTTAGTGACCTGAACTTGACTATTTTATACTTACATAGGGTTTACTTCTAGATATAACATTAAAAGGTTTCGGAGAATGAATTATAAATACTTTCGTCCCTTATAAAATAATACTTAACATAAAAACAAAATAAATGTAGTGTACAACAGAAAATTGAAAGAAGCTGGTCATTACAGTCAACTTTAGACAGTTACTTATAAAATCTTTGGAAAAATTGAAAAATACGGTAATCACGAAACATCCAACGTGCTTAAGTAATCCTTTTATTCACATTTACTCCAGTGGCTCACAGACCTTATTGTGACCCGTTCCCATTCGCTCCAGAATCCTATTTGATTGTGTTGCATGTTCCAGTGAACGACAGTTTATCGACTTGAACGCATGACGCAGTAATGCGTAAAACTCTGTTTTCTCAAACGATCTAGACTGGCAACTGACATGTAAACAAACTTTAATCTGCTTATGTCATCAGTAATCAATCTTCTTCTTCTACCTAGAGATATGTAGATTCTAGACTTTCTCTGTCGCCTGGTTCAGTGACGACGGATGAGATCTGTGCTTCTCAAAGGCAATTGAGTGTGACTCATAAAACGAGAGAGAGAGAGAGAGAGATTCATATCAACCTGAACCTGGAACCTTTTTAGCAAACACTTGAGAGAGGTAGAGAATTCAAAGAAACGAGGAACCATTTCATTTAAAAAAAACATTTGAGAGAGAGAGAGAGAGAGAGAGAGAGAGAGAGAGAGAGAGAGAGAGAGAGAGAGAGAGAGGAACGATTGTAACAAACATTTATTTATCGACAAATATAGATGTGATCAAAATAAACTGGTTAAATTAAGGAAAAATGAAAATATCAAAAAGGGAAGAAGAATCCTTCAATCCTTTTTTAGTGTCATCAGAAGCGAAGATTCTGCTCTGGAAAATTAAAGCTTAAAAAAAAGGGAAAAGAAAAAGATAAAACGACCCGGAAAAAAAAAAAAAAAAAGTTTCCTGTCGGTAACGCCCAGTTTTCGAGCAATCTTGAGTAGTTACGGTTATGTAACAGTAAACAAGAGTTGGCAAAGGTACCGTCTCGGCAGAAAAAAAAAAGCTCATGTTGTGCTAGTGAGTGTATGTATGTGTTTGTTTTGGGGTGAGAGAAGGAGATCGGTGTGTAAAAGGGCGTGTGTGTACAAGGAGGTAACGATCCATCCAGCTATTACCTCTCTCTCTCTCTCTCTCTCTCTCTCTCTCTCTCTCTCTCTCTCTCTCTCTATAGGAAAAAATATCGCTATTATTTTCAATGGAGCTACCATATTTAAATGTAATTTATTTCTCTAACTTCCAAATTCTACACATTTGAAATAGTATGTGTAATAGGCTCGCTCTCTCTCTCCTCTCTCTAGCAGAAATAAAAAACATAAAAAGAAAGCCTCTCTCAAAGTCCCCACAAAAATGTTGGAAATTGGAAAAAAATAATAACTCCGGACAAATATTGCAATTTCCAAAAACGGCCGCATATTTCATCGTGTACTGAAATTGTTTTGTTAATGGCGAATGAGACACTGAATTTCTGCAATTGCTTCCTTACGAACTTCCAACGTGTGCTTTCAAAGATAGCACAAAAGTGAAAAAATCGCTCTGGAAGCCTGTGAGTAGATTGCTATTTACAACGCGGTGAAATCACAGGTTGAAAACCGTAACTCCTTATTTTCCGAAGGAGGTGTGATTGGATTGGTATCTATGCGTTGAAATCGCTGGATATTTTTTTTATGGGGAGTTTCCTTCTGTGGGACACTGATTTTTATGTAAGCTTGACTGAAATCCTTTCAGACAGACTTATATTTTAATCTTACTGAACCTGGTTTTAGTTTGCCTTTTAAAGCATAATTAATCACAGAAAGATTTTTCTTTATATATCTTACAGTTATACTTTAACGTATTTTACGGTATGAAATTTATATATTGGACACTTACACACGTTCATACATCATCTACCTTCATATTTACTACTTTGGTATTAAAGTTAGATAAAATTTGCAGATGACGATTATTAATAAAAACCGTGAAAAAATTAAGCTGAAATCAGCAGCAAGGTAATATAGTTCAGATATTAACTGAATTAACGAGAGAGAGAGAGAGAGAGAGAGAGAGAGAGAGAGAGAGAGAGAGAGAGAGAGAGAGAGAGAGAGAGAGAGAGGAATAATAGGCGTTAACTAAATAAAGCTGAGAGCAGGATTTGAGATAAACTAGGCAGACAGTTAGGCAAACAGAAAGAATACTCCAATCCCTATTAGAAAACCTGATTTCATTCGTGTATCATTCTGTAAAAACTGATGCCATGTGAAAGGAGGAAACGATTCTGTTTTTTGTCCTAACGTTTATTGTCGTCTCGTAGGGAACGTTTTTGTAGGTTTAGGGAGCTCGAGTCGTCCCATTATTCAGTGGGTCAATCAGAGCAGTCTTTCGAGTGTATTGAGTAGGACCATTTGTGACCTTGTTTTCAAAAACTAATCACAATACTTCGTTTTCATATGTATTATGAAAGAACTTATAATGTATCAGATCAAACTGATAATGTTCGATGTTTCAGTGATAATCCTCTCTTTCATTCAATGGTCTCTTAAATAGCTGTTAGGTATAACAATATCAACGTACCCAAACCGTCAAAAATTACATACAGGATTAGTGAGGGTCGAAACGGTTAGTCCCAAGTCGTTTACGTACCGTTATGAAGCTCGGAGCAAAGTACTTTTAATTTCTACTTATTTTACTGAATTAGATCAACCTGCTAACGTATTATAGGATGTCGATAAAATTCCTCATACTCAATAAACCTAATAGGCTAACTCACTACAGAATGTATGATTCACGAATCTTAAGACATTTCAGTGGCTTTGACACGTATTGATGTATTCATATAAATATCAATAAATGTCTATCTACTTATGCATAACATATCCTCCTGAATACTAATACACGTATGTATTGTGTAGCATGTAGATTTATTTGATTAAATAATGAGAAGTCAATATTCAGCTGAAAGGGACGCAATCTCTCTCTCTCTCTCTCTCTCTCTCTCTCTCTCTATATATATATATATATATATATATATATATATATATATGTGTGTGTGTGTGTGTGTGTGTGTGTGTGTGTTTTACAAAAAATACCAAAACAATCCCTTCGTAATCACTCACTTCATATCAGTACACCAGTATTCAAGCTATAACCATTTTATGATCCACATATTTCCCACTGCAATTATGTCACTCGTCTATGAACTTCATCCTCCCTCACCTCAGAGCGAGCGTTACTTCGCTCCTAACTTCCGTTATGTTACGAGAAATCCGCCGCGTTACTAAGCAGAGTAGTTACGGTCATGTCATATAATGCATATGCTGCTTCGACCACAACAAGTTCACTCGCTACCTACCTTTAACGTCTTCATATTCAAAGTATATTTAATGGCCTGGTCGACGACGACGCTGGCTGCCAGGGAAAGCGCCTCTATCAATCAGACTAAAATGTAACGTTCCTTGTCTGAATTTTAGGTGGACCAGTATTGTTCGATCAGGAAAACTTAAAGTTTTTGTTTATGAATTATTATTATTATTATATAGCAATCCATTTTTTTATTCTTGAAGTTGGCATCTCTCTCTCTCTCTCTGTCTCTCTCACTCTCAATCAGTTTTAAAGATTCAGTGGCTACAATCTCTCTATCGTGACATATCGTTGATCTATCTACTTCTCTCTCTTGATATACTTTATATACATATATTTACATATACTCTCTCTCTCTTTAAGAATGTATATCTTTATATATATAATATATATATATATATATATATATATAGATATATATACATATATATATATATATATATCCACACACACACACACATATATATATATATATATATATACATTATATGATAAATATATATATATATAATAGTATATATATATATATATATATAGAAAGATGAGAGAGAGAGAGAGAGAAGAGAGAGAGAGAGAGAGAGGAGAGAGAGAGAGAGAGAGAGAGTGAATATTTATGTAAATGTATTTATATATATATCATATATATATATATATATATATATATATATATATATATGTATATATATATATATAAATACATTTACATAAATATTCACTCTCTCTTCCCTACATCGTTCCCCTCCAGTACAATCCTCCAATTAGTTCATCTTCGACGACACCAGCAATGTTTATATATTGACGTGAGACTGATTTCCCTCAATCTCTCTCGGTGTATTAACGGGACTTATTTGCAGTGCCTTCGTAACCGTTCTTCTAGGGCCATTTATCCGTCTTAAGACATACGATTTGCTTTTGTTCTTTTTTTCCTTTGCGTTGTCTCGCCGAGGATGAAGACAATGGTTTAGCGAGTCATTGCAATACACATTCCCACAGATGCGCATGCAACAGTATAAGGCGCCTTTTCTTTGGCTTTTTAGAAGTTTCGGATATCAAGCTAAGCACCTGGGAACTAGCGGGCATTCAGCGCCTGAGACAGTGAAATAAAGGTAAAAAGGTAGTGGGAAAGAAAGATAATGAGATGTGAGAAATAAATGAGATGAAGTACAAGGATGCAAAGATTGAACTGGGAGACAATCCTTCAGTTGCTTCAAGCAGTACTACAGTAGATTCACATCAGCAGTGCATCTGTCTAGGGCAGTCCCTGACGACGCTCCTTATTGGCTGTTGATAATCCAATCACAGGGCTGGAAACTCTCAGTCTCTCTCGAGAGAGTTCACATAGGCAGGATGTATGTTCCACCTCTCCCGAGGGATACTTTTGACAGACGTATCCTTCAGGAGAGATGGAGCATACATCCTGCCTATGTGAACTCTCTGGAGAGACTGAGAGTTTCCAGCCCTGTGATTGGCTTATCAAAATCCAATCAGGAGCGTCTTAAGGGACTGGCCTAGACATCGGATGCACGGTTGATGTGAATTTACTATAGTTTGGGAGACTGACAGCTAGGTTGAAAGAAGGGATGGAGGTAAAGTAAAAGGCTAAAAAGAGTGTACAGCAAAGGGGTCGAAGGAACATTATTTATGAGCCACGATTGACTACTTTCTTCGTGTTTCCTCATCCTAGCTTTGTAAAATATATTGTCCTCTCTATCCCTGAATCCTGAAAACATCTTTTTTTTTTTTTTTTTTTTTTTTTTTTTTTTTTTTATCTTCAGCTCAGTGCTGAAAATCACCAAAAATTGCTTAGGATTCCAGTGCTTGGCTTCAAGCTTGAATCTCATATTCCATTCCATTCCATCAAAAATTGCTGGATTAAAATAAGTCCTCTAACGAACACGAGATCAGGATGGCATTCTAAGGCCAGTCTAAAGGAATGAAGGAATGAGAATGGCTTCCACTCGTAAGTTTTTTATTTTAGGCCTTTGTAATGCAGATTATTCAATTATCTACTGCCTTGTAGGCAGGTAACTAAATCAAGAAATAAAGGGGTTATGCAAAGCACCTCAAGGCTAGATATATTTTAGATAATGTTCTGAGAGAGAGAGAGAGAGAGAGAGAGAGAGAGAGAGAGAGAGAGAGAGAGAGAGAGAGAGAGAGAGTCTTTAAGGTTTATCATATAATGGCTAATATTACTGATTCAGATTTTCGCGAAATAATATAAAATACGTTTATATCCAAATAATATAAAATGATACGTTTATATCCAAAAGAATATTAAAAATATACAAGAATGTACAAGAATACCGAAACATATACGTTTAAATGTCCCCAAAATAAGAGACTTAAGTCTCTTGTTTCCAACATATCATTTAATGTTTTAAACTTCAGCTTTTTCCGTGTTAGTATGTCAACAAAACACCTCATTAGCCCCCATGGAACGCAAGCGTTCGTCCTCATCTGAGAACGGCCTTTTCAAAGGTAACCTCAGAACAGCTTCCCAGGTTTTGAGGAGGCTGCATCTCCCAGTCACAGATGACGGAGCTCGGTAAACCACCTTTGGAATTCCGTTCTGCATTCGTGTGGAATTGTTTCTCTCTCTCTCCTCTATCTCTCTCTCTCTCTCTCTCTCTCTCTCTCTCTCTCTCTCTCTGCTGTCCTTGGATGCATTCATACAAACCCAGTAATTAAATTTTCTTTATTTTCTTTATTTTGAAGTTTATTTGAGATGACAAACAGATTCCTTGGTCTATGAACAGAGCTCTCTCTCTCTCTCTCTCTGGGTTCAGAGACCAAGGAACCTCGAATCTGTATGTCATCTCCAAGCGTGATATGAAAAACGGACTAAGACATACATACATGTTTCTTTAACAATTCATCTACCTATGTTGACATAAATTGTAAGTTGCAACTAGGAGAGAGAGAGAGAGAGAGAGAGAGAGAGAGAGAGAGAGAGAGAGAGAGAGAGAGAGAGAGAGAGAGAGACGTGAGTACTCAGTACTCCATAATCCATACAAATTAGTATAAAACGGGAGGGTCCCAACAAGGTAATTGTCACACAGGTGAAAACCTCTCTCTCTCTCTCTGTGTACACTAAAATACAGTTACTATGGCCTATAATTATTAGAGAGAGAGAGAGAGAGAGAGAGAGAGAGAGAGAGAGAGAGAGAGAGAGAGAGAGAGAGAGAGAGAGAGAGAGAGAGAGAGCCTCTCATAAGTAGTGCAAGTGAACACTTCAAAATTAGTATATTTTCGAAACTGCTCACAAAATGAGGAGAAAATGAGACAGGTGCATATTTATGTGACCACTGTACAAAACGCACAAAACATTATTTCTCTCTCAAACTGATCTTTGTTCAGTTTAAGAAATAGCTCATGTCTGGCTTTCGCCTTTAAATTAGTTTTCTCTTTCTTTCTTTCTTTTTTATTAATTATATTATGTATTTATTTATTCATTCTTTATTTCATTGTTCATTTTTTAGTTGCTTATTTGGTTCTCGCTTTTATTCTATTCCAATTTTACTCGGGGATATAATTTTATTTTTTTCCAATTATCTCGAACAATATCGTTCCCTATCCAATCGTTTATTAAAATGCTTTACTCTCTTGTGTTTCCTATGGTGTAGAGACAGAGACGGTGAAGGGTACCCATAACGAAACCGCGGGAATACGGAAGAAGGAGAGAATTCTGGGAAGCCATGAATGACCCTTCTTTTGAACAGATGTTGACATAAATGTTTCGTCAAAATGGATAAATAATTAGATTTATTTATTATTATTATTATTATTATTATTATTATTATTATCTGAAACGCAATGATCAATTTTTGGCCATGAACTATTTTTAGTGTTATGTCTGTTATGACTCGGAGTAATGACAGGTAATCACATGTAATATCAACGTACGATTCGTAGGTAACGCTTGTGCACGCATAACAGTACACACACACACACACACACACACACACATATATATATATATATATATATATATATATATATATATATATATATATATATATATCGAGCTACAATGTCCTTTAATATCTAATCGCTCTACCTCGGAATTAATATATTTTCATATATGCTTAACCGAAGGGGAAGTTTTTTTCTCGATAATAGGATTTGCCTGGACCAGGGCGCGAACCTATGGATCCTTTCAAACCCAGGAACGTCAGTGAAGCTTTTCCTACTACACCAACCTCTCGCGGTGGTGTAGTAGGAAAAAGCTTCACTGACGTTCCTGGGTTTGAAAGGATCCATAGGTTCGCGCCCTGGTCCAGGCAAATCTATTATCGAGAAAAAATTCCCCTTCGGTTAAGCATATATGAAAATATATTAATTCCGAGGTAGAGCGAATTAGATATTAAAGGACATTGTAAGCTCGATATATGTATATGAATCACGGAAATGTGATATGACTTATATAATATATATTATATATATATAGTATGTATATATATATATATATATATATATAGATATATATATATATATAATAAGTTTGCGCGCTTGATAAGACTTCTGTGCTTTTATGCAAGCATACCAACAGGTTGCTTGCAACATTCCAAGGCGTGGTGACTTAAACCTTACTCAATGCAAAACGCTAGAACAGATTCTTAAACTCCCTAAAGCAAAATATGACAAAACGCTAGGAGGAAATATAGGCGAACTCACAAAGAATTTACAAGCCATCTGAGGTTCTCTGTCGTCATCCCAGACTTGCCAACCACATCTGAGCCAACGGAAAAAAAATCGAAAAGATCCGTTGTTTGCACGAACTGAATAAAGGTTCAATTCCCTCTCCCATCCTTCCATCACTTCCAGTAAGAGATTCGATCAATTCTCAATCAGATTGCAAGTTTCAATTAAAGTTCAGTGCCCCCTTGCAAACTGCTTTGTAAAAGCCTAGTCCCATTGAAATCTTCAATATATCCTATAGCAAGTCAGTCTTCAAGAAGCGTTGGACTTTTGCGACGATTCAGGAATTGTCAAGAACGTAGAACTTTCAATTTTCGTATCAAAAGTCTTTAAAAAAATAAGAGATGACTGATGTTTTTGTAAATGACGTAACAGTGGGATCTATGGAGAATCAGACTTATGCTTTTTTTTATTGATTTTTGAATCGAAAGTATGTTTTTTTATATTTTATATTTTGAAATTTGCTGTCAGACAATATGTTTTTTTATTAAATTCCATCTTCTCTAAGTTTATTTACAAGCAAAAGACGTAAACGCATATATATGTAGATACGCGTGTACACAGATAAACAGACATGCATATATGAGAGAGAGAGAGAGAGAGAGAGAATGTTTAATCTTTCCCCTCTCTTCCGTTACCTGCATTTCATTATGTATAGATGAAACTGGCAACAACGGTCTAATGAGATATGTAAAAAGCTCCATAACCAGTGCATAAAAGAGTAAATACAAATATTAAGAACGAAACACACTGATGAATTTAAAGGGGATGCAACAGTGAAGGCGTTGTGGATTATGCAAATTTAAAAGTTACATCAAGATGGTATGCAGTCTTCAATTTAGATTACATGATAATACGTTAAATAAAGTGAATTGTTTCATCGGAATATTTCGGAGGAATTTTTTAAATATTTATTTATTTATTTTTTATTTCTTTATTTATTATATTAATTAAGGACACACACACGCATATATAATAATAGTATATATATATATATATATATATATATATATATATATATATATATATATATAAGATGAATGTTAAAATATTAAACTACCCAATTGAATGTAAAATTACTAAATCAATTAATTATAAAAATATAACTTTAGTTCGAAGTTGTATAAAAATGACACTTAATAAAATTATAAAGATATCTGACTGAAGAAAAATCATTCTTTTTGATGAAATTGTTTAAAAATCGCTTAAGAGTAATTTTCAGTTCTATTTTCCTCTTATGCTTCTTAATTAAGGCCTTTTATAATTATATTCTCCACACAATCTTTTAAAATCACCTTGAAAACAAATATGTTAGAAAGTTTCTCCCTGTCACGTTAATCATTGCTCAGATTAAGAATTCTTTTTGAAGGTTGTCAGATTTTTCTTCATTGTTTAAATTTTGGAATACACTTCAACCTTCTAGCGCCACAGTGGCGAGATTGGTATGGTCTTGGCCTGCCATCTCGATGGTCGCGAGTTCGATTCTCGGGCATTCCACTGAGGGGTTAAAGATGTATATTTCTGGTGATAGAAGTTCACTCTCGACGTGGTTCGGAAGTCACGTAAAGCCCTTGGTCTCATTGCTGAATTACCACTGGTTCCATGCAACGTAAAAATACCATACAAACAAACAAATTTCCACCTTCTATAACTTTCCTTCCTTCCCTCGAGGTCAAGTCACCGTCTTCTTTGGAACTTTGTTAAAACTCTATTTAAAAAGAGAGAGAAAAAAGTTGCCTTATACCAGCAATGTCAGAGACAGCTGCCGTCAGCAGGCAGTCTTGTAGTGACAGTTAAGTCCCTCTGGAGCAGTGGTTTTTAACCTTGAGGGGGTGGGTGGGGGGCGGGTCAGCAATTTCCAGGGGAGGTGCGAGCCCTAGGGAAAACTTGAAAATTTTCTAATTATATTCGTCGTTCTCTTGACAAGAGTGAGGAACTAATATCCAGAAGTTTATATAAAAAAGAAAAATGCAAAAGTGTCGTCTTATAAAGCTAGTTTCCTATAGTCTACTACTCTAGTTAGAATCGTTGGGCCAGCCATCTTTTGTAAATATTAAACTTCCTCCTTATCCCACGAAACCCCTTCTCTTTTTATTTCATTTCCCTTTAAATCTGGAGAGAATTTTCCTCAAAGATGCAAAGGGGGGCGTGGCGGGAAGGACCAACTCTCAGAGGGAGCGTGGCAACAAAAGGGTTAAGAACTGCTGCTCTGGAGCTCTGGAGTGTTTGGTAAAACTAATTTCACGCCACTAGTCTGTGACGTCTTTCGTAACGGTAAATGTTATGTAAATCGTTCCTCTAGTTTTTATTCTGGTTTGAGTTTGGGTTCCACCTTTGGGTCATCGAGTTTATTTCAACAGATACAAGCGCGATCTCTGCTGAAGACACTAGCGTTTACTTTATGCATTTATTCATTATGTAAACGAAATATTTACAAAGCTGTATTGAAGCTGTGTGTATACATACACACACACACACACTATATATATATATATATATATATATATATATATATATATATATATATATATATATACAGGACTTCCATAAAGTCCCAGTACCATTACAAGTATCTATTGCTCAGAATGGTACTGGGACTTTATGAACAACCCTGTAAACGTAAATATATAATGAAGAAGGTTACACCTAATCATTAAGTATTTAACATTATGTTTTATGTTCAGAAGTATTCTGGAGGTCAAACTTAAACAGAGTATACCCGACTTTGAAGTTCGCACTGCCTCATCTTTGAGAATGGGAGACTTGCTGGGTGATACGTGGATACCGGAAGTATACACGGTAGGTAATAAGGCATCTTTTTATGTATGTGTGTATTTATATAGCACGGATTTAAGGATTTAGGAACAAAAGAATATATGTATAGTTATACAGGGTTATACATATACAGATATATAAATATATGTGCGTAATTTTAGACATTAAAATTAAGAAAAATATGTATATTGTAAATATAGTATAATATGTGGTATATAATATATATATATATATATATAATATATATATACTATATAATAATATAATATATAATATATATACCATACCACATACTATACATATTATTAATGGTAATCTTCTTAGGCACGAAGATATAGTAATTCAGTTGTATTCCACATAGGAAAATGAAAAAAGGTATATCTCAGAAAATGCCCAACAGTTTCGTCCTCCAATGGACCTCTTCTTGGAAGAGGTCCATTGGAGGACGAAACTGTTGGGCATTTTCTGAGATATACCTTTTTTCATTTTCCTATGTGGAATACAACTGAACATACCATATTAATATACATATATAAAAATATCTTATATAAATATATAATATATATATATATATTATATATAGTATATATAATATATATAATAATATAATAAATATATAATATACTATATATATATATATATATATATATATATATATATATGTGTGTGTGTGTCATATCACATTACCGTGATTCATATACATACATCGAGCTACAAATTTCCTTTATTATCTAATTCACTCTACTTCGGAATAATATATTTTCATATATGCTTAACCGAAGGGGTATTTGATTAGGCGATAATCGAATTGTCGGCGCCTAATAAAAAATTCCCCTTCGGTTAAGCATATATGAAAATGTATTAATTCCGAGGTAGAGTGAATTAGATATTAAAGGACATTTGTAGCTCGATGTCTATATATATATAATTATATATATATTATATATATATATATATATATAATATATATATATATATATATTATATACGTATATATATATATGCAGTGAGAGAGAGAGAGAGAGAGAGAGAGAGAGAGAGAGAGAGAGAGAGAATTATCTTCACTAACGACTATCTTCAATTTTCCTCTAGGAGCAGCAGTGCTAAGAGAAACGTTTTTAGTGAAGATTTCTCTTTAATCGTTCTTCCGTGTCTACTCAATTTCTCCTCGGTAAAATCACCACCATGACTTCGATCCCACGGTCCGAGGAACAGTCTTTAATTTGTGTCTCTTAACATGATTTCGTTGTTGTTAGGGTGTAGTCTCCGCAGTGAGTATATTATAATATTATATTATATTATATATATATATATATATATAATATATATATATATATATATTTATATAAAAGCCTCTATCATATGTGTATAGATACATATTGTAGATGTTTAATATTATTATATAAAGTAAAATATATATTATATAATATTATAGATAGAATTAATATAATATAGATATATATAATATATATATAAACCCAGCCATCGGCACTTATTGGCCATGGCCCGGTCCCAAGCCCGGATAAATGTGGGGAGGGTTTTGGTGTCGGGGCATTCCGATAACCTGCATCATAAAAAGATAAACCCTACGACAGAAACTGATACAGTTGGGGTTGCGAACCATTGGAGATGTGAAGGCTTCACCATCGGTCCTGAGGAAATACTAATGGAGGCCCGAGCCAGGGTGGCCATGGACCTTGGTCCCTTACTTCGAACTGGTCTCATATGATGAACTTTCCCTCCAAACCCCCAAGACATTGGTTGGTGGGAGGAGGTTGGTGGAAAGATGGTCACAGAGGTGCCGTCACCAGAAAGGGAGTTCGGCCCCACCCTTCAACAACAAAAAGAAAGTTGTCGAGTTGGATGTCTAAAATGCGAGAAACCAAGTATATGAACAGGAAGATCAAGTTAGTTGGGCAACAGGTAAATCAAGAGATACAAACTTGGAAATTGCCTGGATTGAGTGAAACTAGGTGGCTTGGGTGTGGAAAAGTAAGAAAGAGGAGGTTATGTGTTTGTTTCATCTATTTCTGGGAAAGAACCAGGGAGAACATGAGAGCGGAGGTTTAGCAATTGCTTTGAGTAACGAAAGGCTGAAAAAATGTTGCGTTGGAGCATTATGAATTGATTGTATGAGAGAATAGTCACTTGCCAGGTTGCGAGGTAAATTAAATAACAAAAACATCACTGTTATACAGTGTTATGCCCCTATGAAGAGAGGGAGCAAGAAGAGAAGGATGAAATTTTTATGAAAAGCTAACTGGTAGTTATACAGAAGGGTTAGAAGACCATGAATATTTGTTTCACTTGATGGGGGATTTGTTTTAACGCTAAAAGTAGCGGAAGACGAGTATGATGGCTTTATTTACCAAGGGAACAATTGGAAAAATTTGGAATTGGAGCTAGAAACGATAATGGGAGAAGACTCCTAGAGCTATGTGGTTGCATCTGGGTTATCTATAACAACAAAAAAACATATTTCAACCATAAAATTAGATCAACAAAACTAAAACCCATGGGTGTCGCGCCAAATGGAACTGGTACACAAAATTTGATAGATTATGTTATTGTACAAATCCAGAAATTGGAAAGAATAAGAAGTCTATATTAGAGCACCAGAATTTTTAGGGGCTTGCCGTGTTCCTTCTGACCACAAACTCGTAATAAATCCAAGATTAGAATAAAGTTACAGGCCAATCAAGAAAAAAGGAGAACTATAAAGTTTGATGTGGATAAGTTGAGAAATGAAAGAGTTAAACAACAGTATGAGGTGAAGGTAGGAGGGGGCAAATTTGCGGCATTAATTGGTATGGAAAATATGGATATGGATTCAGAGGAATCCTGGGCAATATTAAGTTCAGATACTAAGGACGTAGCAACAGAGGTGTTAGGTTATAAGAGAAGTAACAGCAAACCTTGGTTTAGTGATGAAGAAAACAAAAGTTTTAAGTGAAGAGCAACAAAGGTTGAGAGTTCAAATGGACGATGAACAAGACCTAGAGAAGAAACAACAACTAAAAAGACGAAGAAATAGAAAGCTGAGAGAACTAAGTGATAGGATGAAGCATGACCAAAACATGTTTTGGAAAGAAAGAGCTACCGAAGTTGAAGAAGCTATGGAAATTGGCGAGAGCAGGGCTATGTTTGCAGCTGTGAGATTCTTGAGGAACGCAAGCCAGAGTTTGGAGGGAGTGATGGCATGTTGGATGAAGATGGAACTTGGTCACAGATGAAATGGAGAAAGGAATCTGTTTGCAAGGTATTTTGAAAGACTCCTAAATGTTGATACTACCGGTAGGGATGAGCATTGCAGATTTAAACGAGGCCCTGGAGGTACAAGAAGAAGACATTAGTGCAGAAGAGGTGAAAGAGGCCTTAAAATCTGTAAAAAATGGAAAAACTGCTGGCGTGTGCGGGATAACTGCAGAGATGCTAAAAGCAGGAGGACGAAGGATGATAGAGGCATTAAGAGTTGTTTTTAGCATAGTTTGGAGAACAGAGGTGGTACCAAGTGATTGGAAAAAGGCAATTATGATACCAATATATAAAATAAGGGAAGCAAGCAAAAGGGGATGTGGTAACTATCGGGGCATAAGTTTACTGTCAGTCCCAGGGAAGATATTCATGAGAGTAATACTTAACAGAATAAGACCTATAGTAGAAGAGAAACTTAGAGAACAGCAGTGTGGTTTTTAGAAGTGGAAGGTCAACAGTGGATCAAATTTTCACCTTAAGACAGATAATTGAGAAGAGATGGGAGTATGCAAAGCCAATATTCTGTGCTTTTATAGACTTGGAGAAAGCGTATGATTCAGTATGGAGAGATGGATGTGGAGAGTGGCAGAACACTATGGTATACCACTGAAAGTGATAAGGATACTAAAGAACTGGTACCAAGGAGTGTGCAGCTGTGTACAGCTGGATGGACAGCAAGTGAATGGTTCCCAGTTGGAAGTGGGCTAAGACAGGGATGTGTTATGTCACCCACCTTGTTTAATGTATATATTGACCATATAATGAGAAGAGTGATGGAGAATGAAAACAGAGGGGCTAGTATTGGTGGAGAAGTTTTTATGGATTTGGACTTTGCTGATGATGTGCGTTGGTTGCTGATACGTGGCTGGTGCTGGTAGGTATGGTAATGAGGATGGAGACAGAGACACAGAATTTTGGCTTGAACATCAGCACAAAGAAGAGCGGAGATCATGGTTGTGAGTAAGGATGATGATGGGTGCACATGGAGGATATGGACAATCAGAGGACAGGAACTCAAGCAAGTTGAGAAGTTTGTTTACTTGGGAAGTGGTGGTAACAGCAGACGGGAGGCAAATTGAAGATATTACAAAGAAGAAAACTAGGAGCAGCAAGAGCTTTTGAGGTTCTGAGAAAAAACGTTTGGTCGAGGCATGAAATCAGCTTGAGAACTAAGATGAGAATATTCAATGCAGTAGTACTACCAGTCCTGATGTATGGCTCGTCCACCTGGGCACTGACCAGAACAGAGGAGAAAAGGTTGGATGCTTTTGAGATGAAGCTGCTGAGAAGAATACTTGGCATTAAATGGGATGATTATGTTAGAAATGAAGACATCAGGGTGAGATTGAGGCAAAGGCCAGTCAGTACCAGGTTGAAGAGGGAAGGCTGAAATGGTTTGGACATGTTGAGAGGATGGAAGAGAATAGAGACCCAGGAGAGCACTGAGAGCAGTACAAATAGGAAGAAGACCGCTGGGTAGACCAAGAACGAGGTGGATAGGGACATAATTGTCAGGGATCTTGAGGATGAAAATCCAAAACTTAAGAGGAAGCGAGGGAAATGGCTCGGGATAGAGACAGATGGAGAGAAACTGTATCAGCCTTATGCCACTGGCCAGTGGCGGGAAGATAAATCTAAATCTAAATCTAATATATATATATATATATATATATATATATATATAATATATTATAAACATCTACATGATATATATATATATATATATATATATATATATTATATATATATATTATATACAATATATATATATGTATATATGTATATATATAATATATACATATACATAGAATGTGACTCTTAGTACGTTCAAGAGCCACAGAATCACGATTCAACCTACTTTAAGAATCATGATTAATGATGTTGAAGTTACGGTCCTTTCGGATGTGCGACGGGACCCTTGGTACAATCGTGATCTCTTATTACAGTCATTTTTGTAATATAAATCTTTTCTTCTTTCATTTTTTTGGGGGGTTCTCTGCGTTGGAATCTGAATTCACATTATTTTTTATTATTATTACTATTATTATTATTATTATTATTATTAGTAGTAGTAGTAGTAGTAGCAGCAGCAGTGTAGTAGTAGTAGTAGTAGTAGTAATATTTGTATTGTATTTTCTAATATTTTATTTGTCTTTTTAATATTTATTCAACAGAGGGTGCATTGTTGTTGTTAATATATTTACCCATAATTACAATATGTATATATATATATATATGTATATATATATATATATATATATATATATATATATATATATATATTTAAAAATGTATATGTATACGCACACACACACACACACACACATATATATATATATATATATATATATATATATATATATATGTGTGTGTGTATACTTATATATTCAGAATTAGATGCACATACGTAAACAGATATATAAATAAATAAATAAATAGATAAACAAGCATAACATTTCACCTCTCAAACATCTTTCAAAAAAAGAGCGCAAAACTGCCTGCCAGCATCGTTCCACAGAAGCGCAAGTCCGTTTTCCGCCAAGCGTTTTTTCTTGCGGAACGCTGCCCAAAGCTCGTCATCTCTGCAAGTGTGTCACTGCGGTTCAACAGCTGTCGCTCGGTCGTCAAGAACCGCTGCTTCAGAACCTCTTGTAGTGTTGTAAAGGCGCCTCTGAACGTCTCTCATGGTGTTTTTGAATCCTTTGTTTATCGATCTTTCTTCTCTCCTCTATTTTATTGCCCTTTCTTTTTAGCTTTTTGAGCATTTTTCAATTCTATTGCTATTCACTTCTTAATTCTTTTTTCTGTTTAGTTCATCCAGTTTCTTCTCTTATTTTTGTTTTCGTTCTTGATTTTCTTCTATTTCGGTGGCTTCCTCTTCATCTGTTTTTCTTTCTATTTGTAAGCCCTTTTTTTTTTTATTCTACTTCTATATAATTATCTTACACATTCTCGTCCTTACTTATCTTCTCTAAAGCTTGCTATTACTTTTTTTCAATATAGTTAACCTTTTATCTGTTTTTCTGTCTCTTCTATTCTCACCCTACCTCTAAATGCTCTATAGTTACCCCTTCATCTGTCTTTTTGTCTCTTTCTGTTCCATTTCTTTATTCTCCTCCTTCTATTGAATTATCTCACACATTCTCACCCCGCCTCTTCATGCCACTAACGGCGAGACCTCTCGGCAATTCTCAGAAGTACACGTTCGCGTGAGTGCTAATTGGCAATCTCGTCTTACGCCAGGTAACTACAACAGGTAAAACTATACCTAGCTCATGTGACGCATTATGTAACCTTGCAAGACGGAAGTCGGCCGCTAAGCTGATCATTACGCTTGATATGCGATTTGAATGATGTTACACTGAGTGAAGGGTGCGGGGAGGCAAAGATGCGTAGCGATAAAAGATAGGAGAAATTAAGTTTTATTTTAAAGTGCTGCACTTTAAAGTCATCTAGTTTTCGTTTTGTGGAATTTACACGAATTGTAGTTCTTTGATGTGTATATTTACATACGAGTATATGTATAGTATATACTATATAATTTATATATTATAATATATATATATATATATATATATATATTATATGTAATAAATATATACACATATAGTATATGCATTTACATCAATAAAAGTTTTGTTTTTTTATTGTCGAACTTACTCTTCATAAGTGTATTTTATACTTACACAAACACAACACACACACGTATATGTAGTATATACACAAACGTGCACATATATATATATGTGTGTGTTGAAGAGTAAGCTCAACAATAAGAACAAACAACTGCTATTTAAAGAATCCTAGAGAATGGAGATTCAAATTAAGTCCCGTCAGATTAAGTCTTCCAACTGGGCCAGGTGACGCTCCCGATAAGTGGCTATAGACTCCTCGTTAAAATTCCAACGTCAACTGCCAAAGCCAAGAAAGGCCGACCACTGAATATTAAAAGACATGTCGAGGAACTTGCTCATTGATAAAACATCCACAGACAGAGAAATAGGTTCGCATGAACAAAATATGAAGTAAAGTTCATGATGTGGGAAGGGTTACGAGTATATTTATGGATATATCTTTCTGTCTTGTCTGTTTCCTCTTTTTTGTTGATTTCTTGACATGGACTGGAAGAGAGAATGGGTTCTTGTGAGCCATTCCAGCAAGAAAACCTATTCCGTGTTCCATGGAATTTCCAGCGTTGTATCAGCGACAGCTTCCAGCTCCAGAGGGAATTCCAAGACCGAATTGTTTCTTTGATCAGTCAGGAGAGCTGAAGGCAATATCGAGTCACCTGGAAGTAATCTGATCGAGCCATTCCAGGTTTCTTTAACGGAGGTTTTAGCGTTCCAGGAAATTTCCATTGACAGATCAGTAAAAGGAACCGGTTAAGAGGGAACTCAAGATTAGCACTTTTATTTCCAACAGACTCAAAAGAGGGTAATATATCTGAAAGAGGGCTCACTTTTTTTTATCCAGGTTTCCAGTTCGAGCCTTTGAAAGAGATTCCAGAGTTCCAGAACCTGCTGGAACGATTCAAAAGAGGGGAAACATATTTGAAAGGCGGTTTATTTTTTCCCAGAAGGAATCAGTTCAAGCCTTGGCACGATATTCCAGAGTCCCTAGACCTGTTCCAGGAGGTCCTGGAATTTTGGAACCGCTTTCAAATGCTCGAACAGAAAACATGCGTAAGAAAGTGAATCCCGTTTTTAGATAAATCTGGAGTCTCTGTCAAAGGCTCAAACTGACAACCTAGAGAAAAAATATGGCGTGATCCGACCTACAGCTCACTCGAGGCGCGTGCTAAAATCTGTGGTTAAATAGCATTGTTTCACCAACAAAAATGATAATAAATACGTTATATTTTATTAGAAATAATTGTTCTGTCCTGTTTGACATGCAGATTATATATCAAAACATAAATATCCTACCCTAAAATTCCTATGTGTTTAATTTAGCGCGAAACAACCTTTTCCAGACCCTTTTAGGCTCCTCCATAGGGCTTTTCTATCCCTCCCCCCACAACAACAACAACAACAACAAAGTTTGTAGGCGGGGAGTAAGCGAAAAGTGAGCTCTCTTGTTGAGTACTTTCTAGCTATGCTCCAGTCACTGATAAGCTGATTGGAATTTCCTGGAACGCTAAAACCATCCTTTGGGGGTTCTTCCAGCACCTCAGTGAAAGGTCTAAGGCCCCTTCCCAGAAAGAACGCACAAAACGAACTACGTTATCTCAGACGTAGGCAAAAGGTCTGGAGGAGGATAATCTCGACGAGTCATTCCTTCATGTCCAAGAGGATCTCCTTTGGTGACGTCTGGAAAGGTGCTCCAGTCCAAGAGCTGTTGGGTTACCGTTTCCAGATTCCTTTCACCCTGAGGAGATGAAGATCGGAAGTTTTTTTTTTTTTTTATTCTACTTGGCTTGGGATATTCATGTGCTGTATATATATATCATATGTATATTTGCTTCTTGGTTGTTCTATATTTTACTTTTATCGTATTTATGTTTATCTTTGACATTTCGAAGCGGTTTTTCTTTCTTATATTGTACCCTGATGAGCTCTATCAAGAATACACGAAAGAGCTAGGTACTACTGTGTTCCGTTGTTAACTACTGGCTTTTAATTATATATATATATATATAGATATATATATATATATATATATATATATATGTGTGTGTGTGTGTGGTGTGTGTGTGTGTGTGTGTGTGTGTGTGTGAGCGCGTGCATACGCGCGTTTTACTTTCATACGTGACTTGTTTCTGCCGGTAATTCCGCATGTTTGTCTTGCAAAACGTTTTAGCGAGTTTTTTTTTTCTTTTGCTGCTCAATACGACAAAGATCGAGTTTTTTTCTTATTGTGAGAAAAAAACATATACTTTCATTGCTTACTTTCCATTTTACAGTTTTTTTTCCAATCTGAATAATTATTATTATTATTATTGTTGTTGTTGTTGTTAAGAAATTCACAGTTTCGTGAAAACAAATTGTTAAAAAATATCCACAATTATATCAAAATATATTTTACGAAATATATTTTTAATATATAATTGTGGATATTTTTTAACTATTATTATTATTATTATTATTATTATTATTCGGCTTGCCAGTATGTGTAGCGTACGGAACAGATAATCTCATAGTATAAATTTTACACTGATAATGCTTTATATATATATATATATATATATATATATATATATATATATATATATATATATATATATATATATATATATATTATATATATATATATATATATATATATGATATATGTGTATACATATATATTGATGGTATATATATATAACAAAACCTGTTCAGGTCTTTGTTCGTAACAGCACAACTCACTGATGCGACAAATAAGCAGCAGATAACACCACAATGTATTTTTTTTCCTCAAACATTTTTTTGCTCTTATTTTTTGCCCTCAACCTTTCTCGCTTTTACTCGAACTTCTGCTGAGAATGAAAAGCCGATTTTACAGTTGTTTTTATCACGAATTTGTGCGAGTGAAAGTAATTGGTTTTCACTGTGAAAGAGACTTAAGAGAGTTGAGCAAATATGTATTCTCGTATGTGTGATTGTAGACATATACGTTGTGAATCAGTGAAAAAGGCTGGAGCTGTGAAACAATTTTGTTATTTTCTATCATCAGGTTTAATGCTACTCAGTTTGCCAGGAGTTTTATCCTAGCTACAACTAAAATGTGGAATAGCATGCCTAGTGCAGTTGTGGGCTGATCGCCAAGCCTTTAAGGCCGAAGCCAATTCACTCCTGCTTTCTGTTGACGTCTAAGATTCAGGCGTATCGGTTTTATCTTCCATTCCCTCATATTTATTCATTTATTTTATTAATCTATCACCCTTTCCTTTAATTTGTCTCTCTCTCTCTCTCTGCAGGCTGTTTTCCCTAAGGAGCCCTAGTAAGTTTATATATAACCTCTTGACTCCATCCATTAGGCCAGGGGTTCCTAACCTTTTGATGTCTACAGGCCCCCAATGAAATGCCCAATAAGGTTCCATAAACCCTTTGCTAAAGTCCGTTCAAGTCCCATATGTCGACAGTATAAATTAAAATGCTTAGTTGAATACATACTTAAGGTATAAAAAATTAGGAATAGAACATACGAGAAAATCAAAAGCATTTTTAGTTTTATATAGTTATTTGCTTACAAAATTTCCTCATGGATACATGGACACATTAAAATCAAATATATACAAAGATCCAGAGATCAAGTCCCATACCCCCAGCATGTGGTTCTCATACCCCCAAGGGTAAGGTTAGCCCCTGGTAAGAATCCCCCCCCTCCCCCATTAGGTTTTCAGCTGAAGATTTGAAGAAGGAAAAATAGAAAAACATAGCTATTGATTTCATCGTATCCAGTTAACACCCTTCAAATCCAAAACCGTAATGTGTCTCGTCCAGACGTGATACCGATATTATCTTGTATGGGTGATGCTTTGATAGCCATCCGAAGACGAGTCATAACAAAGGCCCACAATTACGTGCTGCGGTTAAGACTTAGACGTTATAGGGGCCACTTTTGAGAAGCCGTTCCATCTTCCGTGATGTCACGCGTGTTGGTGGCAGCCTTGTTCGGCTCTGCTGAGCGTACGTTGGTAAACCTGCTTGATTGTTTACAAGGGGAAGTTCATTTTATCTTTCTGTTCATTACTGTGGACTTCAGGATGGTTTATATCTTATTGGCGTCACAGTGGGTATGTAATTAAGGCTGGGAAATATAACACACATTCTAATTCGTTAAGACACGAATATTTTATGAATATTTTCAATATTTACTAAGTTGTGTTGAGAGCAAAGAGGACTTCTGTTTAAGACTCAAAACTTAATCTCGTGAGATTAAGAAAAATGTTCGATTATTAAATGTACAGACTTTCCAGGACTGAGATTCCAAAAGTAAAGTCTACATATATTGTCTCCTAAGATTAACGCTTCATAATTCATCCAACATATGTTGATTCCTAGTGTGTGCAATGCTTCATACATCACTCTATAGATATGTTGACATCTCAAGGCTGACTCTTCACAAGTTAGCCTACATATGTTGACTCCCCAAGACTAACAAGTCAGCCTACGTAAGCAGACTCTTTAGGACGAACAACTCACCCCCCTTACACATATGGTTTGGGGGGGAAATCTAACAAAAATCAACTAAAACAAAAAAAAGCCTCCACTATTTTCTTTTGGACCTTATCATACAAATAACAAGTCAGATTACATAAGCAGACTCTGTAGAACAAACAACATATGTTGAAATCCAAATTAACGCTTCAAAATTCAACCTACCTATTTTGACTTACTACGACTAACAAGTCGCCCTACATAAGCAAAATCTTTAGGATGAACAAACCAACGTACATATGTTGAAATCAGCCTACATATGTTTACTCCCTTGAGCTAAGCCTTAATAACTCAGACCACGTTTAGTTGAGGATTTCATAATTATCTCTCTCTATTTCGTGAGGTCATTAAGAGCAATTGAGAAACGCCAGCCTAATAATTTAAGCTGACGTAGGCCTAATACTCCTCAAGGTTGACTCACGTACACTCTAAACCTTACTGACATAACACACATACACACACACACACACACATATATATATATATATATATATATATATATATATATATATATATATATATATATATCAATAATTATGATGATGATACCTTTATTGCCATTAAGTTATTATGGTGGTAATAATAATAATAATAATAATAATAATAATAATAATAATAATAATAATGGAGAAGCATATCCACAGTTATGTAAATGTACATATATTTGAATTTAAAAACAGCAAGGATAGCTTTCGGAATCTGTTCGGTTCCCCTTATCAATCTGATTGATAAGGGGAACCGAACAGGTTCCCGAAAGCTATCCTTGCTGTTTTTAAATTTGAATATATGTACATTTACATAACTATGGATTTGCTTCTCCATTTGAAGACTCGTGCTACTATGAGGATTTTTTAATCAAATAATAATAATAATAATAATAATAATAATAATAATAATAATAATAATAATAATAATAATGATAACATATCTCGGTCACCATAAGAGATTTCCAAAGCTAGCATCTGAGGGAAAGGAAATAGTGACCTGTCTATCAATCTAAGAGTTACATTGCTAGCCATCTATCTATCTGTCAATCAAAATGTTTATTTGAGTTTCAGGTTTAATTTAACTATTCCAAAATAGTTGCAAATCTATCTGTTATCTGGCTCTCGGTCTATTTGTATAGGGTAGCTACGCATCTTTTTATTCGTCTATATAAAGTGACTACATATTTACCTATTTGTCTCCCTAAAAGAGTTGAATATCTGTCTACCTGTAAATTTTTAAAAGGGTTGATTATCTGTATATATATTTATATAAGAATCCATCTAAATGAGTTAAATATCATCCTAATCTGTTTACTTAGATAAGTAACATCTCCGTTCTTCATCTGTCCAAAGGAGTGACATATATAGGTCTGACTGAATCCAACCTAAGAAGGAAGATGGTACAACATAGGAGGTCGTTGGCCCACCCTTGACGTTTACCTATTGGGCTCTGTGCCAGTGTCCGATGACCTCCGAATACTCGTAGGAAGCAATTTTCCCGCTTTCTCTCTCTCTCTCTCTCTCTCTCTCTCTCTCAGTAGGTCTTCGTCTTTCAGGGTTGGTAAAGATTCTGTATCTCTTACTATTTTTTATCTGAGTTCAAATATTTCGTTATCTTCAGTTAGCTTTATTCCTTCTCATGACAGGAATAGGAGTAGTGATAGCAATAATAGTAATAGTGGTAGTAGTAATAGTAGTAGTAGCAGTAGTGATAGAAATAGTATTAGTAGCAGTAGTGATAGAAATAGTATTAGTAGCAGTATTGATTGCTGCTTTGACATAATCTAGAAAAAAAATAATGTAAAAAAAATATTGCTCAACTATTACTCCACTTCGTCAGTTTACCAGAGAGAGAAGAGAGAGAGAGAGAGAGAGGAAAGCGGTGGTGGTGGTGGGCGGCCGAGACACGTTTGGAATCAAGAAACCCAGGACCTCTACTTGACGGTAAGTAACGAATAGCTGGCTACCTGTCGGTCGGTGTTCCAGATTTAAAAAGTGCTGAGAGAGAGAGAGAGAGAGAGAGAGAGAGAGAGAGAGAGAGAGAGAGAGAGAGAGAGAGAGAAATTAATCGTTTAATGGATTTATCTATATTTTTTATTTTGCTTTTTTATAATTTTTTTGGCTTAGGACCGAAAGGAAGAGAGAAAATGGAAGTAATACAACCATTATTATTATTATTATTATCATTATTATGACAGATATCTATTAATCCCATTCTTAATATAATTAAACGGTCGTAAAAAGAAAATGCATATAATGTCAAATTACCATCTTATTTATACGGTTTCATTCTCTCTCTCTCTCTCTCCGTTCAAAGTGTGACGGTCGGATGCCATAATTAGTTTGTTTCAGAGAGAGAGAGAGAGAGAGAGAGAGAGAGAGAGAGAGAATCACGGCCCATCTAACGGTTTGGGGCCGAAAAAATCTGTGGGCCATGTATGCTTGGGCGACTGATGACATAAGACGTCGTCTGAGAGAGAGAGAGAGAGAGAGAGAGAGAGATGAACTTGTTTCTATATGGAATTCATCTTTGAGTGAATGTTAAATACAGATAGAGTTAAAGTAGAGTTAAAGATAGGGAAAAGGATAGCAGGCGAAGAAAGGGTCAATGAAAAGAATAAGAAGTGAGAGAGAGAGAGAGAGAGAGAGAGAGAGAGAGAAGAGAGAGAGAGAGAGGAAGCAGCAGTGTACGAACCTCATACCCTGCTATGCACCTCCGGCCTTTCCCTTCTGCAGTTAGCGTACGTACTTACGTTCGCACGAACTAACTACCCGTTCACACACATATATATGTATATAGCAAGCTCAGGACCGCTAAAGGCTGTGGGTCGAATGTTAAGACGTTCGTGCTACGACTGAAGGAGTGTGAATTATTATTTTTTTTATTTTAACTCGCACACTGGAATTTGTACATTTAGGAATTTCTCCTTTTATCTCAACGTTTTGATAAGATTTTATCTCTAAAGTTTAGATAGAAAAAGGGTGGAGTTTATTTTATAGATTTCTCATTTTCTCCGCTTTCCTATCCAAAGTTTGTATAGAAACGGGGCCTTGTCCCCCCACCCTTTTTTTTTTATCCAAATTTGGGATAGAAATGTGGCATTTACTCCTTTCCAAAATTTGAATAGAAAAGGGACATTTTCTCCTTTCCTATCCAAAGTTTGAGAAGAAACGGGGCATTTTCGTCTTTACTATCCAAAGTATGATTAAAAAAAGGGGCATTTTCTCCTTTTTTTATCCAAAGTTTGTGATAGAAACGGGGCTTTTTCTCCTTTCCTATCCAAAGTTTAAATAGAAAAGGGGCCTTTTCTTCTTTCCTATCTAAATTTCCCAATAAAATATAGCGTATTTATTTTAATTTCCGTCGGAGAGATAGCGCTCTGTTTGACTGTAGGTTTTAAGCACGCACCCCGAGTAAGCTGAAGGCCAGATAACGCCTTGTTAATTAAAGATGTATCCTCATTATGAAAAAATTATATTGCTGTTTTCTTTCGTTGTTCTTTCTTTACATGTCCACCCCGAAGTCTCTACTTCCTTTCTCTCTCTCTCAATAAAAGCTAGTTCTTTCTTTACATGTCTATCCCTTAGTCTCTTCTTCCTTTATAGCTGATAGAAATCTCTCTGTCTCTCTCTCTCTCTCTCTCTGACAACAGCTGGCTGCTGTGGTAAATGTGTTTATCCCTTGTTGTGCAAAGAGTTATTATTCCTTGAACATATGGCGTACCCCTGTAACATGAATCAGAGGGTGACAAAATGATTTATATTTTTACACCAAATTACACTCGTCTGACGCAAAGCATTCTCTCTCTCTCTCTCTCCCTCTATATATATTATATATATATATATATATATATATATATATATATATATATATATATATATAGTATATATAGATATATATATATATATATATATATATATATATATAAAACGTTGATTCTTGTGTAATATTGGCCGTAAAAACTCAAGAGGGAAGTTATATCATGTCTTCGATTTTAACAGTTTGTATCATCATAGAAACACGCATACGTGCACGCGCGTGCACACACACACACAAACACACGCACAGGTTAATGATGATGCTATTGCGTCATACTTGTTATGGTTCTGTTTATGTTTACTGTAGCGTCTCGTGGTAACGTATAAACCAACTTTGGGATTTCATTTAACAACACATAAATCCGGACCAACGCGCAGGCGCGCACCGCATGACGTCATGCGAAGGGCAACGCACTTCCTGAAAAGCAGCTCAATTTGGCAACTCGCTCTGGAAAATAGTATACACAAGAAGTCGACGAATGGCATATGTCATCTCGGAACACAGGCTTATCAAAACCAGCCGTATTTGACAAAAGATGACAGCCTTCGTAGTTTACACATTCGCCTCTTCCGGCGATTTGCGGAGATCACAGTAATTCCGGGATTTTATTTTTATTTCTTCAGCGCTTTCTGGAATGCACCCGTAGCAGGTGGAGTCCGTTTCCGAGATGCGGTGTCTATATACTTGTTCATTCTGCAGGGAGATCGTTCTACATGTTTGCTGTACTTAGGTCCTGTGAATATCGAGGTTCCTGGCTCTTCTGTCTATACATATCTCCCGAGAAAATCATTATACCTCCCTCGACCTAGCGGCCAATTACGTACCTGATGGCTATTCAATTGCGATGGGTCACATCCAGGGCGGCGGTTGTGGTGGAGGGGAGGGGGTAGATGGTATGAGGCTAGCAACTGCATCCCAAATTATTCGGTCCGAAATGGAAGGTTAGTACCTTCGGGAAAGTTAACCCTTCTAAGACGAAAAGGATTATAAGTAGGAGAAAAACGAATGTCTGTATGTATGTATGTAATGACTATGGCTTCAAAGGATATTTAGGACTCAAAAGGATGTAAGATCAGTACTTATTTGTACTTTAGTATCCTATGGTGGTGGATGGGGGAGTAGGGGCTTATGTGTACTGTGGATCAGTTAGGTTACTGAAAGAATATGTACTTATTCATGAGAGAGAGAGAGAGAGAGAGAGACTTACCTGTAGTTAGGCTCAACCCCCCCCCCCCCCCTCTCCCTCGTCAAGAGAGAAATCACGTAGGCAGGGAGGAGTGTTTTTCTCCAACACGTGTTAGTGAAAGTGATAATGACAACGAGTGTGACATACAATAGGGACACTTGATGACAAACACTAATTTGGGGGGAGGGGGGAGGAAATTGGCCACATAAATTGTACAACTGTAAAAGAAGCTCAGTCTGACTCATTAA